>NC_058048.1:20297968-20644635 GCF_020085105.1 Siniperca chuatsi
CATTTGTGAGTCTGCCAATGTGTATGTGAGTGTGTGTGTTCAGTCAAAATACTGCACAAGTAGTTGTCAAGAGAGGGGCAGACAGACAAATGTACTCAAACCCATTGGCATATGAATACACTGCACACCCACTCACACTTATACACATGTAACAGGGCTGAACCACTGTACTGTATGTGGGACTGAGCTGTATGCCTCTCATAAAACCTCAGCTGGTTTCAGCCTTCATATCCATGCTGATACACTCTACAAGGTACTCGTAATGTACTTTTGGTTAATATGTAGAACTAGAGTAGGTAAATTATTACAGAAAATCTGAATATATTTTGTTGAATAGACCAGTAAATATTTAACCGTAATCATGTTACACAATACTGTTCCATATTTAATGTTAATGACTTAACTGCAGTTGACAGGCGACTGCTGTTCATTAACAGTATGTCATATAAACCAAAATGAAGTTTTCGCCTTTAAGATGACAACTGGTCATGAATCATTGAGCTGACAATCGACAGACATTCACTGAGACTCATGTGTTTCTGTGTGGATGCATGTTTTTATGTGTTTTCCAGTCTTTGTAAGTCATTATGATTGCTGCCTACTGTTTGTCAAGTAAACTGGTATGCCTTACATGATCTGTTGTGCTACTGTGTGCGAGAGTGTGTGTGTGTATTTGCAGGAGAACAAAGTATAAGAAAATGTAACATTAAAGGAATAGTTTTCTTCTTGCTGAGAGTTGGATGAGAAGATCAATACCACTCTCATGCCTGTACACTACAGCCAGCAGCCGCTTAGCTAAGCTGAGCATAAAGACATAAAACAGCTAGTCTGGCTCTGTCCAAAGGTAAAAAAGTGTCTACCAGCACCTCGAAAGTTAACTAAAAAGCTCACTTTTGTTTAATCAGTACAAAAACAAAGTGTAAAAAGTTGTGGTTTTTACAGGGGCATTGTGTGCCGGACTGTTTCTTGGCAGGGAGCAGTGACTCCTGAATGTCATCTGAAAAAAACACATCTTGGAGCTCTGAGAAATAGAGCAAACCTCCTCAAATCCTTCTCCTTGCATACCCCTCCTTCTCACTCTCTCCCTCTGCAGCCTCAAAAATTAATTAATTAATTTTTAATTAGTTAATTTGTGCTTTTTCCCACACTCACACCATGTCCTGATCATGTTCTGACTGCATGTCAACCATATGCATGCTATTTTACAGTCTTACCTTGTATAATAGAACATAAACATTTATTTTGATAGTCAAAACATTTTATTATGAAATTATGTTTTGTATTTCTGACTTTGAACATCTTTTTACCTTAGGAACAGCAGTATTTAGGATCGTCGACAGAGCACATGAGTACAGTATCAGTCTGCTGCATCTGTGTCTGTCTCTTTCAAAATGACTGACAGAATGCCCCTACCCCCCGATAGTGTGTGCTACTTTAAATTAGGACCCATGGCAAACATGAAGTCAATAAACAGTTCCATCTATTAAAACTGCATAGGCGGAATTGAATGCTTTTGACTCAGGTACCCCAGGACCCCAATACATTGATATTTTTTAAAAGGCCCAAATTAAAACAGAAACAGAAAAAAATATATTAAGTCATTAGGAACAAATTGATTGACAAAGTCATGAAAAATTGGAATGATAGAATAAAGCACATGTGAGATATAGCAAACAGTATACCTCTAGGGATTGCGGGTACCCCAGTTGGTAGGATGAGGGTTAAATGAGCTTCTAGGCAGATTTGTTTTACCTTTAGACAGAGCCAGGCTATCTGTTTTCCCCTGTTTCCAGTCTTGGCTATAACTTTATATTTGACACTTATATGTGAGTGGTATCAATATTCTCAACCAACTCTTGGCAAGAAAGTGAATAAGTGTATTTCACAATATGTTGAACTATTCCTTTAAGAAAGGTGTAGTGATTTTTCAGTTTGATCTTGGTTTAATCACATAAAGTGTGTTGTATTTCCCATCTTTTTTTAATGATTCTTTTACACATTGAAGCAAAAGTCAATTGACAGATGATATAATTAAGCTTTCGAAGGAATGTTTATCTTATTCTATTTTAAACAGCAGGCTAAGTCTTTGCTGGAACTTAATGAACTTTTCAGTGCAAGCCTTGTTCTGAATACAGAAGGTTGTATTAAGACAGTGGATCCCAGTAGGATTCATCATTTTTTACGCCTTTATTTTCTTTGTTAGTATATAATTGAGGCTGTGATACAAGGTCGTTAATTGTGGAAATGTTTGCCTTTGCCTTTTATATAGAAATGAGTGCAATTAATGATGCACCATGATCACGTAGACCACTTCTCCAGTCTGTATACAACACCCTCCATGTCCAGCCTTCACACATTGTTGTTTCCCCATGTTTTGTTATGTCATTGTTTGTGCAAGCTTTCTGTCTCTCTGTCACTGTCGCTCACTCCCTCAGGCTTTCTTTCTTTCTGCCTCTCTCTCTCACACTCCACCTGTAGAAAGACAGATATACCTCAGTTGCCTGTATTTAGATACTTTATAATAATGACTGATAATCATCTTGAAGAGCATTTTTTTCTTTCAAAATAAATCTTTAAATAACACGCTGAGCCTGCAGGCGTTTGTCCTACAAGGTTTGTGTGTGTATTTGTGTGTGTGTTGTTTTAGCATCTGAATCAGGCTTCTATATAAATGCAAGCTCTTAAATCTGGTACAAAAAAATATTACATTAAGCGTTGGTGGTAATTTTTGGCAGACAGCCTCAAAATGAGAAACACTGTTGGATGTTGGATTTAAATTGTGCACTGTATAAGAATATTAGTGTAGATCTTGGTCCTGCTGACTTGACCTAGTGGTTTCTTTCTGGACTTTAGAGACTTTACATAGAAATCTTGTAGAAAAGTAAAAATTCTGCAGCAGTTTCCTTTTGCCTTTCACCTAGAGTGTAGAGCGATGTTTTTAAAAAAGGTTAAACTATAGAGATATTCCTACATTCTGTTTCACTCAGTATTATTGTCTTGAGGAGACTATTAGGAATATGTTTGTTTCAATTTGTAATTTCCACAGAGACAGGAAAAAACAATAAGTTAATTTAAATGCAGCCCAAACTCTTTTCCATCTAATTGGACCTATAAGCATTGTAGGAGTAGGGGCTAATGTGTGAAGTTAGTCAAAGGCACGATGCAAACAAATTAATGTAAAATATCTTTATGGCTGGTCTCAAGCTGCCTACTGGTAAATATACCCCATGCTGCAATGAACCAGCAAGCACATTTCCTGGCACAGGAATGGCTTGTGCCCCGGCTGAAACTGGAGAGGTTAAGAGTCCAGGATGCACAGGGAATAAGAAAAAAACACTTCAAGAAGTTCAGGAGTAAAAGAGAGCGCCAACCAGAATTATAACGCACAGGATGTGTGGGACAGGGGTGCCAAGTAGGAGTACCAGAAATGTGACCAAACTTTCGAAGCCAACTGTCAAAAATATCTTGAGGAATGGGGGAGTGTAACAGGGGCCAGAACCAACACACACTTGTGCAAATACACAAAAATAAAGTTGGGAAGTTCATGACCTGTATTTTATTTATTTCTTCATTTTTAAAAACATTTTTACCAATTGATATATTTTAACGTATTAGTGGCTTACACCACATTGTTTCAATTAAACAACTCTAATGTATTTCTGACTGGTGGAGCAGACCAACAGCATTTTTGGGGTTTTACTCCCTATTCCACAAAATGTCCCCAATGTGGCAGAGTCAAATAGGTTGGCTTTAAAAATCAACTACAGACTGCATTTCTTATACCTTTTCCAAGTGTTCATTTGGTTGTTTCGTAAAAGTATAAAAACAAGTCTGTGTGATTGTGTGTGAGCGCATTTCCATCTCTCTGAGACTCATTCAAGTATTGTTTTTAACTGAATATCAGTTACAATTGCTTATTTACTGCCTGGCTTCCCCTTTTGCTCTCGCGAGCTGGCAGCACTTTGGCAGATAACTGAAGGTTCACACCACCCACTTTCCTCGTGCTCTCACCCTCCCTGTCATTAGCAGCGATGCTTGCTAACATCACAGCTAACATTACAACACCTCAGCATGTTCCTGGCTGAACAGAGTGTTTTGCACTTTGCACACTATGGCTGAGGTTTTGTCCTGAAGCAACATGGAACATGGGGGATGTTTGGAGCTTTTAAACTTAATACAAATGAGAAACTTGACTTGATTGAAAATCTGTCATTGGAAAAAACATAATTAACACCTCTGCACTTCAAACCTTCAAAGTGATCTTGAAGGCAGTCTTGAAGTCACCCATGCTAGACCTTTTTTTTTGCTCTCAATGCAAAGTTCTGCTCCCCTCTGTTGCCCTCTAGTCATAAAACGACTCAGTTTTCTTTCATGTGCCCTTTGGGTGACCCTAACAGTGGGTCCATTGGTATGTGTGTGTGTGTGTGTGTGTGTAGGGGGGGGGGGCTTTGGAATGTCTGTCAGTGTGTGTGGCAGTGCTTGCGACAGTGTGGTGACTGAGGTAAATGAATAGGGAGCACAACACAAATGTGCACACACACACACACACACACACGCACACACACACACACACACACACACACACACACACACACACACATGCACATCTTAAAGAACACGTGCACAAACACGTGCACACACACATATACTGTACACATACAAATTATGTATTAGGATCATATGTGAGAAAGTGTTTCAGGAATGCAATTAGAGTGGGCACCATGCTATTGCACACTTGATTTGAAAGGAGCTCTTTTTGTGAAGTGCACTCTCACTGTGCTCTCAGTATTAAAGGCCACTGATAACCACCCATTCAGATTTTTAAGTTTTAATTGCCATGGCTTTACCAATACCTTTAATACTTTTTCAGGTATTGGTAAAAAAGAAAAAGAATCATTCTGTCCTCTGCCCATTTGAAAGTCTCACTGTTATTGATGCTCTTGATTTAATACATAAATTAAGTGACGTCTTCCATTTTAAAACACATTGCTTCTTACTTACTGATTTATGTATTTGAAATAAGTGACATACTGTACACCTAGTGGTATGCCTGTCAAATGTGACATACTGTACATTACGAATGTTGATATAACCACAAGCGACACAGTGAGCCTCAAAGAATCAACATTTAGACAGTGAAACAAACGCTTATTCACGACTAATTATGAACCCTTTCAAAATGTTTGTCATTATTAATATACAGTACACTACATCTCCTATTTGAGCCTTGACAAAGGTATAAATGCTCGCTCTGTAGTTAATGTAAAATGGTGACATCCTGTGGTTGTTCAACATATATGTGCTGTTCAGCTGAGCCTGTGGTGATTGACTTAATACAAATGTTTACTTAAATCAAAAATATGAGATCCAATTTCTTTTAAGGATTACAGATTATTTTGTTCCTTCAAATAGCAAATATAAACCATCAGTTGATTCCTGCATTGGAACAAAATTCTTCTTTACAGGTTAAGCTGCATGTTTGCTTGCTCTAATGCACTTCAAGACACAAGTACTGGCATGCTTTTTTTTCTCCTCACGTTTTGACCAGTCTGCTGCAGTGCACTTACCTTTTTATTTTCTCATTTAATCATGCTGACGTTCAACATTACACCCACAAATAATACCTCAAATCTTAATAATTACAGCTTTTATCTTGGAATTTTAGAAATTGTTTCAAACCAGCATAACGCTTTAATGAATCAAAACAGCATTTATCTCGAAACCCTCTTAATTGATCCTTTTTTAGCAGCAGTGAAAGATCAGTTTCATTACTTTTACATTTTAGTAGACTATGCAATTCTGATAAACTGCTTCAAGTTCGGGACTGGCGTGAAGGTCACAACACTTAATTGGTTCAGTTGATACAACACATTTTCTGTCACAATGGAAAATGTCACTTGTTTGACACCCAGTACTCTGTGGGGCTTCTCTAGATTACAGGCTTCATTCTGCTTTCCATTTTGATGCTCTTGTTAGGCCAAATAATCCATAAACACTGTAGTTCAGTAGTTTCTTGCATCATTATACACTGTTGATACAGAGATACAATTGACTAAAATGATGAGTCACTTGAAGAATATCATAAGGCATAAACTTGTAGATGTTTGGAAAAATTTGGCTTTTTAAAGGGAGACATGCATTCTTACTTCTTCAATTATCTGAACAAAGTCTTTTGTATTTCAATCTGCTGACGTTTGAGCTAGTTGTGATTCTTACATCAAAATGTAGCAGCTCTGTAGTTACACAACAAAATCACATTACTCCAATTGTGGCTTTCAGTATCTGAATTTATTTTAAGGTTTTATTGATTTCTTTTAAAGCACAGTTGGATCTGGCCTCAAGCTACTGTTATAACCAACTTGAGAGTTCCCTGTGACTCAGGGAAGAGCATCAGATTCACATGCAGGGCCCTTTTTGCAGTCCCAAAAACAAGTCTAAGCCCGAAGGAGAGCTGGCTTTGCTCTCAACACTCCTGGGCTTTGAAATGACCTTCCTTAGGCCAGGTTGTTCCAAGGCCATGTCAGACAAACACCACTACTGGTTCTGCTAATTCTACTACTGCTATTACCAATATTTCTACCACTATTAGAATTTAATAGTTCATTTCTATATCAAGCATTTTATTACATTTTCATTATTAAAACTATTTAACAATCTAGAATTGTGCACAAATGTGTAAATATGTTGTTGTTTAGCATGGTTTGAACATTTTATGACACCTATTAGCATAATTTTAGGATGGAACATCACCTTTGGGTCCTAATCGTGTATTTTCCACATTTTCACCAAAGGAGTGCATTCCACCATTCCACTGTGCAAGCAGTACGGCATTAATCATGACATGTAAATAGTAGTCACACAGAGTTAATGTACCACACCTGGAAGACATCTTATTACAAAGCACCATGTGGTGTACCTGCATTATGATCTATTTGTGGACACAAGTGCCAAATTGAGGCTGGCTGCGAGGGTTGGGAGGGGTGTGTGGCAGTGAGAGGTACTGTTTTGCTGTTATTGAAGTAAACAGATTATGCATGTTAACATCCTAAACACATAATTATTCCACCAGTTACAAACAACCTGATGCTACTAGTAGTGTGTGTGTTTAATACAAGCTTGTATACGCATGTGTGAGTGAGAGTGATTGTATATATTAGCATGTTTACCTGCATGATAATGTGTGTCTGTTGGAATATATGGGTTTCTGCTAAACCTATTGCATTGCTGTGGTACAGAAAGTTTCCATCTCAACCTCATTACCTTGTTGGATTGGTGTTTGCATCTGGTGCACATGTTCAACATGATACCAAGTGTATGGGCTTATTTGGTTTGTGCAATCTCATAAGGCTTACACATCCTGCTTACTGGAAAGTGGATGCTGCACAACCTGCAGTAACAACCAGACAATCTAATTCCCTGTTATTAAATGCAGACTTCAAAATGCTCCTTAAAGCTGACAGCGCTACTATTACCGATTTGGAGGCCCAGCTATAATGACAAGTTATGAGCTGACATGTTGGGCAAACATTAGTTGTCTGATTGCTTCTAGCTAAAATCCAAATACTGGCTGAAATCTTTGAGGTTGTGCTTAATTCAAGCTTTAATCTTGAGTTCAGTAATGTGCCAAAAGTAAAACATTTCATCATGTGCTTACGTTTGATAAAACAAATTATGAGCAAAAAATCCCCCCGGGCTGTGTCTGCACATAACAATTAAAAGTGTTTAAGAAAGTGCAGCTCCCCACCCAATTTTCTTTCCATTGTTTTTCTCTTTACATCCTATGAGTGCGGAACTACTCAAAATAAAAAAGACATACTGGTAGCCATGGCAACAACAGTCCTAACACCCAATATTTTTGATGCCCAGTAGTTTGACTAAATACACAGAGGACACACATACACAAAATCACACATAAACACACACACACACACACACACACACACACACACACACACACACACACACACACACACTCAGGTATATCAATTCCTCATTTTACTACCTCTTAGTTACAGAACACTGTTTTTTCTACTTTAGCTCTGAAGAGCTTTGCTGAGTGCAGCAGCCTGAATACACAAAAACTGAACTGTGTCACATCTGACACTGTTTATAGAAAAAGCTGGGTGTTCTCATTAGGACATCTATTTGTAGGGTAGAATTAAATGATTTCAATCCATGATGCCTAAAAGAGTTATAATTCACAGTGTGGAGAAGATTATATAAATTGAAGGGGAGAAAAATGCAGGAATATGTTTATTTTATTAATTTATAACAGGACAGACAATTATTCATAACAAAGGAAACTTTCTTCAGTGCTAAACATCATTACCACTGGACCATGGCAGAGATCCATTGCAATACATTGCTCACATTTACATGAGCATTTCCACATGCCTGAAACTAGCTGACAGTGTGTATCTAATAGAAAATTTATATCAAAACATAATGATGATATTTTCTTCCCTGTGTCCCCTGGAAGGAGTACTTAATTTCTGTGATGAATTCAATTTCTTCCTCGCACACCTCTTTTCTGGCAAAGAAAGAAAATCAAAATCCATTAGTAGAACAAACACACAGGCTGAGGCTGCAGTCTGGCTGGTAAGTTTAGAAAAATGAGCAGTATTTGCTAGCTTTTTCTTTTTGTATGCTACAATACCCTGACTGAATTGAGCATGCCAATTAAAGTGGAGTGTACATACATGTGGTCTAGCTGCTTTGCCTTATGAAATTAAACTGGCCTGATATAAGAGGTACTTTGTGCTTTCATTTTAGAGCTTTTGTAGGGCTTTCTTCATATATACATATATAATGTATATATGTATGTTAATAATGCATAGTACTTCTTGTTTTAACAACACTAAGAGTCTATAGCCACGTTAGCTGCTCTGTGAGGCTGTACAGTGATGCTTTGCGTTAAAGGCTAATGTCAGCATGCTAACATGCTCACAATGACAATGCTAACATGCTGACATTTAGCAAGTATACTGTTCACCATTTTCACCATCTTAGTTTAGTATATTAGCATTTGCTAACATTTGCTAATTAGCACTAAACACAAAATACAACTGAGGCTGATGGGAATGTCATTTTGATGATGACATTAGATGAAAAATTAAGGGATCACCAAAGGCATTACAATTCATCCTGTGGGAGACATAAATGTCTGTACCAGATTTCATGGCCATCTATCCAGTTTTCAAACATTTCATTCAAAACCAAAAAAAACAAAACAAAATAAACTTTGTGGTGGCACTAGAAGAAAAGTCAGGGGATCACCAAAGTCGGTAGAATTCATACTCTGGGGAACATAAATGTCCATACAAATGCTCATGGAAATTAATCATAGTGGTGGACTGACTGACAGTCTGACAGACCAACATTGCCACCTCCAGAGCCACAGCAGTAGTGTGGCTAAAAATACATTAAAAAATACATCCATTTAAGCATACACAGACACATCATTATATGTGAAGGATACACCTACTGTATTGTTCATACACTGATACATGTATATATAAGCATATTATATAGTTTAAAGATGGAATCGTGTACCCAAGCAAAAATGAAGACAAAGTAGACAACTGCTGTGCAACCAGCAATCCAACCCACGATCAGCAGAACAGGGAAGAGTTTGTGAGACGAATCTGTTTGATGCACATCTAGAGAGACAAATATAGAAACAATAACAAATTGTTAGGAGGGTGTGGAAAGATTTATTATAAACTCTGGGTAATTTTTTGCTTGAATCTTCTGGGTGGAATGTGGGTTACTTACCTCGCTTGGACATGGCACTTCTCTCTGCTCTAATTATCTTGTTGTGATGGGTGCAATGCCAGGCTCCATGATATGAAGAGTTGACATTGGCATCCGGCAGAGCAGGGAGGAACAAATTTGGTGGACTTGGAAATAAATCCATCCTTTGCCCTTCATCTGTCCCATCTAACTTTATCCTGTTCCGCTCTCCTCAACATTCACAAAAGGCATTATATTACTGACAGAAACTTCCAACTTACCAGGCCATTCCTGTCACATCCTTTTCTCTGTGGACCTGGTCCCAGCTGTGCTAGGTCCTGGGCTCCTCTTCCTGTATCCCCCTGGAGGAGCTGCTGCAGCTGGGGCTGGCAACTTTGTCTCTAGAGGGTATAATGGGTCTTTGTTAGTTAGGTCAATACTATGGGTCAATTTCAGAGCTATGAGGAAACAAATAAAACAAATTTTAGTCAATTCAATTCAATAATTTTAAATATTTATATAGCAATTATATACCAATTCATAACATTATCTCATTGCACTTTTCCTATAGAGCAGGTCTAGACCGTACTCATTATTTGGACATTGATGGGCTTACTGAGTGCATTACTGGCTACATTAACTTCTGCGTGGACTACAATGTCCCAACTAAGATGGTCCATTGTTATCCAAATAACAAACCGTGGGTAACAAAGGACATCAAAGACATCCTGAATGTCAAGAGAAGAGCCTTTATTGATGGTAATAGGGAGGAGGTGAGGGCAATCCAGGCTGACCTGAAGGTGAAGATCAGGGAGGACAAGGAGAAGTACAGGAGGAAGCTGGAGCGGAAACTCCAGCAGAACAACATGAGAGCGGCATGAAGAGCATCACAGGCTTCAGACCGACTGGCAGCAGAGGAGTTGAAGGCAGCTTGGACAGGGCCAACAAACTTAATCTGTTCTTTAACAGATTCGACACACCGGCTTCTGCTCATCCCCCCAGCTAACTCAGCTGCTGTCGGCCCTCAAGCACCTCTGAGTACTCTGCACCCCCTTCCCCCATATTCCTGGGAGAGTCCTACTCCCCCCTCAACTGGCTCTCAGGCTAACGGCCCTCTTCACACTAATGATTCCCCCCGACCCCGCCTGTAACCTCTGCTGTGTGCCTGACTACTGACCAGGTGAGAGGACAGCTGATGAAACTCCACTCAAACAAGGCTGCAGGCCCCGATGGCGTTTGCCCCGGGGTACTAAAAGCCTGTGCCCCCCAGCTATGTGGAGTCCTTCAGCATGTCTTCAACCTGAGCCTGAGTCTTCAAAGGGTCCCTGTTCTGTGGAAGACATCTTACCTCGTTCCTGTGCCGAAGACGCCGCGTCCCAGTGGCTCTAAGGACTACAGACCGGTGGCACTGACCTTCCACATAATGAAGACCCTGGAAAGACTGGTGCTGGAACAGCTGCGGCCCATGGTCAGACCCCTCCTGGACCCCCTTCAGTTTGCCTACCAGCCCAGGCTGGGAGTTGAGGATGCCATCATCTTCCTGCTGAACCGCATCTACACCCACCTGGACAAGCCAGCAAGCACGGTGAGGATCATGTTTTTTGACTTCTTCAGTGCTTTCAACACCATCTGGCCAGCCCTGCTGGGTGAGAAGCGGGCAGCGATGCAGGTAGATGCACCCCTTGTGTCCTGGATTGTAGACTACCTGACTGGCAGACCACAGCCTGTGCGCCTGCAGCACTGTGTCGGACAGCGTGGTCAGCAACACTGGGGCCCCTCAGGGGACTGTCCTCTCTCCCTTCCTCTTCACCATCTACACCACAGACTTCAGCTACCACACAGAGTCCTGCCACCTTCAGAAGTTTTCTGATGACTCTGCTGTGGTGGGATGTATCAGCGGTGGTGATGAGACTGAGTACAGGGCTGTGGTGGGTAACTTTGTCTCATGGTGTGAGCAGAATCATCTGCAGCTCAATGCGACAAAGTCTAAGGAGCTGATTGTGGATCTACGGAGGGGCAAGGCACCAGTGACCCCGGTTTCCCTCGGTTCAGTGTGGACGTTGTAGAGGACTACAAGTACCTGGGAGTACACATGGACAATAAACTGGACTGGGCTAAGAACACTCAAGCTCTGTACAGGAAAGTCCAGAGCCGCTTCTATTTTCTGAAGAGGCTGAGGTCCTTCAACATCTGCCGGACAATGCTGCAGATGTTTTATGAGTCTGTGGTGGCCAGTACTATCCTGTATGCTGTTGCATGCTGGGGCAGCAGGCTGAGGGTAGCGGACGCCAACAGACTCAACAAACTGATCTGTAAGAACAGTGACATTGTGGGGGTGGAGCTGGACTGTCTGGCGGTGGTGTCAGAGAGGAGGATGCTGGCCAAACTACATGCTATATTGGACAGTGTCTCTCACCCACTCCATGACGTTCTGGCCAAACAAAGGAGTACCTTCAGCGGAAGACTCATCCCCCCAAGAAGCACCACAGAGCGCCACAGGAAGTCATTCTTGCCTGTGGCCGTCAAACTCTTTAACTCCTCCCTCTAAGTGTTAGTCTGTATGACCCTAACGTAAAAAAGGTTTCAGTCGTAGTCATCTGGACACTGTTTTCAGAATCAAGACGTTTAGGCTCCCATCCGGAAGTCATTCTCAATTGTGAAAAAATTTAACGTCCAATTTTTTCACAATTGAGAATGACTTCATGCACTATTACCTCATACCGTATTATTATCATCAACCGGTAGACCCACTTTGTACTTCACAGTTATTTTATACTTATACCCACTTGGTACTTAATTTATTTTCTGACCTGTATTATAGTGTATTATATTTTTTGCTTAGTACTTCTATTCCTGTGTGCACTGATGTGATAGTGAGCTGCTGTAACAAAAGAGTTTCCCCTGGGGGATCAATAAAGTATTTCTGATTCTAATTCTGATAATATTATTTACAGAGACCCAACAAATCCAAATCACAAATTTTAATGAACAGCATCCGATTTTATGGAAGCATGGCTGAAGTGTCTACCTGTCTGTATTTGAGCAAGGCCTTGTCTAGTAGCTAGGTACTTAGAGGAAACACTGAACAAGCTTTAAAGGAATAGTTTGACATTTTGGGAAATTTGCTTATTTGCTTTCTTGCCAAAAGTTAGATAAGATTGATATCACGCTCATGTCTATAAGATACATTTGAAGCTACAGCCAGCAGCCAGTTAGCTTAGCTTAGCTTAGCTTAGCATAGCGTAAGGACAAGGGTGGGTTTGGGGAAACAGCTAGCATGGCTCTTTCTGAAGATAACAAAGTCTGCCTACCAGCACCTATAAATTAAAATGTTTGTCTAATCTGTACAAAAAACAGTGTAAGTGTAAAAACGTCAAGGGTTACATGCAGGACTATTTCTTTGCCGGGAGCTGTGACTTCCTGGAGTCTCTGCTAGTTGCGTGTAAACCAGGAATAAAACTGCAACTTTAACACTATGGATTCTGTGCAGATTAAACAAATTAGATATAACATATTAACTTGTGAGCTTTAGAGGTGCTGGGAGGTGGATTTTGTTACCTTTGGACAAAGACAGGCTAGCTTTCCCCCCCCTGTTTTCAGTTTTTGTGCTAAGATAAGCACAAGATAAGCCAACTGGCTACTCGCTGTAGCCTTATATTAAAGATTCTTATTGAATTATACCAGATATGAGAGTGGCATCAACCTTCTCATTTAACTCTCGGCAAGAATGTGAATAAGCATATTTCCCAACATGTCAAACTATTCCTTTAAAGGAAGAGGGCAGACAAGAGGAGAGGAAAGGAGAGGAACAGTAATTACTGGAGACTATTTAAGGACCCACAAAGGCTGAAGGAGAAGAGCAGAGGAAGAGGGAGATCAGGTGGTCTAGAAAGTGGAGAGCACAGGAAGAATGATGGGAATGGAAGAAAGAGAGAATGGAAAAGAGAGGACACTCATGGTGTAATTGGATGAACACTTGTCACTGACAGGGCCTGCTCCTGAAAATGACAGCTCTCTCTTTCTCCCTCTAACCTCTTTCATCTTTAATATGCCTCTCCAATCTATTTGTACATCTACTCAAGCACACTCACATGCCCACATATAGCCAATCATCAGTATGATGAGATTTGACAGATATGGGGTCAAATTACACAATTACATGGAATTACCCAACCCCTGCTATCACTTAAGAGTTTGGTTGTTGATGACCATCAAAGATCCAGAATTTCCTCAGGTTCCATCATTTTGTATGATCATTCAAAATAAGTGCAGGAATGAGAGAAAGGCTGTTGCTTAGGCTAAATCATAAGCCACATTATTGCATATTAAGATAATATAAATTACAATGACATAATCTATTTTGAAACTGCTATTCCAGGCGATCTGAATGGGTTTTGCTCCATTACTGTGTTAACTCCAAATGACTGTAATCTCTATTCTCTCCCTTCAATAACAAACTAATTTTCTCCTCCTGCTAAGCCACAGTCTGACTTCCCTCCCATGTGGCAGTGATTTCTGTATATCAAATGCATCGTCTTCCACTTCCTTTCTTTGGTGTAGTGAGAGGTGACCCGCAATCAAAGTAAGCTCAAAGTAAGTATCCATCCCTGTTACAGAGTTGAGGTGTACGTTTGTGTTTTGAGCAGAAAATAGAATATAACACTTCATTTGTAAAATATGTTACACAATAGTTAGATTGCCCTCTGTTTCATCAACAAAAAACAAAAAAGCATTTGATTTAAAGGTCACAAATCCTCTCTACGGGATGAAGTGTTTTTCTGGCTTTTGCTACATTTGTCACTTTTATCTTGCTTTATCTCATGTGTTAACTAATCAATGCTGTTAATACTTTGTCCTTCATTTGGATTTCCCTGGCTGTGCTTGTATCTTCCAAGTGATGCATATATGTGCTCTGCTCCTCTGCTGCCTTGCTAGGATGATCCAGGGGGTTTATGGAGGAGAGCCTTGCCAGCTGATGGTAAAGTATATTCCAGGTAGCGTTTATCAGGCAGGAGATGTAGTGATCAGGGGCCTGTACCCTGTTCATGTGAAGGCACCACATCCTGAGGTGGGATTTCAGGGTGAGAAGGTTAAGGCTTCCTGTGAAATGAAATAATTTGAACAATTAAATATTTTTCTTTTCTTGAACATGTTTAGCTTAACTAAGTATGTATTTAACACACTCTGTCATCATATGTCTTGATTTCTTATGTTCATCTTTCCTGCTATTATTTTCCTGTGCAGTTTTAATGAATGAGTGTTGCGTTTAATGAATTGCTGGTTACAGGCTATGATCTTTGTAGTGGAGGAAATTAACAATAACCCCGACCTCCTGCCCAACTTCACCCTCAGCTATCTGGCAGCTGATACTTGCCTACCAGAGAGCACCACTCTGTTAGCAGCCATGGCTATGGTAACTGGACAGGAAGTGCATTTGGCAAACTCAGAATGTCGATCTGTGCCTACTGTGCCAGTTATTCTTGGTGATGCACGCACTTCAGCCTCCATTGTTGAGGCAAACACCCATGGGATGTTTGATATCCCCATGGTGAGGATAATTGATGTGTTGCAAACATAATAATGATTTATGTGCTTTTTAGTTTTGTTGTAAAGAATTTCTAATATTGTACTACAGTACCATATGTCTCTCTTCTCTTCTTGCACATTTGTGTTTGGACTGAACAGTGTTACACTACTGCCTCACAAGAAGAAGGTCATGGGTTCAAACCCCAATAGGTTAACTTCAGCTGTCTGTGTCCCGTTTGCATGTTCTCTCTATTTTCACGTGAGTTTCCTCTGGCTGCTCCTGTTTTCTTTCAAACCAAAGACATGAATGTTAGGTATTAGAGGTGTGCCCACAATTGCCTTTGACTAAAGCCTAAACTAAAATGTGAACTGTTTCTTGGGAACTGCACAGCAGCTGCTCACTGCTCCCAAATAGTTAAGATGGGTCAAATGCAGAGGATAATGTTTTTTGCTGGGACTACTTAAGTATAACTCAACTTATGTGTCTGTTTCTGTTTTTATACTCACTGTCAATCCACTCACTTTTTAAACTATTTTTCTGTCTCCTTGTCTATCTCTTTCTAATACTCTTATTCTTCACAGGTGAGCTACTTAGCCTCCTGTGTGTTTGATTGATAACAGGAGGTACCTGCTGTTCTTCTGCACAATGCCCAGCGATGCTGCACAACAGTGGGGCATAACTGAGCTGCTGCGCTTGATGGGGTGGACTTGGGTGTGGCGGGTGTCTGCGGATGATGATTTTTGGCAGATTTGGGATTCAGATGTTAATGGATGCACTCAGGGGAAGTGAAGTGTGTGTTGCCTACCATGAAGTGATTCCAAAGCTACTGTAATGTCTCATTTTGAATGTGTCACTACATATCCCCTCTCTTTCTTTCTCATTCACTCCCTTGCCATTTTGTCTCTTTCTCACAAACTGCAGTTCTCTCTATGATTCTTAATATCTCTCCTTTTCATTCCAAGAACTATCCAAAGATGACAATGCAAAGGATTGTTGAAACCATCCAACAATCCACTGCCAGAGCTGTAGTAACATTTCTTATAGATCAGAAAGAAAAGTTAATTTAATCACTAAAGCTTTAAGCTTTACTTTTCACATTATTTAGACATACATATATTATGAAGACTAGCTGCACCTACTCAGGTACATGACACACCTCTGCGTCTCATCTCTTTGTCAAGCTTTGTTTGGGGAAGTGGTCCACCAGAATATAACAGATAAGCAGTGGATTGCTAATGAGGCTTGGGTTACTTATGGTACTGTCTCAGTCCCTCGCAACATTCCCTCATTGGCTGGGACCATAGGATTTGCTCTGCGGAAGTCCGATATCCCTGGACTGGGAGCAATTCTGGCTTGCATAAATCCCAGCCTGAGTTTACCTGACTCTAACCCTTTCATGAAGGAATTCTGGGAAACAGTGTTTGGATGCTCTCTCGGTTTCTTGCGTGGGAGGAACATCGTGTTCAGGCTCAGAGGTCATAGGTAAACAAAACTCATGGTAAAAGAGGCAAAATCTATCTATCTATCTTTCTATCATTTGAAGACATAAGGTATGTATTTTTGCTGCTTTTCATCATAAGTCTCTCTTTTACACATTCAGAAACTCCATATGTGGGTTTCTCTGCTTCTGAATTCTTAGTATATGATGAAATATTACTATAATATTACTATATTACCTGACCCTACTGTGATCCTAGGTGCCTGTGTCTGTGTGTAGTAGTCCTTGTCCTTCTGGTACAAGGAAAGCAGAAAGGGAGGCCTGTATGCTGCTTTGACTGTCTGCCTTGTGCTGAGGAAGAAATTAGCAACACACTAGGTACTTTGGAGGGTTCATTTTATTTATCTACTTCTTTATATATTGTATGAGTAAAGAGTCATAAAGTTAAACATTTTGAGAATAAGCTGTAAATGAAAGCTGCAACTTTGGGATTTTAACTCTAGTGTACTATTTAACATTAATAAAATAGAATAATAACACTTTCAGATTTACCTGTGGAAAACAATAATAACACATTTGCTTTTCCTGTCTCTGTGTCTTAGGATCACTGGATTGTATTCGGTGTCCTGATCGGTTCTGGTCCAGCTCAAACCACACAGTTTGCATTCCACATCATGGGACTCGTCCTCTCCATCATCTCAGCTGTTGGGGCAACACTGACAGTTGCCACATTTGCCACCTTCCTTTACTACCGACACACACCTTTGGTAAAGTGTAGCACCATCCCACATTTTGGAGAGTATTACATTGTAGTTTCATCATGCTAAAAGAATAATGGTGTAATGATATTGCAGTTTCCTGATCCATTTACGTCAAAATTTAAAAAAGACCACATCCAATGCTGTAATTTATCCATGTGTCTCCTTACTTCAAATCCCTCCCCTGTTTTAAAGTGCGAGCCAACAACTCAGAGGTGAGCTTCAGGCTCCTGCTGTCGCTGAAGTTCTGCTTCTTATGTGCGCTGGCTTTCATTGGACAGCCAGTGGCTTGGTCTTGTATGCTGAGACACACGCTGTTTGGAATCAGCTTTGTGTTGTGCATCGCCTGCCTGCTGAGCCGCACCGTGGTGATCCTGGTGGCCTTTCGTTCCATGCTGCCGGGGGAGAACCTGATGTGTTATGTTGGTCCTGCTCAGTAGAAGTTGAGCATCTCTATCTGCACCCTGGTACAGGTAATTCTGTAAATAACAGTTCTAATATTATTCATTACTGTAGGATTTCATGTGTGACATTCTATTTTTCACACCCCATTCCATGTGAGGACAGGATCAGTTGTACAAATAGAGATTCAGTGTCTTTCTTTGTATTCTAAACATATCCTTTGCTGACCCAACCTTATTTTCCAGATGCTGATCTGTGTGCTGTGGCTGACCCTGGCTCCTCCTCAGCATGCAGAAAAAGACATCATGGGCAACTGGCGACCCAAGATCATTCTTGAATGTGCTGTGGGCTCTGTGGTGGACTTTTCACTGGTTCTGGGCTACATTGGCCTACTGGCCTATCTTAGCCCCTCCTGGCCTTCCAAGCAAGGAAACTCCCTGACAACTTTTATGAAACTGAACTGATCACCTTCAGCATGCTGATCTTCTGTACTGTCTGGGTGGCCTTTGTGCCCACCTACATTAGCTCTCCTGGGAAGTACATTGTTGCAATGGTTATGGCCTTCTGTTCTGTATCTTTGCCCCAAAATGTATCTTCTTTTGAGAACTGTATGTTGTTTATCACAACACTTGAAACAACAACAACAAAAGAATGAAAGAATGAATAAATAAATAATAATAAATGTTATTTTTCTTCTGTGCTCATGTTAAGTGTACATAACTTGATCTAAGCTGTTAAACATTGCTGTTGAATGCACTGTAGCAAAATATCTGCATATGTATGTCTGTATAAATGGAAATAAACATTTCATCATATTATCAGCTCATGAGTTAGTGTGGTGCCACCCTGACAGCCCACCATAAACATTCACTCATTAGAGAGTGGATGTGCGAGTGATTGTGTTGAACACTGTGAGAATTGTTCACTCTCACACATATTATTCAGTGTGAGAAACTCTGTATTGCTGTCTCTTGATTACATCCTGTCAACACATTTCTTATCTGTCCTCCCATTTTAGAACACCCAACATGGATCTGGCGCCTAATCATATTAGCATAGTGACTCATACCTCATCAAAAAAAAAAGCCATCATCACTACCGCTACTTCAATTTCAAGGGATTTTTGAGAACTTCAAATAATTTTCTTCCCTATATAATGTAGACAACCACATGGGCCCCAGTGAATGGTGCTATTATGGCAGAGACCATTATTTTTGGCTGCCGTTTCTATGGTGTCCATCTCCTCTGTGACACTGGGTTTCTCTACATAATAGGTGAAAGAAAGTTGGAGAAAAAGCTACCATCATCATGAAAAGAGAATTTAGGTCATGATATAAATCTGTGCAAGACATGTTTCATTCACTCAACTCCATAGCCTTACATAATGATTATGCAAAGTCACTGGTCACTTACCTTAATCCTTTTAAACCCTTTTCTGTCATGCTACATCATGTCCTCTAATGCTGTCATCAGTAACACTGGTGCATTTACAAAAGGTAGAGAAGATAACAGAAATATTGTACCTCACAGTAAGATGCAATTGCCCTACAGCTGCCCTAAATTGTTCTTAATGGTCAGCTTGTTTTCAGGCTACTGGAGCTATTGATTCAACTTTATGGTCATTTTTTGTAGTTTGCAGGGTTTTTACACAAATATCCAGTTATTTGTATTTTGCCTAATGTTGGTAAGGGTCTAGTTGTGAATACTTTTCCCTTTTTGCTAATCTGTTCACCTTTATGTTGTCATCATTTTTCAGTGTTTTGACTGATGCATCAACAACCCAGGCAAGATATACTTGACCTCTTTTTACTTCTGCCAGTTATGTTGTCTTGAAAACTCACAAAAATGGTGCTTGTCAGACTGAAACTGACACATAATGCAAATTAATCAGGAGACAAATCCCACACTCAGCAATTAGATGCTTTTGCAATTGTGATTTGCCTCCTGAATTGCTGGTGTTAGTTGCAAACACTTCAAAATTGGGTGGGAGGAAAAGTCTCAAGTAGTGTAATTGTCAAGTAGCAGTCACACGTGGATTGTTAACAGCGCCATCTGAAAGGCACTTAACAGAATATTTGCTTAACAACTCTACAAACTATTTACTCAAAAAGACTATTAAGTTGAAGCAACACAAGCAAACCAAACATTACAGGCTGCACCAAATATTTACTGCAGGACTGCTGGATTTTTTGGTGTTGGTGTTGTTTTATCCACCCTTGTATCTCTAACCCAATCACTGCTAACACTTCCATTCATCTCAATATAGCATATCACAACTTCATATTCATGACACAGTATTTTGTATTACTTCTCTAACCTCTGTCTTTGGTGAGGTAAACCCTCATGTGTGCCTGAGCATGTCTTTTGTCATCAAAGGACAACATCTGGTCAGCATTTGTCCCCCCCAAAAAAACTTAGCGATGATAAGAGTAACTAAACAGCTGTACGTAAGTAGAAGTCATGCCCTTATTACGTCTTTCAGTTTCCCTCCTGTGTTCATCTCTACACTGTCAGCATACCTATGTCATCACATCTCAACTTATCCTTTTTCAGTGTTTTTATGGATTTCTGGGAATTCTGAACTTATTCTCTACACTCACTTGCTCTTTTAATATATTTTTCAGAACCATGACACACTTCCTTTTATTTCTGTGTGCCTGTAATTTGATGGCCTTTATTGATGAAATTACCACACAGTGTTTTCTCATTCAAATTATTTAACCCGCTAATGGAGAGGATCTATTCTGTTTTCCTTAATTAAATAAGCAAATTAAAAGCAAATAGTGCTACGATCTGAAGAATTACTCTTTGAAATGAAACAAAGACAGGTTGTGGACTATGAAGAGAAATCCTTCTTATAGTCATCTCTGTCAGGAGAGAGGACAGACAAGGGTTTAAAATGTTAAGAAGAGTGAAGGTTGGAAATAAATGTAAATCGACTAATACAGTGTCAATAAAACACTGATGTCCATCTGCCCCTCCCAACACCTTTTCCTCCTGTCTGTCTCTGATGGATGTCACGGAACCAGTCTCTCCATCTTCCAATTTATTCCTCTGCCTTGGGAGGAACAACAGATCAATCAGTGGTGGATAATCAATGTTAGTCTGAGAGCAGATGTGGAGAGCAGGAAAAATATCTGACGTTTTAGTTTGTTATTGCAGGGAACAGCCAGGCGTGATGTTTATATGTAAAGGCCTCTGGAGTATGAGGATTTAATTAACCAATGACAGCTGGGATTTCCACAGAGCATACCTCAGAGACCCTGGGCCTCATCATTCTATCTCAGGTCAAATCAGCATGGACACTGCTGCCAAATCCCATTCAGATCTAGCAATGAGCCGTCCTTCACATTCCCACTAAGAACGTCAAAGGAGTGTCATGTAGCTGGAAAAATAAAAACATTTGATTCAAGTCTTGAATATGGGGGTGAGTATGTGGGGGGTTCATAGGATAACATCACCCCATTTTGATGATGCACTGTTTTTGTGTTGTGTCTGTGATTAAACTGGCTGTCTTTATTTCAACACCACTGACTAAGTGAATTAATAAAGTTGAAGTAGATCTTTAATTACACCAAAGGTAAGAATTTACAGTATAATAGGAGTGAAAATGGTATCCAGGAAAATTTAAAAGGCACTGGTGAAAGTTATTGGTAAGAGTAAATGTGTGTGACAGCATGGTGCATTTCCTGTTGATGACATGATAATGACAGAGGGCAACATTAACAGCACACTACTACCATCTGGTGGTAAAATGTAACTGTTCATATTCAAGGACAGGAGGCTTATAAACTTTATCTCTGCCACCCCTTACATTTTTTACCCACAAAATCACAAATTTTGATGTGAAGGGAGTTTAACATATATCTTTTTATTTATCTGGAAAAAGTAAAATAAAAATAAATAATAAGTCCATAAAATGTGCATGCAATAAAGATGATCTCCTAAAATGTGTCAGTGGCAGCTTTGGACATCAGGTGTTTCCTTGTGTTCTTTTCTGGCCTTAGTAGGATTATGTAGCACTTTGGTGCAAAGATGCAGCCCAGCAGTCCATAACTGGAGGCCAAGATAGCAAACACCTCTGTGACTGTGGAGTACTTCCCTGGAGAGCTGATGTAGGCGGGAACAAAGGCTACCCACACTGTGCAAAAAATGAGCATGCTGAAAGTGATGAGTCTGGCCTCGTTGAAGTTGTCCGGGAGTTTTCTTGCCAGGAAAGCCAAGAGAAGGCAGAGGCAGGCCAGCAGGCCAATATAGCCCAGGACGAGAGCAAATGCTATGGGTGAACCTTCGTCACACAACAGAATGACAATAGCGCTCTCACGTGGCATCAGTTGGCATGGAGTGGGGGGAGCAACAACCAGCCACACTGTACAGATGATTACCTGCATAAAAAGAAATATGTATTTTTTTTAAAACATTTTAATAAATGCTCCCCTAACTATTCAAAGCACATAAAAAGTCAAAGGTCCTTACCTGGACCAATGTACAAAAGGTAATGATCGCCTTTTGCTGCGCAGGCCCAAACCATTTCATGACATTACTGCCTGGAAGTGTAGCCTTGAAGGCCATTAGCACCACAATAGTTTTCCCCAGAATACAAGAGATACAGAGGACAAATGTGATCCCAAATGCTGTGTGTCGCAGCATGCATGACCACTCAGAGGGCCGGCCAATGAAGGTCAGAGAACACAGGAAACACAGAGTCAAGGAGAAGAGCAGAAGGAAGCTTAACTCAGAGTTGTTGGCCCTGACAATGGGTGTGGTTCTATGATAGGAGAATATGAAGACCACAACACAGGTGCAGAAGGAGCCAATGAGGGAAATAGCCATCAGGGTGATGCCCATGGTGTCGCTAAAGGAGAGGAACTCCACCTGTTTGGGGATACAGGCTGTCCTATCAGCATTTGACCAGAACTCAGGGTGGCAGCGCACACACTCTATGGCATCTAAAGGAAAGGCGAGAAGTCTTTATAGCTGCTATACTGTGGCTTTTCCACTGTAACTGTAGGTCAGATTCTCAAACATAATGTGGGCAGTTAGTTCCTTTACTTACCAGTCTGATTGCTAATCTCCCCAGCTGCACAAACCACGCAATCATGGCAACAGATAGGGAAGTGAGGTCTAATTGCTTTCCGGGTACCTGGGGCACAAATGCTGCTGCATACTGACAAGGGAACCTAAGCAAAAGAGGAAACACATACTACATTGGTCACAACACAGTCACATAATGGAAATATTATTGCACAAAATCCAATTCACAAAACATTGTTTTATTCTATCCCTACTGTGGTTTGGTTGCCATTCCATGCAATGTTCTGTTCCTGGATCTGGAGTTTTTGCTTTCCAACTGTGGTTGTCTCATCAAATTTTCCAATAGTGACAAACTCCATTTTTCCATTTGGTCTCAGCTGCCAGTTGACCAGGTCATATATGGCTGCAGGGTCCCCATTCTCATCAAACTTGGTTTCATCACCAAATGAGTTCAAGTATTCCACCTGTCTTATGTAATGAAGTAGCTAAGGGAAGAAAGTGCATATGATCATCTTGTAGTATTACCAAAATCTATAAATAATTCTTTAGCATGACTATAACTTTTGCTCATCTGAACTGAACATATGGGATGGTACCTGCCATGGCTGTATATTGTCTGCATCTGGACAGGCCTGCAGAGGAAATGGCCATTTTACTTTCACACAGCTTCTCATAGCCTTGAGTGCATGGACAATGGCATACACAGCCTTATAGACATTATAGGAAATCCTTAGCTGTGACACATCTGAATAGATATTTGTCGTGCTCCCCAGCTTTTCTGCTCCAGAGCATGGAGGTTTACCCTCAACATTACTTTCCTGACCTTCAGCCTGCACACCCAAACTGCATTGAAACACTTCTTCCCAGAAGGATATCAGGAAGGGATCTTCAAGGGCATCTGGGCTCAAGGGATGCAAGCGAAGCAGAAAATCTTGCAATCCAGGGATGTGAGCTCGTCGAATGGCAAATCCCATAGAACCCTGGAGGATGTGGTGGTACTTTTTGGGGGTGGAGAGGACGGCAGCTGTACTCCAGGCCTCACTGGCCAGCCACTGTATCTCAGTGAGCCCCTCTCTAAATTCAAGAGATATGTAGATGGCATTTTGCAATGACAAACACATCAGAAAATCAAACTCAGTAAACCTGAATCAGTAAAAAAAAAAAAAAAAAAACCAAAAAATTGATACTCTGTTTTTATCATATTATAAATACTACAGTGCTGTGGAAGATCCCGAACATAAGCATCATGCCTGAGTGCTTCATCAAACAATGCGGCTGCATCTTGTTCCACAGCAAACACCAGAATCACTCGAGTCCCAGAGGAGCGGATCTTGGAAACAATAGATGTAATGGCAGTCTGTGCTCGGTTCTTAGGGATGATCTCATGCAGGGCAACGCAAGCACCTAACTTTATAACCTAAGAGAGCAACAGGGGAGATACATGACAACTTCATTTTATGTTTATAGTATGTTCAATAAATAACACACTGAAAATTACAAAATAACAATTAATTCTGATTCATTTAAATGGCCCACCTCTTCGACAAAGATGTTTGCCCCACCACGGCCATAGGCATCATCCCCTGCAATCACACCCACCCAAGTCCAGCCAAAATGCTTAACAAGTTGTACTAGTGCATCCACCTAGAGATAGTAGGAGGAAGCGAGAGACAAAGAGAGATAATGATTAATATTGTTTCAGAAATGAAGATGTGGACATGTTTTTGCTTGTGTATAGAGGTTATATCACATTGTGAGTAATCTGATCGTGTGTCTTCTCTACCTGGAAAAAGTCACTGGGCATGGTCCTTAAAAAGGCAGGAAACTCTTTTTTGTCACTGAGACAGGCACAGCTGGAGAAATAACTAACCTGAATGGAAGAAAACAATGTCCAATGTCCAACATTAAAGCATTCTTAAATCAGTCAGTTGGTCACAGTAGTTAATACCACTATGTGTTGAATTTGAGACTGTTGACTTTGACCCTCCCTAGTGGTACTAATAACAAAACATATTATGGCAAAAAGCAATGCACAATGCTATCTTTAGCCTGCCCAGGGGCTTTAATACACAGTAAATCACTGGTACACAGTTGTTGAATAGCTACTAACTTACCTGTGGCACATGGAAGACACCCAGGAAATGGGCCACTACAAGAGACTGAGTAGAGCCTCCGTCTCCTATCACTGCTGGTACGGTCCCATGACAGATGACTTTACGCTGTGTCTCTCCTTCAACCCCTGAACCCTTCTCACTCCCCATTAACTCCATGGCAGCCTTCAGAGCCTGATGGGGTGTACTGCATGAATCATAGATCTTATAGCCCAGTGTGATGTTGGGAAGGAGTTTGCCATCTCTGTTGATCTCCTCAATGGCAAAGATCATAGTTTGCATCCAACGAAACGTCCGAAAATTAAATCTGGAAGGAGAGAGAGGCAAAGTTTGAAGCAATCTTAATTTTCAAAATAATTATAAGTGTGAAGCCCTGTAAAAAATAACTTTATTTCACTCAACATTGTTCACAAAACATTGATGCACAGAACTATGGAAGCAAGATGTGTGCCATATTTGGCCATGTGAGCAGAGATTACAGTTGCTTAATCACAATTTTGCAGCTACGGCAATTTGAGGACTGGCTAAAAACAGTTTACCTGGTGCATTGTGTGGGAGGAGGCGTAGAGGTGAAGGACAGACTGGGCTCCACCACCATGTCATGAAGGGAGAAGAGTCCACCCAAGATTATATCCCCCTTTTTCTCCAGCACAGGCAGGGACATAGAACCTGGGATTATTTTGCATTGTTGGCTCTGGTCTTGGTGGGAGTTGTAGGGAAAAATCACACACCATAGGAGACTCAAAAACACAAGCTCGGCCCTTCTCCATGAAAGACTGGTCTCTATTGATCGCATCCAAAAATGATTCATCCTTCATTTAAGCTAAGTCACCCGTTATAGCAAATGTATGTCTATACAGTTCCAGTTCAAGTAATAGATTTTTCGATAACCCATACAAACAGTGAATAATGAACCAAACGAGCACCCTGTAAGCTGACAAAGCATCAAACAATTTGTTATCGGTCAGTAAAAAGCAAGAACTAATGCATAGAAAAGAATACCCATTCAGACAAACACATTAACTTCAGAACTTTAGAATTGAAAATTTTCTAGTAAACTCAGTATACAAAAATCATCTTTAACTCACAACAATTAGTGAAAAAGCATCCCATCATCAACCTGTCTGTATATTCAAGGTAAAGCCCTATTTTTAATAGAAGTTCATCAAACACTTTCAGAGTGCTGCATCTTCATTGCATTAACACCGCACAGACAAGCTATCCAGTCTTTAGTGTCAAGCCAGAGATGCTGCCCTGTAGCCTATATATGCTACCTGCTTCAAGTCACAACTGTCAAACTGACCTAATTTCTCCTGGGCTTCTGATCAATGGAAAAAGAGCCCCCATTTTCACAGTAACAACAATAGCAAGGAACTGGAATGAGCACTTGACCATAATGGAGAAAGACATGAGCTGTGTCATGTCACAATGTTATGCCTGACTAGGCCTAACTCATCCTTCAGTGATGGGAAAAGGCAGACAGTAGACCCATATCACAAGGGGCTGCTAAACTAAAAAGTTACATACCTTCCAAACACACACAGAAACACACACACACAAACAATATGCACACATTGAACTACTGAGAGTGGAAAACCAAAATATTGTTCACAGTAATAAACAGAAAGAGGTACATAAGGTGCATTATTGTATTGTTTTAAGTGTACATTTAATGTGAGCATATGACATTGCAGTGTTACTTGACATACAATGTAACTGTTATGTAGTTATTTGCTTTCCATTTCATGAAATTTGTATTTCAATTTTAACTATTTTTACAAACTGTCTGGCTTTTTTCTATTTTTTCTTATTTTTGCGTAAAATATCCTTAAACAGGTTTAATATGGTGAAATTAATGAGTCATTAGGGTGTTGTGCATATAATTATCAGGACAAACCTGCAGGCTACAAAACAGAACGCTACAGAGTGTGTAGCAAAGATAATTTTACGTGCTGTGTGTTGTGTTGCCTCAGGTCATATAGTTTGTCTTATTCACTTAATATGTCCCTGAGTGACGCTCAGAAGACGAAGGACAGAGGGGCCCAAAGACAGAACGCTCAGTATTGTGATACAGTTGTGTCCTTTTCTTGTAAATAAGCCTTTAACAAGATCTTAGACTCAAAGAATATGATATGATATGATATGCTCTCAGGGGAAAGGGGTCACCCTATTGTTTCTGAAAACAAGCTGATTAGAAGTGAACAATAAGGAGATTACAACTGTGTCACAGTTGTCCTCACAGGGATATGCGATTCAAAATAATTAAAGCCCATGAGTATTCAATGTTTCACTGTATTTTATTCAGTCCTTGAATTTGCAGATGAACAAACTGGCAAAAGACAGAAAGACAGACAGAACCAAGAAAAACAGGCAGACAGTCATGTACTGTAGATAGAGCAGTAAGAATACCAGATTCAAATAGAGAGATAAAACAGTTGTGAGCCAGTCAACAAAAGAGATGTGATGAGTATGTTGAGTTAAAGCATAGGTTGATTAGCTATAAAGATATGCAGATGAGACAGGCAGATAGATAGACAGACACAGGAGACAGACACAGGAGAGCAGGAAGGAAGAAAAGAGAGAGAAATGGGTATAGGTACAGACAAATAGATGGGTCAAAGAAAGAATATCATGAGTCATTTCAATTCAATAATTTTTAGTAGTGGAGATGCTGAATCAGACTGTCATGGTGAAGAGGGAGCTGAGCCTGAAGTTAAAGCTCTGGATTTACTGGTGAATCTACATTCCAACCATCACCTATGGTCATGAGCATTGGGTAATGACCAAAAGAATGAGATCATGGATACAAGCTGCCAAGATTAGCTTCCTTTGCAGGGTGTCTGGACTCAGCCTTAGAGGTAGGATGAGAAGGTCAGACATCAGGAAGGAACTTGGAGTAGACCCGCTGCTCAGTTGAGGTGATTCAGGCATCTAATACAAAGAGACCAAAAGGGGGCTGCACTAAGGAATCAGAGACCTGTGCATTGGCTACATGATAACATTTCACATGTCTGTGAATTATTGATCCTCCACAAGCCATTTGAGCTCACTCAGGAATATAGGAATATAATTGGTTTTATGGGTCTGTTCAGTGGTAAAAGACTTGACATATCACTCTTTGTCCTGCCTTTTCTTAAATTTCTACTTGATGGAGGTTTTTGGGTCCTTCTCTAGGTCTGTATTCACTTCTGGCACAACAGAATTTTGAGGGATATTTTTAACTGCTTGGCCACTCCATGTTTCCTCATCAGCCAGTACATAAGGTTTAGTGGCTTTAACCAGATACGACATGAGGCACACACATTTTGTTGAGAAATATGTGTCTCACATACAGTAACATATAACCACAACAACCCCAGTTCCATTCTGGCCAAGGACCTTTGTTGTACAGTATGTCATACCCCTCTCTCTCTCTGATTCCCGTCTGTATCTCTACTGTCACTATCAAAAATGGCCTTAAAATACCTCAAAGAAATGTTGGTGCTTCAATAATACAGGGCATCAGACAGCTGAAGGAGTGCTAAGTCAATAGACATTGAAAATTGCATGAAAAATACAGAAGGTTCAGGACAGGATTTCAGAGGGGAGATTTGACTGAAAAGTTAAAGGTTGAAACTTTGATTTCTTTTATTTTCCTCTGTGGCATGTGCTGACCCTTACATATCTAGTAATCTCTTTGCATTGCTGGAAAGAGGGACACACATCTGAAACTGTTTTGTCTGATTAAGGTTGCCTGGCCACTTAAGGGTTGTGCATTTGCTTCACTCATTTATTAAATTAATCATTCATTCATGCTATGTGTGCTCTGTGGAAGTAAGCAGTTCCCTAAAAGTTCCCCACAAGTTTTTCCAGGGACTAAAGTTGCCATCCTAAATCTATTTTATATTAACATGCTAGAAAATACATTAAGTGTTTTCAGCATTATGAGTTTCATTTCATTTTCAAAAGTTTGAGCATAACATACACAATAAGTTGTTGGTGAAAACATAGACATTGAATGATGGCCTACATGTCCTAATATTTTAAAGCTGTGCCGTTCAAAGTTCATGTACCTGCTTGGAGGGTTCCCTAAAGTGTGTCAGAACAAAATAGGCCACGATTAAAAGCAAGCTCAATAAAGAAAGTTTTTTTAATTTTTGAAATGAGAGTGTCATGACCATTTCACATGCAGTTGAAGGACTGTCACAGACATGTTTTATCCTTGAGATTTAGAAATTTGACAAAATGCTGAATTGAGCTCTTATTGAGCTCTTTAACAGATTCGACACACCGGCTCCTGCTCATCCCTCCTCTAACTCAGCTGCTGTCGGCCCTCAAGCTCCTCTGAGTACTCTGCTCCCCCCCTCCCCATCAGGCTAACGGCCCTCTTCTGACTAATGACTCCCCACCTCCCCCACCTGTAACCTCTGCTGTGTGCCTGACTGCTGACCAGGTGAGAGGACAGCTGATGAAACTCCACTCAAACAAGGCTGCAGGCCCCGATGGCGTTAGCCCCGGGGTGCTAAAGGCCTGTGTCCCCCAGCTATGTGGAGTTCTTCAACATGTGTTCAACCTGAGCCTGAGTCTCCAGAGGGTCCCTGTTCTGTGGAAGACATCTTGCCTCATTCCTGTGCCGAAGACGCCACATCCCAGTGGCTCCAAGATCGACAGACCGGTGGCACTGACCTTCCACATAATGAAGACCCTTGAGAGACTAGTGCTGGAACAGCTGCGGCCCATGGTCAGACCCCTCTTAGACCCCCTTCAGTTCGCCTACCAGCCCCAGTTGGGAGTTGAGGACGCCATCATCTTCCTGTTTAACCGCATCCACACCCACCTGGACAAGCCAGCAAGCACGGTGAGGATCATGTTTTTTGACTTCTCCAGTGCTTTCATCACCATCCGGCCAGCCCTGCTGGGGGAGAAGCTGGCAGCAATGCAGGTGGATGCACCCCTCGTGTACTGGATTGTGGACTACCTGTCTGGCAGACCACAGCCTGTGCGCCTGCAGCACTGTGTATCGGACAGCGTGGTCAGCAACACTGGGGCCCCTCAGGGAACTCCCTTCCTCTTCACCATCTACACCACAGACTTCAGCTACCACACAGAGTCCTGTCATTTTCAGAAGTTTTCTGATGACTCTGCTGTGGTGGGAAGTATCAGCAGTGGTGATGAGTCTGAGTACAGGGCTGTGGTGGGGAACTTTGTCTCATGGTGTGAGCAGAATCATCTGCAGCTCAATGCGACAAAGTCTAAGGAGCTGATTGTGGATCTACGGAGGGGCAAGGCACCAGTGACCCCGGTTTCCATCCAGGGTGTCAGTGTGGACATTGTAGAGGACTACAAGTACCTGGGAGTACACATGGACAATAAACTGGACTGGGCTAAGAACACTCAAGCTGTTTCCAGGAAGGGCCAGAGCCACCTCTATTTTCTGAGGAGGCTGAGGTCCTTCAACATCTGCCGGACAATGCTGAAGATGTTTTATGAGTCTGTGGTGGCCAGTACTATCCTGTATGCTGTTGCATGCTGGGGCAGCAGGTTAAGGGTACCGGACGCCAGCAGACTCAACAAACTGATCCGTAAGGCCAGTGACATTGTGGGGGTGGAGCTGGACTCTCTGGCGGTGTCACAGAGGAGGATGCTGGCCAAACTACATGCCATCTTGGACAGTGTCTCCCACCCACTCCATGACGTGCTGGTCAAACAAAGGTGTACCTTCAGCGGAAGACTCATTCCCCCAAAATGCACCACAGAGCGCCACAGGAAGTAATTCCTGCCTGTGGCCATCAAACTCTTTAACTCCTCCCTCTAAGTGTTAGTCTGTATGACCCTAGGGCACTAAACTGGACATTGATCATTACATCTCTGCAATACTTGAATAACTGTGCAATATCCGTGTAATACTCATGTGCAATATTTCGGTTTTTTTTTTCCTATTTATTATTCATGCTGCAATACTACTTATTACTTATATTATTACATTGCATTTATACCGTATTATCATCATCAACTGGTAAACCCACTTGTTACTTCACAATTATTTTTATAGTGTATTGTATTATATATTTTTTTGCTAGTACTTTCTCCTGTGTGCACTGACGTAAAGACGAGCCACTGTAACAAAGAGTTTCCCTTCGGGGATCAATAAAGTATTTATGATTCTGATTTCTGATTCTGATTATTGTCACTGTCAAATCGTTTGCCCCTACAGCCTTTAACCTTAATACAGTCCCTGCTTAAGGCTTTTTTTAATTTAGTTTTAGGTAGAGAAATCCAAGATATTCTGGAGAAATCAAGGAGAAACAAGGCTAAATCTGTTCTTGTGATAATCTAGACAAATTTGAGTTCATAAAACACAATGACAAAAATGGACTTCCATGGCAGGTAGTCTAACCATCACTCTGCAACAGATTTGTTCTTAAATGTCTTTTATATAATAGATATCTACTAGAACAAGTGCGGGTCACATCAAAATCTAGGCCTACTTCTATCCTAGATTTATTATTGGAGTAGCTACAGATCAGATTAAAACAACAAAATACCTGATTAAATGTTTGGGATATGCACCATATGGAGAGGAGGTATGCGTGTGTGTGTGTGTGAAGTAAACATGTGTGTGTGGTGTGTTTCTTTAATTATTATTTTTTTTATTTTTTTTGGGGTTGTTTGTGAACTTGTACTCCAGGAATAACCTATGAGCATAAAGTGTTGTTTTAATTTTAATCAGTCATGATGAATAATACTGAAGCATAACACATACTTGAGAAAACTTGTTATTGTGTATATTCTGGAAGGGAGGTGGCATCATGGCATCATCCTAAACCTGCCAATTTACCTTTTACCCAGGTGGTTGAGGGGGGAACAAGGGGCCAGCTGGGCAAGCTTAGACAAGCAAGTGTTTCTGACAAGACTGATGACATCTGGGCCTGAGGCTGTGAAACAGGAGCTCACAGGTGTTGTGTTGGGAATTAATTAATTTTGAGTTTTAATGGAAGGTGATCTTGCCTCTTTCAAAACAAGTTGTTCACAATAATTATGATAACAGTAGAATCATTATTCAGTACCTGCTAGTTTGATATTGGAAAGAAAAAAATATTATGTCAAATGTGACAAATCTGGCATGTCAAAGGCTCTTTAACACACACTGAGTGCAATTAATAGTTCTATTTGGGTTACTCATTTAGACACTTTTTATCTTTACATACTATGATCACAATCACAAGGTGCTTTTTGAAAACACAAAAGATTTTCCTCCATGAGAAATAAAAACACTACAGAGTTTCAAATGCTTTAAAATAACACGATCATCTTGTTCAAGTGTAACCCATATGTACAATAGACATAAATAACAAAACAGGTAGAATGCGTAAAGTGAGTCATAATTGTCATAATAACACAAAATAAAAATGGCATCCTGTGATTCCTGAAGCAATATCAGATTTCAGAAAATGATTTATTCAGTTGAAAGGCTGTGCACAGTGCAGACGCTGTCCTCTGGTATACAGTGCTCACATGGAACCTCACAGGGGAAGTCCAAATATAGATTTAGACCAACTTCTATTATAATATTAGTGACTTAAGCTAAGCTACCCTGAGTGAAAAATAACCTCTGAACTGTTTTGACTGGAAGCAGTTGCTGGTAGAGCTGAGTTTGCATTAACAGCATTCTAATATTGCAGTCACCTGCGTTACGACAACTGTTGTTTGCTACTCTTTAGCAGCACTTTGTTCCCATGATGCACTGTGATCAGTTTACTTTCTTGCCCCAAGTGGTTCAGAATGGAGCACATTAACTCAAATTTACCTTCTCTTTACTGCTTCCAGCTAAGCTTTATAATTGATTATAGGATTTAACAAAATACTCTAATTACAAGTTTAGTTCCAATTCCAATCTATGTAATAGACATGTTAACCCCTTGTGAGCCAGTGTTCAGCCTGATTTCGCCTAGTTGAGTCTTTAAGGCTGTGCCAGTGTCTTATCTTTTATCTTTTAATTTTGATTGTCCTTTTATGCTATCACATTTCATTTATATTTATTTTATCTTATATGTCAGTCCATTTCAATCTTTATACTTCTATTTCTTATTTTGCATTTATGTATACATTCATATTTATATGTGTTTGTCTCTTAATGTGTGTTTGTTTTTATTTGCCTATAAACAGTTTCTTCTTCTTCTTAATAATAATAATAATAATAATAATAATAATAATAATAATAAACATTGTCATCATCATCAGCAACAGCAGCAACAGCATCATATCTATCATTATTACAGATTGTCAGCAATTACACAATATTGCCAGGAGATGGCAACATTGTCCAAGGTATGGCTATGCTCCATAGTTTACAAAGCAAAGACTGTGTGATTATGTGTCTGTGTGAGTAGACGTTGTGTTAATCAGATTGAGGGGACAAAACTGTGTATAAAACATTAACCATTAAATTTTGTTCTTTTTTTCAGTAGGTTTGGTCAAGTTTACAGTCATACTACTAACACTAGGGGTGGCAGAAGCTGGACTTTTCAAAAATGTAGCCATTACCTTTAGCTGTCTATTTTGACTTTTCTGCTTGCTTGCAAACTAGTTTGCACTCACTGTCAATCAACATGTGGTGGTAAGGTGTTACAACTAACTCTAACCCCAAAATTCTGGCCATGTCACGTAGATTGATAAACAGAATACAGCATAGGGAGAACAGGCAAACACCAAGGCCACAGGCTTACCACTTAGCCATTGTGCCAACCTCCGTGATAAATGGTTTTTTGAATTGTACGTATTCATTAGTACCAGCCATCCCTGTTAGCGCACTTTGTGCTTCAAAATAAAAACTGAAATCTATTTTCTTTGAAAATGGAAGTAGAATTTTGTACATCAAAAAAACATCTTATTTCAATCAGGAGACATTTAATTGAAAAGAGGCTTATAGAGTAATTCAATAAATTTATTTGACATAGTACAGAAAGGAAAGTGAAGATTGGCGATTAGACCCCATCATGACACCATTATTTTGAGGGGGTAGTGATGTCATGAGCTGAACGGGAATATCCCCTGATGGTATCTAGACACTTATGGAGGTGAAGGGGTGAAGAGCAATGCTGAAGATCTGGACGGACTGATGAGCTCAGTAGAAGGACCCATGGGCGCTGGTTGTGATCAAAACTGGAGATGAATAGGGGGTCGCATCGATCTGACACTGAAATGACAACTGGCAGCAACAGAGAAAGGAACAGATTTCAAATTTGACAGCAACAAGATGATTGGCTCACAGAGGTTGTGGCAAAATCTGATTGGTTGAATGTGAATTGAGTGAATGCCCTCAGACAGCTGATTGAGTTGGAAAAGGAAGAGAGAGCAAGAGAATGTAAAAATATAGAGTAGGCATTAAAACAGTCTTCCTGACTGAACTAATGCTAAGCTTCATTACTAAATTATATTACTGTAGCACTTTCATGAGTTATTCATTGCAGAGTTTATTATTAGCTATTATATAAACTGAATAAAGTAAACTGTATGGTCTATTTTAGGAATTGATCTAACTTGACATCTAACTGGATGTGTTATGTCTACCATTCAGCACATCACATTTGATTCCCCTTCTTACATTCTAAAAACAAAAGCATATAAACCCATATTCTATGTCTTTTTTAAATTCATCATTGAAGTTTAATGAGAAAGAAAGAAATGAAAAGGTAACATTATGGTAAAATAGAAGTGTCAGATTTTGGGCTCCAGGGCACTGTCTTGACAAAGGCCTCAAGTTCTCCAGTAGAGATCTTAAGGGGATCATGATGCAATAGCCCTGAAGGGAAATTTCCAATGTAAGGCGAGAAGAGAGAGGCAGGCTGGAAACATTGTGAACTCTAGAGGGGGTTTGTTAGTTCATTAGAGTCTGTTATGTTTGTGAATGGGAAGAGCCTGAGGTGTATGTCATGGTTAGGACTGAGGTACCTGCACTTCACCACATGTGTTCCTGCTAAATCAGCCCCCAAAAGACATACCCTCTGAAGTGTTTCATAAACTAACTGGCATCTCTACAAACACACAAACAACAATTTCTTTTTAATTAAAGAGGCACATCAGCTGACTATGAAACATCCGGCTGAAAAATAACAATAACACCAAATTAAACATCACATGGTCCAATGCCTTGCTAAATCAAGTGTGTTGAATAGTTTATTTTGATCTGTTGTCAAAAGTGTAACTTTAATCCCTGTATCCAAATGCAGAAGCCCCTAAAAATGATGTGGCATGTAGGGTAGAATAATAGAAAATTAAATGTAAATATACCAGAATAATTTAACAGTAATTTATGGCTGAGGATGATTATTAAGTAAACACACAAATATATTTTTTTTCGCATTTACAGCATCTATTATTTGCACAGTTAAAACTTACTTGCAGGTACAGATTTCTTTGAAAAAAAGGAAGAAAATTACATAATGAAAAAAAAAATCAGGCCACATTAGTTGATTTAAGATGTCTGATCACTGTTTGAATCAATTTTAGGAATTACTCTAACTTGACATCTAACTGAATGTGTTCTGTCTATAATTCAGCACATCACATTAAGATTTAATTCCCATTCTCCTCACATTTTAAACAGAAAGCATTTAAACTTAAATTCTATGTCTTTTTCATTCATTATTGAAGTTTGTTGAGTTCAAAAGGCAACATAATGGTAAAATAGAAGTGTCAGATTTTGGGCTCCAGGGCACCAGCTTGACAAAAGCCTCAAGTTCTCCAGTAGAGATCTTAAGGGGATCATGATGCAATAGCCCTGAAGGGAAATTTCCAATGTAAGGCGAGAAGAGAGAGGCAGGCTGGAGACACTGTGAACTCTAGAGGGAGTTTGTTAGTTCATTAGAGTCTGTTATTTTTGTGAATGGGAAGAGCCTGAGGTGTAAGTCATGGTCAGGCCTGGGGTACCTGCACTTCACCACATGTGTTCCTGCTAAATCAGCCCCCAAAAGACATACCCTCTGGAGAACTCTAAAGTGTTTCATGAACTAATACAAACACACAAACAACAATTTCTTTTTTAATTAAAGAGGGCTTAAGAGGCATATCAGCTGACTATTAAACTCCCCTTTGGCTGAAAAATAACAATAACACCAAATTAAACATCACATGGCTCAATGCCTCGCTTAATTAGGTGTGTTGAATAGTTTATTTTGATCTGTTGTCAAAAGTGTAACTTTAATTCTCGTATCCACATGCAGAATTCCCTAAAAATGATACGGCATATAAGGTAAAATAATTTAACAGTAATTCATGGATGAGGATGATCATTGTGTAAACACACAAATATATGTTTTTCACATTTATAGCTTCCAGTATTTACACAGTTAAATATTCATGGCCGGTAAAGATGGAAAGGAAGAGAATGACAAAATTAAAGAAAAATCAGGCCACATTAGTAGATTTAAGATGTTTGATTACTGTTTGTGATATTTGCAATTGCATTAGATACTGTATATGGATTATACACTGATACCACTGACTTTAGTACAGGTGATCGGTGGTTCGCCCAGGTCAACAAGGTCTGCATCAGGAACCAGGGCGACCTGATGAAATGGGCTACTGGAGCAAGACATTCATGGACTAGAGAAGAACAGTGTAGGGCTGATTTGATGGTTCTCCACCGAAACATCCAAAGTGTACTCTCAGAGGCAGGGTAATAACGCAAGAATAGGTCCACCCAGGGCTGAGAATGAACAATACTGTAAGAACATATGGGAGAAGGAGGCATCACACAACAGCAATCTCCCAGAACAAGATCCAGTAACCATTACAATGGCAGACATCCAAGAAAGAGTGCCAGGTATGAAGAGCTGGACAGCACCAGGCCCTGACATGATCTACACCTACTGGCTGAAGAAATTAGCCAGGATTCCATCCAACTACCGGCCAATAACCTGCCTCTGCACAACATGGAAGCTCCTGTCAGGCATCGTAGCGGCTAAGATGAGTAGGCACATGGCTCAATACATGCCTAAGGCCCAGAAGGGAAACGATAGTCACCAGCTACTGGTCAATAGAGCAGTCACTTGAGACTGCAAGACAAGGCAGACTAACCTGTGCACTGCCTGGATTGACTACAAGAAAGTCTACGACTCAATGCCACATACATGGATACTGGAATGCTTGGAAATGTACAAGATCAACAGGACACTGAGAGCCTTCATGCAGAACTCACTGGGGCAGTGGAAAACAAGTGTAGAAAGCCAATTGCACAAGTCACTATCAAGTGCGGCATATACCAAGGTGATGCACTATCACCATCAGTCACCTCCTCTACATGGATGACATCAAGCTGTATGACGGGAATGAGCGAGACATTGACTCACAGATCCACACTACCAGGATTCACAGCAACGACATTGGAATGTCATTCAGACTGGACAAGTGTGGTTGGATGGTACCATAAAGAAGGAAAATGATCAGAACCGAGGAGGTTGAACTACCAGAAGGCAACATTACAGATGTTCAGGACACCTACAAATACCTTGGGATCCCGCAAGCAAACCAAAACCATGAGGAAGCACCAAGGAAGTCAGCCACAGCCAAATACCTACAAGGCAGGTCCTGAAAAGTCAGCTGAATGGGAGGAACAAGATCCAAGTCATCAACACATACGCCCTACAAGTCAGATCAGATCAGATACCCTGCTGGTATAATAAACTAACTAACTATAAATTTCCAAAGGAGGAAATAGAGGCCACTGATATCAAGACAAGGAAGCTCCTCACAATGCATGGATGGTTTCACTCCAAATCCAGCACCCTGAGACTGTACACTAAGCGGAACAAGGGAGGTTGAGGACTGAGTGTCAGAACCACTGTCCAGGATGAAACAACAAAGATCCCGGAGTACATCAGGAAGATGGCCCAAAGGGCCAAAGGCTAAGTGAATACCTCAATGACAGATAGAAGAAGTGTTAATGTTTTCAAATAGGCCTAACTACTCCTAACTGGAGTAGACAAGCATTTTAATAAATTACATTTGTACATAGTGATGGGGTGTTAATCACTGATTTAAAAATACATATAAACAAATAATACAAGAATGCATCATGTTGCAATGCATTAGTTTTTAATTGTATCACTTGTGTGTATAATTAACATATTGTAGGAACTATGGCTTAAAGTAACAGTGTCATTATTGCAAGCACTTCCATCAAATAACATCAAAACTATAACAAACTAATATGTGTGTTACAGAAGGAGAAGCTAAATATGAAGTTTGAACTGAGCTTCTTTCGCCTCCACATTTTGGAGTGTAAAAACCAGGGCCTGAGTTACTGGGTTTAATTATTTCTTGCAGGACTGGCCCTAATCAAACAAAAGATCTGCACACTGAACTAACAGCTCCTGTCAATGTTTATTGAGCAACACTTCGATCTAATAGAGATCTTCGCCGGGCATCAATGCCTTCTTGCCTTTAGTTTGCTTTTTGATCCAGCACCTGTAAAAGTGTTTTTTGTTTTTTTTTTGGATGTGCGTACCCTATACCCTTTTTGACTGGCCCTAATGCCTGCTTGTCTGTTCACATGCTCACACTGAATTTGCTTTTGTTGTCCGACACTGTCCTATGGGACAACATTGCAAGTGCGTATAATCTGCTAAATAAAAATAAAGTGAATTTAGGAATAAGAGGTTGGACCCTGTGTACCTGTTAAAATAAGATGTTTTTTTTCAAAATAAAACCATTAAAGACTTCCCCTGTTGACTATATTTTAAGATCCAAATAGTATATTATAGTGAGCATAATTCTGTTTTCAAGCCTGTGGCAGTCAGTGTGGAAGAAGTATATGTAAAAGTAGAAATACATCAATGTAAAAATACTCAAGTGAAAGTGCTGTATTTACAATTTTATTTAAATGAAAGTACAGAAGTATTGTCAACAAAATTTCCTTAGAGTTTCCAAAGTAAAAGTACTAATTATGCAGAATGGCCCCCTTTCAGAGTGTTATATTGTAATATAAACTATATTGGATTGTTATTATTGATACATTGACATGTATTTAGATTTTGTGGTTGGTTACTGTGAAGGTATTATTTTTCTTATTTCATATACTGTTGGACAGTTTAATCTGTAACAATGTATCATATTTCGTAACTAGTAACTACACCTGCCATGGCACAAAAATTCCGTACAACAATTTCATGGCAAGGCACAATAACGTCTGTCCTCTTTTGCTTATCTCTGATTGGATAGTAAGAGGCCAGTGAGCATGGCCTCAGCTAAGATTATAAAACGTCACATATATGTCTGTTTTGACCTGACCTGGGTGGCTCTACCCCATTAGCATTTGGAAGTGGAAAATGTCACAAGTGATAACAGGGCTGGTTTTCATGGGGCTCTTGTTGGCATTTGGAGCAGCAGAGGATGATGCTCCTTTCTGTCAGATTGTGGGAAGTCCAGAGTTCCCTCTGTTGTCTAAAGAGGGAGATGTCATGATAGGGGGAGCTTTTTCCATCCACAGCAAAATCACACAACCTCCACTTTCCTTTACAGAGAAACCAACACATCTCACATGTTCCAGGTAATTTTGAGCACTGTTTTAAAATATTTTCTTATGAGTTTTGTCACAGTAAATGCAAGATTGGATTTTGCTCTTTTTGTCTCAGTGTCAACCTCAGGGAGTTTCGATTTGCCCAGACCATGATCTTTGCAATCGAGGAAATAAACAGAAGTGAATTTCTTCTTCCCAGTGTTTCTATTGGGTACCGTATTTATGATAACTGTGGCTCAACATTATCCTCAATGCGTGCAGTGATGGCCCTGATGAACGGAGATGATTGGACTGTGGGAAAGAGCTGCTCTGGTCAGTCAGCTGTTCATGCTATTATTGGGGAGTCTGAATCCTCTTCAACCATTGTGCTTTCACGCACTACAGGACCTTTCAAAATACCAGTGGTAAGAGGGATGTCTACATGTATCAATTTGTATATTATATGCAAACTCTCCTTATTATTCCTCTGTCTTTGTGTATTCTTAGATAAGTCATTCAGCTACTTGTGAGTGTTTGAGCAGCAGGCAGGAGTATCCCTCTTTCTTTCGAACCATTGCCAGTGATCTCTACCAAAGCCGAGCCCTCGCCCAGCTGGTCAAGCACTTTGGCTGGACCTGGGTCGGGGCAGTCAACAGCGACAGTGACTATGGCAACAACGGCATGGCCATCTTCCTTGCTGCAGCCCAGGAGGAAGGAGTGTGTATAGAGTATACAGAGAAATTTCACAGGACAGAACCAGAAAAACTCATGAGAGTGGTAGACGTGATCCAAAAAAGCACTGCTCAGGTCATTGTTGGTTTCCTGGCTCATGTGGAGATGAACAACCTTCTACAGCAGTTGAGTCTACACAACATCACAGACAAGCAGTTTGTTGGGGTGGAGGCCTGGATCACTGCTGACAGCCTTGTGACTCCCACCAGCTTCAGTGTGCTGGGAGGTTCACTTGGTTTTGCTATGCAAAAGGCCAATATCAGTGGCCTGGATGATTTTTTAATCAAAGATTTTTGGGAGACAGAGTTTAAGTGCAAGGAGACAAACAGAGACACCATGATAGAAAAAGCACATTGCAAAGAGAACCAGGATCTTATTGAGCTTAAAGATTATGATGATGATGTGGCAGAGCTGAGATACTCCAGTAACATCTACAAAGCCATCTATGCTGTGGCCCATTCTCTGCATAGTATCCTAAAGTGCTCCAAAAGTCAGGGGTGTGACAAGACTGTAAAGATTACTCCCTGGCAGGTAAAAATTAAATACTACTGTTTATTTCTTAGTTCTGTAAATGAATGTATTGAATTATTGACTTAATGCTTTTTAGGTAGTGGAGTCTTTGAAGCAGGTGAATTTTACCATTAAGAATGGGGACCAGGTGTGGTTTGACAGCACCGGAGCAGTTGTGGCTCGGTATGAAGTGGTGAACTGGCAGCTTGGATCAGATGGCTCAGTCCAGTTTAAACCTGTCGGCTACTATGACGCCTCCCTACCTCCTGGACAGAAGTTTGTCCTCAAGACTGAAGCCATAATGTGGCGTGATGGACAGACAGAGGCAAATATCATAATTGACAGTAAAACCTACAATTATGTAATGCAAGGGTATGCCATGTAGTTTGACAATATTTCATCTTGAATGACTCTTGAAAAACTCGACATCTGTCATTTTCTTTGATTCAAAGTTGCCTGTGTCAGTGTGCAGTGAGAGCTGTCGTCCAGGAACTCATAAAGTCCTTCAGAAAGGAAAGCCAGTCTGCTGCTATGACTGTATACCGTGTGCAGAGGGAGAAGTCAGCACCAGCACAGGTATATGTACCACAGACCTGAGATATGTCAATTTGCATACATTGTTTGCTTGCCACACTCTGTGTATCATGTTAAAGCTCGCAATGGTACAGTTTCTTATTCATGGTTTTAGGATGTAACTGATTAAATTACAATAATAGTGACAATATTTCTATTACAGATTCTAATGACTGCAAAAAGTGTCCTGAAGAGTATTGGTCCAATCAAAACAGAGATGCATGTGTACTGAAAAATGTCGAGTTCCTCTACTTCACTGAGGTTATGGGTATAATACTTGTATTTTTCACTTTGTTTGGTGTGCTCCTTACTTTTTTTGTTGCCACTCTATTCTTGATCAATAGGGACACTCCCTTGGTGAAGGCCAACAACTCTGAGCTGAGCTTCCTGCTGCTCTTCTCCTTGACTCTGTGTTTCCTGTGTTCTTTGACCTTCATAGGTCGGCCTTCTGAGTGGTCCTGCATGCTACGACACACAGCATTCGGCATCACCTTTGTCCTCTGTATCTCTTGTGTGCTTGGGAAAACAGTAGTGGTGTTGATGGCCTTTAAAGCTACACTTCCAGGTAGTGATGTGATGAAATGGTTTGGGCCTGCACAGCAGAGGCTCAGTGTTCTGGCTTTGACTCTCACACAGGTTTTGATTTGCATACTTTGGCTGGCAATCAACCCTCCCTTTCCTTTCAAAAATATGAAACACTATAAAGAGAAGATTATACTCGAGTGTGCTCTGGGATCACCTGTAGGGTTCTGGGCTGTGTTAGGATACATAGGACTCCTTGCTGTTCTTTGTTTTGTACTTGCATTTTTGGCTAGAAAGTTACCTGATAATTTCAATGAAGCTAAATTTATCACCTTCAGCATGTTGATATTCTGTGCAGTCTGGATCACCTTTATCCCAGCATATGTCAGCTCTCCGGGGAAGTTCACTGTGGCTGTGGAGATATTTGCTATTTTAGCCTCCAGTTATGGGCTGCTTCTCTGTATATTTGCACCAAAATGTTTTATTATTGTACTCAAACCTGAACTGAACACAAAAAAAAATCTGATGGGGAAAACACAATCCGATTAAATCTAGACATCAGTTTAAAGGAAATGATAGTATATCTTTAAATTTTTTATTTCATGGCTTCTGGCTTGACTTAAATTTTAGCGTGATCTGAACATACTATTAATTTAAACATAAATATTATTAAGCTTTCCTTTTTTCTGTATCAAAAGCTACAAAGCAACAATACTTTTTCGATGTCAATTTAACATCGTGGACTGGCTGTTAAACTCCTACATTTTTATGTATATATATCATTTTATGGTATATTGAATCTTACCTCTCTGGTAGCCTTTGTCATTATAAAGATACTTGAAAAGAACCTGAACTTCACACTAACCTCTCCACACAGACTGTTCTGGCTTTAGTTCCCCCAAACATAGTTAATGAAATGACAAATAAAGCTCTACTTAAGCAGGTTTGGGAGTTAAAGGCCTTGCCTTGGCACATCAGTGTTCTGTGGATTGAACCGGCAACCTCACAAGCAAGCATAAGATACATCATAAGATACGTGATATTTACTGAGCATATTTTCAGGGTTTCATTCCAACATAGTAAGGCTAGAATTGTGTCTGTGATGTTCAGTACACACCAGAAAAAGAAATTAATTAAAACATCTGGTTGGATGAAAAATTGAGACACAATATTGTTTTTACTTAAATCGAAGAATGTATCCTCTGTACAGTGTTTAATTTGGATATTTCAGATTAGGCTTGTCAGGCTCAACTCTACTTGACTAATATTACAGCAATCTAAGCTGTATTTTAGTGAGTCTCAGAAGTACTTCATTAGACTCAGATATAGTTAGTTATAGCTGTGCAATGAGAAATTGTCAGCATGCAAGCATGCTTATGTTACAATGCTTACACGTAGTACATTAACATGCATGTAAAAAACCATTGAATCCTAACATGCTGGTGTTTAGCATACCATTTAGCATGTTAGCACACTTAAATTTAGGCTGTTCTTCACTGCCACCTGCTGGACATTTAATATATTTAAATTGTGATAAATGTATTTGAATAAATCTACTTCTTTAATATATACATATACTATACATCTATAGTGTATACATATGCAACACCATCTATTAATACATTTTGGATGGGGTTAATAAAAATGTGAATGTTAATTGCAGGACAGTAGCAGGATCCAAAGTCAGACTTGCTCAATGCCCATTCACCACCACAACCTCAACAACACTACCTCCTGCATTGGCACTGAACATTGGCATTGCTTGTAATCATGAGGTGTAGAATCATCCAATATAGACGTTATTCTTCGGAATACCAGGCTGGCATATTATGTTTTTTTCTGCATTGTTTTTTAAAAACAATTATACCTAACATATTTTTTCATATTAAATAAACACAATATATGATAACACACATATGTCCACAATCACACTCCCAATACACACACACACATAGTTGAGCACAGACAAAGGGAGTTGAGGGATTTAGTTGTTCAGTTTACACTGATCCACTACCACCTACCTTTGCACCAAAACAACTCATACAACTTATTCTAAAGCTACACTCTTCTCCTCTGTAAAAAGTTTTCTTTATATGAAGATCAACTGCAGGGCCGTACTGTTTCACATACTCATTTAGCAAGAATATGATATGCTTACACGTCTGTAGTTTCCATCAAAATGTTTTTATCCTGTTTTTGGTATTTCGGTCTGAAAACTTTTTAAGTGTGCCAAACAAACATGACTCAGAATGTCTAATTACATTTTTAATTCAATAGTTACACTTGAAACTATTAAAATATTTTTGACATATTTAACATTTCAATTATAAAATCAATGTCAAATGATTTAATTAATTTTGGTATATTTGTCTGAATAACAATTATTTTATATAGGGTTTCTCCAGATCCTTTACTGATTACTGAGTTTTATTTCCAGCTTTTTCCTATTTTCCACTTTTCATTGTTGTAGATTTGGTATAACTTACTTGCTGCAAATAAAAAAATCTCCAGCTTCTATACAAATCTATAGAATAATATCCTCAGTTTGCAACTAAAATATGTTTAAATGCTATGTTCCCCCGCATCACATCTTCCTACAATTTCATTCACAACTTACAGTAATAATGACATAATCATCTTAAACACAGAATATGCCATCTCAAATGAAGAACAGCAAAGCGGTCTGACATCATCAAACTGTGATTTGATAGACAACCTTATTCATCATCATCTGCAGAAGTATAAAACTCTGCTCACGAAAGGAAGTACATGTTTTGGTCAGTGACAGAAGATCTTATCACAGAGTACAGGTTTGTGTGTGCGTGTGAGCCTATTTGTACCAGATGTGTGACTGTGTCTATATAATGTTACTGTTTGTGCTTTTAATGGGAACCGTTGGAGCAGAGGAGGACACTATGCTCTGTGAGATGCTGGGGAGCCCAGAGTATCCTCTGTTATCTATGGAAGGAGATATCACTATTGGAGGAGCTTTCTCTATCCATAGCCAAATCTCAAAGCCTCCGCTCTCCTTCACAGATAGTCCAGAACCTCTCATGTGCTCCAGGTACTGTTTTTTGTCTCCCTTTTCATTTATTGGTTTCTGAAGGGAGGGATAGTCACATAAAGTCTGAAAACTGTTAGTGAAAACTGTTCTTACTCTTCTCAGGATAAATTTCAGAGAATTTCGTTTTGCCCAAACAATGATTTTTGCCATTGAGGAGATCAACAAAAGCAGCTCTCTGCTACCTAATATCTCAATTGGTTATAAGGTATTTGACAGCTGTGGTTCAACACTGCCTTCAACGCGTGCAGTGATGGGTTTAATGAATGGACAGGAAAGGACTTTGGGAAAAACCTGCTCCAGCCAGTCATCTGTTCATGCCATCATCGGAGCCTCTGAGTCCTCCTCAACCATTGTGATGCTACAAATTTCAGGGATATTCCAAATACCAGTGGTAAATAATATTTATGCTCCTTTTTTGACTGATTTCACCATGTTTCTTCTTCCAAAAGTCTTGATCACACTTGATCACAGCTAATGAAGACTGAATTCTGGCAGTATTGTGTTTAATTTTAGGGCTATGCTATTAAAGTTGACATGGTTTGTATAGATGCAGCAGAATGAGTCAAAAGTTGAGTCAAACAAGATTTTGTCTACAGTTTGTAACTTAATACTTAAGTGTCAGTCTCTGACCACTCAAATGTTAATGTCATTTCCCTCCTTTTCTTTTCTATTAGATCAGCCACTTTGCCACTTGTGCTTGTCTGAGTAACAGAAAGGAATACCCCTCCTTCTTCAGAACCATCCCTAGTGACTACTATCAGAGCAGAGCCTTGGAAAAACTTGTAAAGCACTTTGGCTGGACATGGGTTGGGGCAGTTAGAAGTGACAATGATTATGGTAACAATGGCATGGCAACATTTATCACAGCTGCAAGTCAGGAGGGGGTCTGTATTGAGTACTCAGAGTCCATCTCAAGGACTGACCCCAGTGAGCAGGTTGCCCGGGTGGTCAGAGTGATGCAAAGCGGCAGTGCAAGGGTTGTAGTTGCCTTCCTCGCCCAGGGCGAGATGGACGTTCTGCTTGAGCAAGCTCTGAACCAGAACTTGACTGGGCTTCAGTGGGTGGGCAGTGAGTCCTGGATTACAGCAATTCATCTTGCCACGAAAAGGTACTCGGGAATCCTGACAGGGTCTCTGGGCTTCGCCATCAAAAAGACAAAGATCACAGGCCTTCAAGAGTTTCTTTTGCAGGTTAACCCAAGTCAGGACCCTCAGAATAATCTGCTGAGAGAGTTCTGGGAAGCCACATTTGGCTGCAGTTTCCAATCCAGTCTACATGGTCAGACCCAGTGCTCTGGCTCTGAAAGACTACAGGACATCAACAATCCTTTCACAGATGTGTCAGAGCTAAGGATATCTAACAATGTGTATAAGGCTGTGTATGCTGTGGCTCATGCTCTGCATAACATGTTAAAATGTGGACAAAGTGGTGAAGCAGTGAATCAATCATTTATCTGGAAAGATGATTTAGAGCCAAAACAGGTAAGAGGTCACCTTCATGAATTCTGTGAATAATTTGAATACTAAACAGTTCCCTGTACTTTAGATTATTAACCACTATTCTCTATTGGTAGGTTGTGAAACACCTCCAAAATGTGAATTTCACTCTTCAGTCAGGAGAGAGTGTGTATTTTGATGAAAATGGAGACCCTGCAGCGACTTATGAGCTGGTGAACTGGCAGAGAAACAAAGCAGGAGATACTGTGTTTGTGGCTGTAGGGAGCTACAATGCTTCACAACCAAATGGAAAGCAGTTTACCATAAATGGAATAAACATAACATGGGCGGCCGAATCCCCAAAGGTATCAAACATGTTATGTATGGATACTCATTGTGGAGGTTGATTTTCAAAGTAATAAGTATTCCCTAAGTCATCTCCATCATTAAACATAGGCCGGTTCAGCATTGTTTAGGTAGTTATATCAAAGTAAATATATACAGTATGTATATATATGAATTACTATGAATTACTGATCAATTGTGTTGTTGTTACAGAGGCCACAGTCTGTCTGCAGTGAGAGTTGTCTGCCAGGTTTCCGGCAGGCTGTGATTAAAGGTAAACCCATCTGCTGTTTCTCCTGCATCGCCTGTGCTGCTGGAGAGATCAGCAACTTCAGCAGTGAGTAGAAGGTTTCCTAACTGTAATTTATTTTGTAATATTTGCACAAAATCAATGCTTTCCAGTATCTCACTTATGTGTCACTAAATACAGCCAATACTTATTTTAGCATGCCCTCATAATTTGTAGCTTACAGCATGAACACATTTCAGTGTTTCATGTTTTCCATTCAGATTCTACAGAGTGTTCACTGTGCCCACTGGAGTACTGGTCAAACGAAGATCATAGCCAGTGTGTTCCAAAGGTGATCGAGTTCCTATCTTATGGAGAAACCATGGGAGCCCTTCTCACTGCTTTCTCATTGTTTGGAGCAAGCTTAACACTGGTGGTGTCATGTGTCTTCTTTCGGTTTCGTCACACACCTCTTGTCAAAGCCAGTAACTCTGAGCTGAGCTTCTTGCTGCTCTTCTCCTTGACTCTGTGTTTCCTGTGTTCTCTGACCTTCATCGGCCGGCCTTCTGAGTGGTCTTGCATGCTGCGACACACAGCTTTTGGCATCACCTTTGCCTTGTGCATGTCTTGTATCTTGGCTAAAACCATGGCAGTGGTGATTGCCTTTAAGGCTAAAAGGCCAGCAAACACAGTTCCTCAGTGTTCTGCTCCGCTTCAGAGAACAAGTGTTCTTAGCTGTACTTTACTGCAGGTGTTAGTTTGTGTGCTGTGGTTAAATTATGCTCCGCCACACCCATACCAAAATACAGCTCATGCCACTGAAAGGATTATTCTAGAGTGTGATTTAGGTTCACCCATAGGTTTCTGGGCTGTGTTGGGGTATATAGGACTTCTGGCTGTGCTTTGCTTCATTCTTGCTTTTCTGGCTCGAAAACTGCCTGATAATTTCAATGAAGCTAAATTCATCACCTTCAGCATGCTGATATTCTGTGCTGTCTGGATCACCTTTATCCCAGCATATGTCAGCTCGCCTGGGAAGTTTACTGTAGCTGTAGAGATATTTGCTATTCTGGCCTCTAGCTTTGGGTTGCTTTTCTGTATATTTGCTCCAAAATGTTATATTTTACTATTGAAACCAGAGAGAAATACTAAAAAACATATGATGGGGAGAAACCAATAAAAATCCCCATAAATTAATTAGCAGAATAGTGACGCTGGATTGCTATTTCAATATGAATTTATTAAAGGTTATGGATTGAATATTACCTTGCAGGCTATGAACAGAGAAAGGACCAATAAATGCCTCTGCCTCTTTTGGACAGTAAGCAATTTGCAGATTACTTGCTTGTTCACCTTGCTTGTTCACATGTAGGTATTCGCTTCTTTGGAAACAATGCACCTACTAATTGCACTAAGGGACTGCATGGCCATGTGTGCAGTTTTTCCCCTGAGCAGTTTTGTAAAGATTGTTAAATGCAATAAAAAAATCAGTACATTGCCATCCCTGAAACTGAATTATAATTTGAATGTTCTCAGCTGTACTGTTTTGAATCCCTGGAAAAGTAAGAATAATCCATTGCATTAGATTTGTAATGAAGTGCATTTGAAAGGGAAACACAGATGCATGCATTAAAACATCAATATCTGTCTGTTTGAGATAAGGTTTAATTTAATGTTCTGCAGAATGATTTCCATAACATAACCGTCAATAAAAAATAAAAAAAAGAATACAGTTCAGCTCCTTGTTGAATGTAACACTTCTCTCCCTCATACGTTGGTGCAGTGTCCAAAAATTCTAAACTGAAATAAAATATAACATACACAACAACATCTCATATATTCCCAAAGAGGTTTCTGAAATTATTGCAGTTAGGAATTTCTTATGCTAAAAACAAAGATGACATACAAATGTAGTAGACCCTCTAATAGGCCCATCCATCTGTCAGTCACACCACAAGAGCTGTCACTGGTGGAGAGAAACACAATATTCACATAGGGTGCAACCAAGCCCACGTGGCTTTGTGATAGTTAAAAGAAAAACCCTATAAAATGCTCAGAGTTGAGGGTTTTTATCTTTGGGCCTTGGGTGGTAAATATTGAGGCAGGCAACTATGCTGCTGATAGCAGATCTGCTACTCCTTTCCCTTCTGGCTGTCAAAGGAGGGAAGCTTATGTGTCAAACATATGGGACAAAAGAAGTGTCTCAGTTTTCTAAGGAGGGAGACATCAACATTGGAGGCATTTTCTCCTTCCATCAGAAGCCAGTCAGTGTCAATCCAGCTCTCCAAGTCAATCCAGGAACAATCCAGTGTGAAGGGTAAGAGAGGGATGAAAAAAATGTAAATCCTATTACAAGATGCGTTGTTTATACATGTAAAGTGTAAATCAATGTGTATCCTTATGTATGTTTCACTTTTTTTAAACTTTTGACAAATTGTGCAATTCTGGTCTCCTTCTTTCAGACTGGACCCAGGAGAACTTCAGTATGCGTACACTATGATGTTTGCCATACAGGAGATCAACAACAGCTCAGAGCTGCTGCCAGGAGTGACACTGGGTTACAGGATTTTTGATTCCTGCCCCAGTATCCCTCAATCCATCAGGGCATCACTAAACCTGATGAACAGGTATGAGAGCGGAGAAGACAGCTGTAACAAACTCTCCAATGTGCATGCTGTTATAGGGGAAACCACATCCACCTCTACAATAGGTATTGCACGCACCATGGGACCTTTCCATATACCTGTGGTGAGTGTTGGGGACATGTACACTCTCTGCACACATGAACTGTCAAGTGAATTTGTGTTGTTGAATGAGAAGTAATATAATATCTGAAAATGCTTTTACATGTGTGATTCATATTATTAGGTATTTAATACCTCCAAAACTACTTATCTGTTTTACTTGTGTTTCAGATCAGTCATTCAGCCACTTGTGCATGCCTTAGCAACAGAAAAGACTATCCCTCTTTCTTCAGAACCATACCTAGTGACATTTATCAAAGCAAAGCCCTAGCAAAACTTGTGAAACACTTTGGCTGGACATGGGTAGGGGCTATCAGAACTAATACTGACTATGGAAATGGTGGCATGGCCACTTTCCTGGAAGCAGCAGAAAGGGAAGGTGTGTGTGTTGAGTATTCATTGGCTATTTACAGAACTGAACCCAGGAAGTGGTTCTTAGAGGTGGTGGACATTATAAAGAAATCCACCTCAAAAGTAATAGTGGCATTTGCTGATGGCACAGACCTTGACATACTTATTAAGGAGCTTCATGCTCAGAATGTGACAGGCCTGCAGTGGGTGGGCAGTGAGGGCTGGATCACTTATCGCTATATTGCCTCTCCAGTGAACTACGCTGTGGTCCAGGGGGCAGTGGGCTTTGCAGCACTAAATGCTCACATCCCTGGACTGCAGGAGTTCCTGGCTAACAGCAGGCCCTCCACCACACTGGGAGACCAGGGACTGGTGGAGTTGTGGGAGACGGTGTTCAGCTGCACCCTAACTCCCCAAGCAGAGGATCAAGCTCAGGGTTCAGTGGCAACCTGCACTGGGAAGGAGTCTCTGTGGGACACAAACACACGCTTCACAGATGTTTCAGATGCCAGTCTGCTGAATAATGTTTACAAGGCCACATATGCTGTCGCTCATGCATTGCACATGCTCTTTACTTGCAAGGATGGACAGGGGCCTTTTGAGAACAATACTTGTGCTGATAGGGAGAATGTACAACCATGGAAGGTAAACAAAAAACAAATGCTGTGCCTAAATCAAAAGTACTGTATTTGCTAGTGATTATGTAGTTAAATAGCAACCTCACTGTTTCCCGGCAGGTGCTGCATTACCTAACGCAGGTCAATTTCACCACTAAGATTGGTGAAAATGTGTTCTTTGATGAGTTGGGTGACCCTGTGGCACGTTATGCACTGGTAAACTGGCAGATGGATGACACAGGTTACATACTCTTTGAGACCATTGGTTACTATGATGCCTCCCAGCCTGAGGGTCAGCAGTTTGAGATGAAAGAAGGTGTGAGAGCCATCTGGGCAGGCATGAATCTTGAGGTAAGTAAATGTAGACAGACTGTCCTAAAGAGCTTTATTAAATCTTATTTTGGACTTGAGTTCATTGCCATATTAACAGGATTATGAGTCTGGAAGTTATTATGGATGTTTTCTAATGGTGTCATTGTGATGCAGGTGCCAAGGTCTGTTTGCAGTGAGAGCTGTTTGCCAGGGACCCGCCGGGCTTTTGTCAAGGGCAAGCCTATCTGCTGTTTTGATTGCATCACCTGTGCTGATGGGGAGTTCAGCAACAGTACAAGTGAGACAGCAGGATTCCTAGCCTTTACTTTAGCACTCATCGTGTTTCTGTTGGGCAAAATCACTGCCAGCACTTTACTGGTCTATCTGAAGATGTGTGTGCTGTACAGCCTAAACATATTTATGCTTTCAGATGCAGTGAAATGTGACAAATGTCCTACCGAGTACAAATCCAACGAAGAGAGGAATAACTGTGACTTGAAAGCTATTGAGTTCCTCACCTTCAGAGAACTGATGGGTAAACTGTTGGTCACCTTTTCTGTCTTTGGTGCCTGCCTGGCAATGACTATAGCTCTGATATTTTTCCACTATAGGCATACTCCTATTGTCAGGGCCAACAACTCTGAGCTGAGCTTCCTGCTGCTCTTCTCCTTGACTTTGTGTTTCCTGTGTTCTCTGACCTTCATCGGCCGGCCTTCTGAGTGGTCCTGCATGCTGCGACACACAGCATTCGGCATCACCTTTGTCCTCTGTATCTCTTGTGTTCTGGGGAAAACAATAGTGGTGTTAATGGCCTTCAGGGCCACACTTCCAGGTAGTAATGTGATGAAATGGTTTGGGCCTGCACAGCAGAGGCTCAGTGTTCTGGCTTTCACTCTCATACAGGTTTTGATTTGCATAATTTGGCTGACAATCAACCCTCCCTTTCCCTACAAAAATATGAAACACTATAAAGAGAAGATTATACTCGAGTGTGCCCTGGGATCACCTGTAGGGTTCTGGGCTGTGTTAGCATATATAGGGCTCTTAGCTGTCCTATGTTTTGTACTTGCATTTTTGGCTCGAAAGCTGCCTGATCATTTCAATGAAGCAAAATTTATCACTTTCAGCATGTTGATATTCTGTACAGTCTGGATCACCTTTATCCCAGCTTATGCCAGCTCTCCTGGGAAGTTCACTGTAGCTGTGGAGATATTTGCTATTCTGGCCTCTAGTTATGGAATGCTGTTTTGTATTTTTTTGCCCAAGTGCTACATAATTTTATTAAAGCCTGAGAAAAATACAAAGAAACATTTGATGGGTAAAGTGACCCCAAGAGCCCTTTGAGTTATTTGTTACATCACAACAGTAGATTTATTTGTATCATATTTTCTATGCATCTAATTCGTTTATACATAGATACTTTAAATATAGTAATTTCTTGGAAAATATGAATATTGTGATCATACTGTAACTACACTAATGTTTTCATGAAAAAGGGCTGATTCTGTAGCCTAATTTATAGGAATTTATAGCTCTGCACAAAAACGTCTTTATGGTGGTATGGTACTCAGATGACTTGAAAATTAATATAATTGATCAGATATATATGAATACAAATAAAACATGTAATGTGGCAGCTAAGTTTTCTCATGTTAAGGGCTAGGAAAATAATTTTTCAACCTTGACTTTCTATTTTTATCACTGTCTGTGTTCCCAAGGTCAAGAATAAACCTCCACGTTCAATATTTGAATAATGTAAAATAATACATTTTTGCATTTATACAATATATATTAACAGAAATACAATTTAAATATTACATGAATTGTGTACTCTTTTTTGTGTTGTTTTTTTACAGCCTTGAAAAATATTCATTAACTCCATAGTGGTTTCAGATTACAGTAAAAAAAATCACTTCAGTAAACTATATAACACAAAATTGTTGTGCAGTACACATTACAGAGACATAATCATTTCAGAATGTATCAGTCAGTGTATTATTCAATATATCAGAAATCACTAATTGTTAATTAAAAATAAACATAATTAAAATACTTAGATATTAGATATTTTAAGACAAGAGAGAGGCTCGTTCAGAGAATCTCAGTGAACAAGTTTCTATATTTTGTTGGCTTATGCACACCTGTGTAACAGACAAATACACACACAGTTAGGGTCGGGCAAGTTGGGCTTCTGTATATCAGTTAAAGTATGAACTGTGCTTGTACACACAGTCTTGAATATATCTTACATGCAGTATGAATGATAAATTAACTCATTCAAACCTCTCTGCTGTGAATATTCTCGACCAGAGACTGGTTATACATGGATGAGTTTTTGTGTGCCTTGAATCATTGGACATATGTTTATATTGATTTAACTGCTCCATCTTACTTACAAACACCTTGAATCAGCCAATACCATGGTAAATTATACATTTTTGTTGATTTTAGTAGTGCTTACAAAACCCTATACAGTTTAGATAAGATGTTTAGATAAAACATCACTGTTATATTATTATTTTTTATGCTGCTCCAAAATGTATAACTATCAGTGCAAGCTTTTGATTTACATTAAGGTACGTGTGATGCCACCCAGTGGTTTAGCTCTCTTAGACAGTATGACGTCCACACAGAGGTGGCCAGAGAAGGGTTGGGCACTCTGTTGTTGGTGGCCTCTGTCTCTCAGGCTGAGGAGCCGGAGAGGGGATCCTGAGAACCACCAGCTATCTAAGGATGGAGACATTAAGTTGAGGGGAATCTTCTCTTTCCACAGCAGTTGGAAAGACAGACAGTATACCTATATGCAGAAACCACTGCAATGCACCAGGTAAATTATACCATAGAAATATATTTAGATTTAAAATATCTAAGAGGAAGTGACTAAACAGTAATAAAAAATTAAAATCAAACTAAGACATGTTCCATGTTGTGTGTATTAATACCATCAAATGCTCTCATTCACTATGCTATTGTTTCTATTTCAAAGACAAATTATTTGCAATTTCAATTATTTATGACTGTCCGCATCAAGTTTGAAATTCAGAGGGTTCCAGTATGCCCAGGCTATGCTCTTTGCCATAGAGGAGATCAATAACAGCACAGACCTACTGCTGGCATCTCTCTGGGCTATAAGATCTATGATTCCTGTAGCTCCATTGCCAGAGGTGTGAGGATCGCACTGGCCTTGGCTAATGGTAATGAAGTATTATTTGCACCCTCCAAGGCACCTTGTACCAGTAATAATAATAATCCAGTAAGTAAATGTACTGGACATGAAGATCTGACTGGAGTGCAAAACAGCTTCACTGATATGTCTCTCATGTCTATCTTTAACAATGTCTATAAAGGAGTGTATGCTGTGGCCCATGCACTTCATAGTATTCTCAGCTGTAATAAAATATGTAACAACAAGGTGCAGCTAGATCCATTTATGGTGAGTTGAATACCAAAGACTTTATTGATCCCCGAGGGGAAACTCTTTTGTTACTGCAGCTCACTATCACGTCAGTGCACACAGGTATAGAAGTACTAAGCAAAAAATATAATACACTATAATACAGGTCAGATAAATTAAGTGCCAAGTGGGTATAAGTATAAAATTAAAATAAGTGTGAAGTACAAAGTGGGTTTACCGGTTCATGGTAATAATACGGTATAAATTAATAGTGCATGAACTGTCAAGTTAAGTGTAGCTTATTAAGATTATAATGAGACGGAGGATATTGCACAGCAGTAATAGAGTATGAATAAATATCAATAAATTAAACTGAAAACAGAATATATTGCACAGCAGTATTAACACAGAATGATGCATATTTTCTTAGATTTTAAAGCACATAAGAAAGATTCAATTCAAAACAAAGGAAGGAGATGAGGTTTACTTGAATAAGAATGGCAACCCAGCTGCAAAGTATGAAATTGTAAACTGACAGCCAACAGAAAATGGCATTGTGGATGTTGTCACAGTTGGTCTTCATGATGCATCTTTACCTGCATAAAGCCAAGAAAGGGACAGCATGTAGTATCTAAGCATGCAGATAGTTTTGGTCTCTTCTGCCATAAGGTTATCAATTTATTATCTGGTAATCATGTAGTGTCTGTCTTGTAGACATTGAAAAGATGCACAGTGGTGTGAAAAAGTGTTTGCCCCCTTCCTGATTTCTTGTTTTTTTGCATGTTTGTCACACTTAAATGTTTTAGATCATTAAACAAATTTAAATATTAGTCAAAGATAACACAAAGTAAACACAAAAATGCAGTTTTTAAATGAAGGTTGTTATTATTAAGGGAAAACAAAATCCAAACTTACATGGCCCTTTGTGAAAAAGTGATTGCCCCCTAAACCTAATAACTGGTTGGGCCACCCTTAGCAGCAACAACTGCAATCAAGCGTTTGCAATAACTTGCAATGAGTCTTTTACAGCGCTGTGAAGGAATTTTGGCCCACTCATCTTTGCAGAATTTTTGTAAGTCAACCACATTGGAGGGTTTTTGAGCATGAACTGCCTTTTTAAGGTCATGCCATCTCAATAGGATTCAGGTCAGGACTTTGACTTCAGTCATTCAGGACTTGCTGGTGTGTTTTGGATCATTGTCCTGCTGCAGAACCCAAGTTCGCTTCAGCTTGAGGTCACGAACAGATGGCCAGACATTCTCCTTCAGGAGTTTTTGGTAGACAGCAGAATTCATGGTTCCATTTATCACAGCAAGTCTTCCAGGTCCTGAAGCAGCTAAACAGCCCCAGACCATCATCCTAACACCACCATATTTTACTGTTGCTACGATGTTCTTTTTCTGAAATGCGGTGTTACTTTTACACCAGATGTAATGGGACACCTTCCAAAAAGTTCAATTTGGACACAGTATTTTCCCAAAAGTGCACACCAATTGGCTCACTGGTACCAAATTCCTGCTCGCCCAAAACCAAAATCCTCCTGAGTGCACTTACAATCGTATTGATCCCAATTCAGATACAGACATCAGGCCATATCTTCCTTGAAAACTGTAACCTGTACCAGACAACTTGGTTCCCAACGATTCACCAAGTTCTCCTCTTAGAGATCACTGATCCGTGCCCTTACTTGGCTGGTGCACATTGCTTGTGAACTCATAGAAAGAGTGCCAAACCTCCTTGAGCCGTTAATTCACACCTGGGCACGAGATTTCGGTTAAATCCAAACCCTAGATTCCCACTGGATGAGCCGCCACAGGAGCGCAGGAAATCCTGGCGCTCTGGCCAAGACTTCATCACCTCTATAAAAGCAGAGCACACTGGTCAATTGCTGTAACTCTGGTTACTTCAGGAGGCGCTCAGTGTTGAAATTTAATTTCCCTTAGGAAGGTCTTAACTCACTGGACCAGCAAAAGACCGTTTTGTGTTTGCTAAAACACTTTTTGGATCCTTATTGTTAAACTCCACAAAACAATCTTTGCTTGCAGAAGGAAGATACAAATTTACTGTTTTTCTTTACAGAGAGAAGGATAACCGCTGAGCCCCGCTTTCTCCCCACTAAAAGTCGACACCTGCTTCCCTCCGCTGCTTCCTGAAGGAACAGTTTCACCATTAAACCTGACAACAACGCAGGACCCAGGCAATGTCAGCATCCGAGCCTGAGAGGACTCCACCGGATAATCCAAACGGATTGACGCATTAAATCGCTTATCAAGAGTGATCTCAAGTAAGAGGCTTGTGTCGGTGCAGAGATAGATTTTATAACTGTGTGTTATTTCATCAAAGCTTCATTTGTTGTGAATTGTGTTTTGCATTATTGTGGAAAGTAACGGACTGCCGTTTCCTGTTCTACTGTGTGTTTTCGTGCTTAGATCGTTCCATTGTGTGTCGGTGTCATGCTGCTGGGCCATTTAACTGTGTTAGTTTGTAGCCACTGTGGAAGCTAATAACTGTGCTTTATCAGACTAAAGTCCAGTAACACGGCTGTTAAATGAACGTACGCTGCTGGTTTCCTCTGTGATAAAGGGGCAGCTATTGTGCTTTTCCACAGCTTTTGAGATATCTTGTACCTTACTCTGTGTGCTTTTCTTTCTCTCTTCTCTTCACCAACCCACACATGTTTACACGTACATATACACACCTAAACACACATCTCAAACAACCTAGATAGCGTGGTAGCATAACTAGCTACGCTCCACGGCATCTTGAGGACGAATCGATCGTGTCCATCATTTTGGCTTTCCTCCTTTGTTTGAGTTTCTTGGGCCTACCCACTATTTTGGATCTGTTTGTGATGACCACCCATGGTCACGTCTGCCATCTTCTTCGCTTTCACCCCTCCCTATTGTCCCACACACACACTTTACATGCTTGCTGATTCTTTTATGCTCATTGTGTTTAGAATAGATGATAGTGGTTGTTGGCTGAAGTTATTGATTATTAATCAGTGCTAAAGTTAAACTCTATTGTACCTTTAAAGAGCAGTTGCCTGGGGTTATTTTGTGTTGCAATAGCAGCTGGTTGTGTAGGTCAGTGCTTGGACTCACCTTCCACTGTCCACTATCATTAATGTAAGATTGTACATTAAATATCAACATTTCTAAGTGGACAGCCACTGTTGAGACTATTTTTCACGCTTCGTTATTGGTCCCTGATCTCAGGGTGGTACCCCGTAATTATTAATCCATATTAATAATTTGATAATATCAATACTTTTATTAATATTCATAAATTATGTGATATTTTGCAAAGGAAAAAATGAAAGGATGATTAGTCTCACTAGAGAAATTCTGGACTCCATGTTCTTCAGTCTCAAAAACACCAAAAAGACCCATGAAGTGCTTGTCACCTCCATGGCAGACATAGCTGCCATTATAAATGCCAGGCCCCTTGTTCCTGTGTCAACAGACCCTGATGACTTATTCATACTCACTATGGCTGCTCTTCTCATGCAGAAGGGAAAGCTTTTCTTGCTCCTGTGGATGAGTTTGTTACCTCAGAAATGTTTAAGCATCAGTGATGGCAAGTCCAACACCTCTCCAATACCTTCTGGGACAACTAATATAATGATAATATGGTGATATGTTATAAGACCATGGGTAACACTTATTTGAAGGTGGGTTCCCAAGACTGACATGACACCGTCATAACCATGACATGGTAAGGAGTCTGTATGAAGGTTTATGACTTTTGTCATTAAGTGTCATTTGGTCAATTACGTTACTTTTAATGCAAAGTTGACATTGTTTGAGATGTCTTTGTTATGACAACTTGACATTAACCGAGACAAAAATGTCTTTGTCATGACAGCTTGACATTAACCAAGAAAAAAAAAAGTCTTGTCATGACAGCTTGACATTAACCAAGAAAACATAATCTGTCATAAACATGCCATAGCAAGCCTAATTATCAAACTTAAAGAAACTATTTAGCTTTATGTGTTACATTACTTTGTACTGTCACATGTGCTTGGTTTTGACAACGACTGTCATGAGACCATTATAATTGTGTCATGAATAATTCCCTTGACCTCAAGTGAAGTGGAACCATTTGAACTTGTCATAAAGACGTCAGTAAGTTTTATAACGCTGTCAAATGCTTTTATAACAATGTCATGAATAATTCCTTTGACCTCAAGTAAAATGGAACCATTTGGACTTGTCATAAATATGTCAGTAATGGTATGAGGGCAGTTTGACGACAGAGTACAGTACCAAGGTGATTTATGGAGTTTCCTGATGGATAGATAGCTTTACTTGTTGCTAAAGTAATGTTAGCTAACTACATTGGTGGTGGTTGAGGTGAGTTTCCCCCCTTCACTGTGAAGCACTTTGGGTATCAAAATAAAACGCTAACGTTATATAAATGTAATCCATTATTATTATTAATATAACCGCTAACTGCTGCTAATTGTAACTGTTAGCTGCTGTTAGCTAATTAGCGCAGGATCCCAGGGGGCAAACCCGAAATGAAAACCACTTCGGTACTGTATTCCCTGTCTCTGAGGTTGTGCAATTAACGTTACACCTTTTATTTGCCTATTTGTAACAATTAACCTTAAATATTTTTTCGTAGTTTGGTAGTTTTTATAGTTTCATCCTTTCTTCTTGTCAATAAAACAGTTGGCAACCACATAACGTCTTCAGAGTTCTGATGAGGGAAAGGTGTTTAGCTGCCTGTTAAAATATACACACCATGTGTAATGAGGACAACGCAAGAAAAGTGAATATTGGACTTCATCAGGTGGACACAAACACGACACCAAATGAATGCCAATATTGCTCTGTGTCTGCTTGACATGTAGATAAGCTACCATGTGGGATTGCTTACACGATACCCATATCAACTTTATCAAGGAGAGAATGTTGTGTTTATAGCTTGTTGCACTGCCCTGAAGTGGCCCCAAAAACCAAAACAAACAACAACAAAAAATCAGTTAATGCATTTTTAACAAGACTGCACGGCTGTGGGTCATTTCAGTGAGCTTAATTAGTCAGATTGTTGTTTAAATTTCAATTTGTCAATTGTAAAATCAATTGTAAAACTCAAAACGCTGAGGGCACCTCCCCCTTCATGCCCCACCTTGTAGGTCCACAGAGATAAAACATTGCTGTTCTATTATTATTTTTTATGCTGCTCCAAAATGTATAACTATCAGTGCAAGCTTTTGATTTACATTAAGGTACGTGTGATGCCACCCAGTGGTTTAGCTCTCTTAGACAGTATGACGTCCACACAGAGGTGGCCAGAGAAGGGTTGGGCACTCTTACAGCTGTTGTTGGTGGCCTCTGTCTCTCAGGCTGAGGAGCTGGTGTGCAGGCGGAGAGGGGATCCTGAGAACCCCCAGCTATCTAAGGATGGGGACATTATGTTGGGGGGAATCTTCTCTTTCCACAGCAGTTGGAAAGATAGACAGGATACCTACATTCACAAACCACTGCCACTGCAATGCACAAGGTAAATTTACCATATAATTATTTTTAGATTTAAAATATCTAAGAGAAAGTGAGTACAGATACAAAATAAGTTTTTAAAAGGTTATCAAACTGAGAATTAAACAAAGAAATAGTCCTTGTTGACCATCAAATGCTCTCATTCACTATGCTATTGTTTGTATTTCAAGGCAAAATTGTATGCAATTGTTTCAAGTTTGAATTTTAGAGAGTTCCAGTATGCCCAGGCTATGCTCTTTGCCATAGAGGAGATTAATAACAGCACAGATCTACTGCCTGGAATCTCTGTTGGCTATAAGATATATGATGTCTGTGGCTCCATTGCCAGAGGCGTGAGGGTCGCACTGGCCTTGGCTAATGGTAACGAAGTGGTATCTGCACCCTCCGAGGCACCTTGTACCAGACCGGCCCAAGTGCAGGCCATTATGGGAGAGACCTCTTCCTCTCCTTGCATGGCTATAGCTACTGTCATTGGACCCTTTCATATCCCACTGGTAAGTAATATTTGTAAAAAAAATGTATTTATGTTATTTGTAATTTTTATTTTTTGAAAAATAAATGACATTCTGTAATTCTTCCGGCTGGTCATAGCAAAATGGATTTTAAAAGCACTGTAGTGCACTGTGTAAATGTTTTATATTTTACATCTTGGGATATCATTTCTTTTTTTCTTTTTTTTTAGATCAGCCACTTTGCTACTTGTGCTTGTCTCAGCGATAAAACCAAGTACCCATCCTTCCTCAGAACAATACCCAGTGACTACTACCAGAGCAGAGCCCTGGCCCACTTGGTCAAGCACTTTGGTTGGACTTGGGTTGGAGCTATTAGAACAAATGATGATTATGGCAACAATGGCATGGCCACATTCACAGAAACCGCCCAGCAGCTGGGCATCTGTCTGGAGTACTCTGTTTCTTTCTTTAGAACAGATCCACCAGACAAAATACGAAAGATAATTGATATTATCAAGTCTTCCACTTCGAAGGTGATTGTCGCTTTCCTCTCACACATGGATATGGATGTGCTAATACACACGTTGTCTCACCACAACTTGACTGGGTACCAGTGGGTAGGCAGTGAGAGCTGGATCTTTGATTCCCAAACTGCAGCCATGGATAGCCATCACATTCTGGATGGTGCCATAGGCCTGTCCATCCCCAGAGCACATGTCAGTGGCATGAGAGAGTTCATGTTGGATGTGAAGCCACTCAATTCATCTAGTAATGACATTTTTACAGAGTTTTGGGAGACATTATTTAGCTGCAAGTTCAAGCAGTCAAAATCATCAGCAGGGAATCAGAGAGAATGTACTGGACAAGAAGATCTGACTGGAGTGCAAAACAGCTTCACTGATATGTCACTCATGCCTATCTTTAACAATGTCTATAAAGGAGTGTATGCTGTGGCCCACGCACTTCATAGTATTCTCAGCTGTAATAAAACATGTAACAACAAGGTGCAGCTAGATCCATTCATGGTGAGTTGAACACCAAAGACTTTTTTACGTTTTTATATTAAGTCACATTAATAATGAATATTGTTTAAATTTTGAAAAATAAACAGTTGCAGTCTGTCTATCATGCTGTTCAGACAATACACTTAGAAAATGTTTGTCAGATAATGATCTACAGTGATGCATATTTTCTTAGATTTTACAGCACATAAGAAAGATTCAGTTCAAAACGAAGGAAGGAGATGAGGTTTACTTTAATGAGAATGGAGACCCAGCAGCAAAGTATGAAATTGTTAACTGGCAGCCAACAGAAAATGGCATTGTGGACTTTGTCACAGTTGGTCTTCATGATGCATCTTTACCTGCAGACAAACAGCTGAATCTGCAAAATAAGTCTTTAATTTGGGCACATAACTCACAACAGGTAAGCTACCATGTGATCGCTGTAATTGTTAATGACTATTTGAAGTCTGTTTGAAGTGTTATAATTGTATTAGTAATACTTATTAGTTATTGTTACTGTATCATAATATTTGGTTTCAATGCATCAAAATTAATAATAGATGCTTGTAAAGACAACAGCTTGTCAGAGTGAATGCCCATTCATTTTTCTCATAGTTGTTTTGTTCATGCAGGTGCCTTTGTCAGTTTGCAGTGAGAAATGTCCCCCAGGAACTCGCAAGGTTCTGCAGAAAGGAAAGCCTGTCTGCTGCTATGACTGTTTAAGATGTGCAGAGGGAGAAATAAGCAACACTACAGGTGTAGTAATATTTAATGCAAGACAAAACAAAAGTCTAAAAGTTATCATGTTCTCATGCCAATTTTAATAAATGGCAAAGTTTTGTAATCTGATTTCAAAAACAGGGATTATACAGTAATTATCTAGTCTTTAAAGCAAACCAAAAATCAATACTGTTACATCAAAAAATCAATACATCAAGTATCCTAAACAAATACTGATACATAAGTGTAAAATCAGCTAAACACGCGTGTACAGTCTAAGAAATGCACATCAAGGCTAAAGCCCCAAAGTGAAAAATGTATGTAACTCAAGTGTGCTTAAAATAACTCAAATGTCATTGTTTTCATCAAAAATGAGAAAATTCCTGGGAAGATTAGGGCAGTCTGTGTTGTTTTCAGCCCATTCATTCTCAGACTTCATTAAGTTCATTGAAGCTAACTCACTCAAATTACAAAAAGAACTAGAGTTTTTCTCACCTCCCTGTTGTGGTATCAGATCATTTAGAGAGTTTTGGTCTTATCTGCTGAGGTTTTGATATCTCTCTCTCTGAAACTACATTAAATGCGTTGAGAGTGAATGAAATTGTGTTTGACATTTGAAAAATGCAACAGCATAATACCTTTCAATAAACAATATATATAATGCTTAGTCATTAAGAAATAAAACAAAACAAATGTACAATAAATAATATCTCTATACTGTATCTTGTACTAAAATCCAGATAATTCATGATGATGCCATGTAGGTGTCATAAGATTATGCATGTGTAATCTGGTAATCTGGTGTGGTGTCTGTTTGCATAGAAAAGATTCAACATAGAGACAAAAAAAGACAAATGTATTAAGCAAGTCTAACACCTGCTTCAATATTATTTTTCAGATTCTATCACCTGTGTGCGATGCCACCCTGAGTTCTGGTCAAATGAGAGAAGAGATGCCTGTGTAAAGAAGGAGGCAGAGTTTCTGTCATATATAGAGATTATGGGAGCACTGCTCACTGCAGCCTCCCTATTTGGAACATGCATGACTGCTGTTGTGGCATTCATTTTCTTCAGATACAGGCAGACTCCTATTGTCAGGGCCAACAACTCTGAGCTGAGCTTCCTGCTGCTCTTCTCCTTGACTCTGTGTTTCCTGTGTTCTCTGACCTTCATCGGCCGGCCTTCTGAGTGGTCCTGCATGCTGCGACACACAGCATTCGGCATCACCTTTGTCCTCTGTATCTCTTGTGTTCTGGGGAAAACAATAGTGGTGTTAATGGCCTTCAGGGCCACACTTCCAGGTAGTAATGTGATGAAATGGTTTGGGCCTGCACAGCAGAAACTCAGTGTTCTGGGTTTCACTCTTATTCAAGTTGTCATATGTATCCTCTGGTTAACAATTTCTCCTCCTTTTCCATTTAAGAATTTTAAGGGGTTCAAGGATAAAATCATCTTAGAGTGTGCTCTGGGCTCAGCTGTAGGCTTTTGGGCTGTACTTGCTTACATAGGACTTCTGGCCATGTTATGTTTTATTCTTGCTTTTCTGGCTCGAAACTGCCTGATAATTTCAATGAAGCCAAATTTATCACTTTCAGCATGCTGATATTCTGTGCAGTATGGATCACTTTTATCCCAGCGTATGTCAGCTCTCCTGGGAAGTTCAGTGTTGCTGTGGAGATATTTGCTATTCTGGCGTCAAGTTTTGGACTGCTCATTTGTATTTTCATTCCAAAATGTTACATTATCTTACTGAAACCAGAGAAGAATACAAAAAGAATATGATGGGGAGGGGGCACCAAAATTATTCTGAAAACTTAAAATAATATGGTGGCAAAGGCATTCTAGTGGCATTATAATTTTTACATGATTTGTTAACCAGACTGTCAAGTAGAAATCTTAATTTTATTGAAGACTTGTATTGTAATACTGTAGTGCTTTTTCCACTGTATATAATTTCTTTTGTGACATAGCATATTGAGATGACAGCATTTAATACAATGTAATATACAATCCTATCAACCAATGCATATCTAATTCAGTATAAATAAATGCACAAGTCCAATACCTAATTCCTTACTGATTTCACAACATTTAATACAGTTAATAAAATTGTAATGAAAGAATAAAATCTAGTTTCACAGACAAAAACATCTTTGGCTTAACTTATATGGTGTTCTTTGGTCTCCTGAGGCTTGAGTTCAACTATGACAACTCCCCCTTGTTGTTAAACGTGTATAAAGCCCTGTCATGAGCTGAAGAGCTGATTGGCCCTTTTAAAGAGCAGAGCTGTGCCATTGTTGAGGCTGCTTCTCTTGCTTCTACTACTGGGAAAGGCAGTAGGCGATTTGTTAATTTTTAACAAGTGGGATGACCCAAAGGAAGCACAGTCCCCCCACTGGCTGGAGGGCGGGGAGGGCTCCCTTGTGCCTTTTTTTCTGAAGGTAGCCTATTTTTGTTTTTTAGGGGGATTTACTAATTACTGAAATTATGTATAATTATTACATTAAATTGTCAAATTAACAGTAATTTTCTGGCACAAAGATTTGTTTTATTTGAAAAATAACAAGTGAGAACAGCAGAATTTTTTTTTTTTGAGCATTCAAGGGCACTTTGGTCCAATCTCTGTTAATTTCTGACCCCGGCTTCTGTCATGCTGCTGCCGCACTTTCTCTTTCCCCCTGTCTGCTGTAGAGAATATCGATAAATTGTTGAGAATTATTAAATTTTGACGAAGCGTTTCTATTTCAACCTGTGCAGCTTTTCTAGCCTTTACGGCACTGTTTTAGCGACCTGCAAGTCGAGTCAGTGAGTGAGGTATGATACACACACACACACACACACACACACACACACACAGAGAGCAGAGACGAGACGAGTCAGAGAAATAATTTCACATGGCGTGCTCTAAAAAGAGAAAAGTAGACAGTGGAAACAGCTTTTAATGGACAGACTCTTACATGTTTAATCTTCCCACAGGCAGTTCAAAACCAGTATGCTCAAGAGTGTGGCGATTATTTTAAGCGGCAATGTGAAGCGCCACTACGAGACAAACTACAGAGTATCTTTTGAGCAGGTTAACACGGAGGATGGATTTTGGTCCAACAGGGGGATGGCACCCCCCCTCCCCCCTCAAATCGCCTACTGGGGAACGGGAGACTCTGTGTATAGATGAGAAGACCATTTACCTGGCTCAATTTGTTCACCCGCCACTAGCGAACCAACTCATGCACAACTCTTTTGGTTCTGTATTCTGTAATATAGTTGGAAGTTAACCCGGCTCTTATGCACAACTGCGCATGCACCAAACAGGAGCTGGATTTTAAATTCACTTCCACTTGCGAATCGAGTTAACTCGTTCCTCTTTAAGAGTCGTTCAAAAAGAACAATTTGATCACGAATCTAACATCACTAAATCTGTGTGCTGACTGCAAGGCTTAGCACAACCAGCATAACCGGCCTAAGATGGCAACCTTGTTATTGGCGTTTTTTCATTTCGCACAGGGCAGGATTATGCAATTAACACATTTCAGACAATTCCATAAGTACGGAAATGCAACATACATATTGTTAGGTCTACACATTTTAAATGGTTTATGTATATTTTGAACTGTTTTTGAGACATTAACATGAAGATATGTTATTTCATTCTATCTTTCACCAACCCAGCCTGTCTCTGTGGTTCCGTTTTGGTGTTACAGCCAACAACTCTGAGCTGAGCTTCCTGCTACTCTTCTCCTTGAGTCTGTGTTTCCTGTGTTCTCTGACCTTCATCGGCCGGCCTTCTGAGTAGTCCTGCATGCTGCGACACACAGCATCACCTTTGTCCTCTGTATCTCTTTTGTTCTGGGGAAAACAATAGTGGCGTTAATGGCCTTCAGGGCCACACTTCCTGGTAGTAATGTGATGAAATGGTTTGGGCCTGCACAGCAGAAACTCAACGTTCTGGGCTCAGCCGTAGGCTTTTGGGCTGTACTTGGTTACATAGGACTTCTGGCCATGTTGTGTTTTATTCTTGCTTTTCTGGCTCGGAAACTGCCTGATAATTTCAATGAAGTCAAATTTATCACTTTCAGCATGCTGATATTCTGCGCAGTATGGATCACTTTTATCCCAGCGTATGTCAGCTCTCCTGGGAAGTTCAGTGTTGCTGTGGAGATATTTGCTATTCTGGTGTTAAGCTTTGGCCTAAATCTAGTAGTTTTGGTACCTAAACCTAACCAAACTGCGACTGTTTTACAACATTTACATGTGTTTATTATTGTTACCATGATGACGAAGGTCCAGTACGCCTGTCATTGGTAATAGCCAACAGTAATAAAAGTTGTTTTGGGGAACGGTCATATATGTGGTTTTGGAAGTCATTGGAAAACAACCTGTTCTGTTGTTTAAGTTTGAGGATATGTTGGAAGAGCAGAGTAGAGCTATGCCATTGTTGAGGCTTCTCCTCATGGTTTTGCTATTGGGCAAGGGAGACTGTGTGCCGACTTCAAGGCTCAGCACAACCAGCTGAACTGGCCCAAGATTTGGACCTTGTTATTGGAGGCATTTTTTTCATTTTGCACACGGCAGGTTTCTGTAATTAACACATTTCAGACAATTCCAGAAGTACGAAAATGCAACAAGAACGTATTGTTAGGCCTACATATAATGGTTTGTATATTTTGTAATGTATTTGAGACATTAACTTAAAGATATATTATTTCATTCGATCTTTCACCACCCCAGCCTGTCTCTGTGGTTCCATTTTGGTGTCACAGCCCGCAACCTGAGTGTTTTGTTTCACTTTCACCGCTTTCAGCCACAACAGCAAGAGGCCCATTAACAAAACAATATCTGTTACCTCATGGCCCATCTTGTGGGATGTGGAAATTTATATTCAACTATCCAGCCTAACCCCTAACCCACTTGTGGAAAAGGGGAGAGTTGGCATTTAATAGTAAATATTTTCCCCGCTAAATTCATGGATTGTTTGAATTGATTACAGATGTCACACTCATGTCACATTTGTTACCAAAAGTTGTATGTTATTTCAGTTCATAATGCTGCCAAGATTAAAAAAAAAATTGTAATGTTCATATTGCAAGGTCCCCATGACAAAACATGTACGTACAAATGACTGTACACATTCAAAAATTCAGTAGGCCTATAGCTAATTAACCACTAATTTCAACAATTGATGTTTGGATTACCAGAAGTTTTATGTTATTTCATGCACTTAGCATGTAATAAAACTGTTTTCAGTGTTTTTTAAAAAGATTATTTTTAGGGGAAAAGAGCTGCAGGTTGGATGGATGGAACGCACTTTGCGAGGTGAGCTACCGGGATGCACTACTCATTACAACTGTTTTTCATATACTGTATGACAGGACACTCGACATCTTCATTCTTAAAAACTTACTGTACTTTAGGTTGCAAAGTGTCAGTCCATCTGAAAATATCATAAATTTCACCAGTCTGGCAAATAATGGATCCACACTGTAACATTATTTCTGGAGATCTATGAATCAAATGATTTTACCAGCACATATTTTGGGCCGTTTTGGCTCGACAGTGTGAATTGCATAAATTTACAGCAATAATGACCTAAGCTGAAATAATGAAACTTCAAATCAAAGTTTGTTATGAATCAAATGGTTTTGTCAACACATACTTTATTTGATCGACTTTGACAGAGTGAATTTGACACCCCACATAATAATAATTTAGTAATTTTAGTATAACTGAAAATCCTATGCTTAAAAACACATCAATAACTGTGTTGATGGATGGTTGGTTTAAATATCATAACACAAATGTCCATTATGAAATTATCCCTCATGAAAACACCCAAGAGTCTGTATAGACCTCCTCTTCTCATCCCTTATCTGTCTCACACACAAACACCATCTCTCTCTCTTTCTTCTCACCCCCTGATGTGGTCTGAAATAATGAAGTAACACTGTGATATTCTTTCTTTTTAACCCAAGTCTGAATTAATGTGAATTAACTATCTAACCAGTCAGTAATCCAGCTAACATTTCTCAGCACGTTATCTTGATGAATAGCCCAACTGTGATCGCTGCACTGGGATAAATGAGTGAAATATTAATTTATAGAATTGACCTCTTGTTCACCATGTAAAAATAACGCCATCTAGTGTCAACAGGACAGAATATCTATTATTGTAACTATTATACTGTACTGTGTGATCAAACTAAGTTTTGGTTAACCTTGTGCCACCTGTTAATCTTCTTTTCCTTTCGGCTGTTCCCTTTCAGGGGTCGCCACAGCGAATCATGTGCCTCCATCTAACCCTGTCCTCTGCATCCTCTTCACTCACGCCAATTAACTTCATGTCCTCTCTCACTACATCCATAAATCTCCTCTTTGGTCTTCCTCTAGACCTCCTGCCTGGCAGCTCCAACCTCAGCATCCTTCTACCAATATATTCACAGTCTCTCCTCTGAACATGTCCAAACCACCTCAATCTGGCCTATCTGACTGTCTCCAAAACATCTAACATGAGCTGTCCCTCTGATGTACTCATTCCTGATCCTGTCCGTCCTCGTCACTCCCAAAGAGAACCTCAACATCTTAAGCTCTGCTACCTCCAGCTCTGCCTCTTGTCTTTTCTTCAGTGCCACTGTCTCTAAGCTGTACAACATCGCTGGTCTCACCACCGTCTTGAACACCTTTCCTTTCATTCTTGCTGATACTCTTTTATCACACAACACACCTGACACTTTTCTCCACCCGTTCCAACCTGCTTGCACTCGCCTCTTCACCTCTTTTCCACAGTCTCCATTGCTCTGAACCGTTGACCCTAAGTACCTAAAGTCCTGCACCTTCTTCACCTCTGCTCCCTGTAACCTCACCGTTCCACCTGGGTCCCTCTCATTGACGCACATGTATTCTGTCTTACTACGGCTAAGCTTCATTCCTCTGTTTTCCAGAGCAGACCTCCATCTCTCTAGATTTTCCTCCACCTGCTCCCTGCTCTCACTATAAATCACAATGTCATCCGCAAACATCATAGTCCATGGAGATTCCTGTCTAACCTCATCTGTCAGCCTGTCCATCACCAGAGCAAACAAGAAGGGGCTCAGAGCCGATCCTTGATGCAGACCCACCTCCACCTTGAACTCCTCTGTCACACCTACAGCACACCTCACCACGGTCTTAAAGCTCTCATACATGTCGTGCACCACTATAACATACTTCTCTGCCACTCCAGACTTCCTCATACAATACCACAGCTCCTCTCTCGGCACCCTGTCATACGTTTTCTCTAAATCTACGAAGACACAATGCGACTCCCTATGACCTTCTCTGTACTTCTCCATCAGCATCCTCAAAGCAAATACTGCATCTGTTGTACTCTTTCTAGGCATGAAACCATAATGCTGCTCACAAATGCTCACCTCTGCCCTTAGCCTAGCTTCCACTACTCTTTCCCACAACGTCATTGTATGGCTCATCAGCTTTATTCCTCTGTAGTTGCCACAGCTCTGCACATCTCCCTTGTTCTTAAAAATTGGCACCAGTACACTTCTCCTCCATTCCTCGGGCATCCTCTCACTCTTCAAGATCTTGTTAAACAAACTAGTCAGAAACTCTACTGCCACCTCTCCTAGACACTTCCATACCTCCACAGGTATGTCATCAGGACCAACTGCCTTTCCACTCTTCATCCTCTTCAACGTCCTCCTCACTTCACTCTTGCTAATCTTGCTACTTCCTGCTCCACACCAGTCACCTCTTCTACTCTTTGTTCCCTTTCATTTTCATCAACTCTTCAAAGTACTACTTCCATCTTCCCATCACACTCCTGGCACCTGTCAATACACTTCCATCCTTATCTTTAATCACCCTAACCTGCTGCACATCCTTCCCATCTCTATCTCTTTGTCTGGCCAACCTGTACAAATCCACCTCTCCCTCTTTAGTGTCCAACCTAGCATACAAGTCCTCATATGCTCTTTGTTTGGCCTTTGCCACCTCTACCTTCACCTTACGCTGCATCTCCCTGTACTCCTGTCTACTCTCTTCAGTCCTCTCAGTGTCCCACTTCTTCTTAGCTAACCTCTTTCTCTGTATACACTCCTGAACTTCCTCGTTCCACCACCAAGTCTCCTTGTCCACTTTCCTCTTTCCAGATGACACACCGAGTACCCTCCTACCTGACTCTCTGATCACAGTAGCTGTAGTGGTCAAGTCATCTGGGAGCACTTCCTGACCACCCAGAGTCTGTCTCAGCTCCTCCCTGAAAACTACACGACATTCTTCCTTTTTCAACTTCCACCACTTCATCCTCTGCTCTGCCTTTGTCCTCTTCATCTTCCTCACCACCAGAGTCATTTTACACACTACCATCCTGTGTTGTCTGGCTACACTCTCCCCTACCACTACTTTACAGTCACTGGTCTCTTTCATATTACGTCTACACAAGTTCTACCTCCGCTCTTATATGTCACCCTATGTTCCTGCCTCTTCTGGAAGAAAGTGTTCACTACAGCCATTTCTGCACCAATCACCACTCTCTCACCTCTGGGGATGCTCTGCATCACTTCATCTAACTCACTCCAGAATTTCTCCTTCTCTTCTAACTCACATCCTACCTGTGGGGCATAACCACTCACAACATTGAACATCACCCCTTCAATTTCCAGTTTCAGACTCATCAACCTGTCTGATACTCTTTTCACCTCTAGAACATTCCTCACAAACTCCTCTTTCAGGATAACTCCTACTCCGTTTCTCTTCCTATCTGACCCATGGTAGAACAACTTGAACCCTGCTCCTAAGCTTCTAGCCTTGCTGCACATACAGTATGTCCACCTTCCTTCTCTGCATCATGTCAATCAACTCTCTAGCCTTCCCTGTCATAGTCCCAACATTCAAAGTCCCTACTGTCAGTCCTACATTCTTAGCTTTCCTCTTCTCTCTCTGCCTACGAACACACCTTCCTCCTCTCCTTCTTCGTCTTTGACCAACAGTAGTCCAATTTCCACCGGTACCCTGTAGGTCAACATCACCAGTGGTGGTCGTTGTTAACCCGGGCCCCGACCGATCCGGTATGGAAGTCATTTTCACGATTCGCATTTTTAATTTGGCATGTGTTTTACGTCGGATGCCCTTCCTGACACAACCCTCTGCATTTATCCAGACTTGGGACTGGCACAAGAAGACACTGGCTTGTGCCCCCTTGTGGTTGCATTTTGTGCCACCTGTTAATAGTGTTGACAATTATGTTTTGATAATCAAATGGTGTATCATCTCAACAGCTGAATGATCTGGTGAAATAGTTGCTGGTTAAACTGTGTTTTCTTATAATCACTATGCTATGTTTATGTTTTGGATCAGGGTTGACGGATGTTTGAAAGTATGTGATTCTTGCACGTAAAACTTAAAGTAAAATTCACTAGTCAGAAAACCTGAGTAGCATCTTAAAAGAGTTTTTGGTGTGAAAATGCCTTCCTCAACCCAAAACTCAGCTTACTTTGACTAGACAAAATTAGCTTCACTGTTGTTTTAGCCTTTGGTTGGACCTCACCCTTGAGCTTAACTGTTAACTGCTTTTATTTTATCTTAGTTTCTTAGACAGTTTTCTTTGAAGGGGCTGTAAGCAGCATTCACTGCCACTAGATGTTGCACTAGAGCACTAGCATCTCAGACCAAAACAAACGGACACTATGGCTTACCAGACTCCATCCATCCATCCATCCATTTTCTACCGCTTGGTCCCGTTAGGGGTCGCGGGTGACTGGAGCCTATCCCAGTGACTTTGGGCCTTAGGCAGGGTACACCCTGGACAGTGGCCAACTCGTCGCAGGGCTAACACAGACACAGACAAGGACAGACAACCATTCACTCACACATTCATTCAATACGGGCAATTTAGAGTTATCAATTAACCTACACATGCATGTCTTTGGACGGTGGGAGGAAGCCGGAGAACCCGGAGAGAACCCACGGTAACACGGGGAGGACATGCAGACTCCACCCAGAGAGATTGCATCCGGGAATCGATCCCACGAACCCACGATCTCCTTATTGGGAGGCAGGAGCTTTAACCGCTCTGCCACCGTGCACCCCGGCTTACCAGACTCCATTGATAAAAACAGTAACATTACCTTGCAGATCGTTGTAAAACACACTTTATTCAAACTGGACAGAAACAAAATAAAACTCACGAAAACTGTCTCTGTTAGTCTGTCCACTGTTCCAACAATCACCAATGCTGGTTTGGCAAAATAAATCCTTAATTCCCTGCTTTAGATGAGAAAAGAAAAGCTCTCCTCACAGTTTCACATGGAGGAACTCACATGCACTAACATGCATGTGCGGCCAATGGCTGTATAAACAAAGCACAGAGAGACTCAAGATACTCAAGTAGAGGGTGTGTGACCTTATTCTCTGCTCAGGACACCATTAGCCTACTCCACTATATCTTTAAATAGAAAATAGTTGTTTTCTGCTATATTAATATATAATATATTAATATAATAAAAATGTTCAGAATCTCATATACAGAACCTTTAAGTTTTTCTTTCGCCTATAAAGTCCGCTCTTAATTTAACCTTTTTCTTTAACAAGCCTTTGAGTGCATCAGTGTTGAACTCAATAGGCTAGTTGTTTCTTAGTTACTTAGTTAGTTATATTTTTGTACCACAAAGCCTCATGATTTTTATAGCAGGCTATTTCCTTTTTTAAAGTTTTCATCTGGCAGCCAACATAATTATTCAAGCATAGCTGAAATAGTTAGGGTAGTCAAATATATTTTATTCAACAAAACACAACATCATAAACTGCCAGAAGCCGGCTCAACATCTGTGTTATAACATAATATATGTTAGAACTGAATAATCTTTGAATCCTGCATCTCTCTGAAAACTGTGGCCCGAACATCTGCCATCAGCCCTGAAACGAGACTGCCAGACCAGCTAGGAGACCTCTTCCTCTCAATGATCAACTGCCCTCCGGAGTCACCTGAGCGTATCCTGCAGCTGGCTCCTAAATGACCCTGCACACAATGCCGGGAAGCCAGCAAGAACATCTCATCTCTGCCAGCATTTCAAAACAGTAGGCTAAACCAAGGTTTTTGCTGCGATCAAGATTTGTGTGTCAAGATTTGTAGCGTTACATTAGCATCTCACCCATAGCCACCGTTTTTGTTTTAATAATCAGATCACATACTCTGCTTCACTATTGCCAATAAGATCAAGTATTTCATCACTTAATATATGCTATTCATCTGTTGTGTTTGTTGATTTTCTTTATCATATCATTTTACAACTTATCAATCCTTCATTTATTCAGTTTAGGAATTTAGCTATCAATAAATGTCCTCATTTAATCAATAAGAAGTTGTTCGGTTTATTCGGTTTATTTGTTTTATTTGTTTTCCCTGTTTCCAGGTGGTTACCCCCATTAAACAAGTTTAATAATTTATTATTAAAATATTTGATTTCCTACAACCCCAAAGTTCTGTTTAAAGTATACAGCTCTGTTCTCAATGGACCATCAGTACAGAGCTCGAACCCGGTAACAATTGGACAGAGAAATTTGTGGCTCATTTCATTGAGAAGATATAGAGCATTCTGTCTCAAGTTTCACCTGATCCACTAAATCTTCCAACCTTCCACAATAATCTTGCTTCCCTCACCCAGTTTCAAACTCTTAATATCTGTCATCATTATGTAAATTAATCTCTCAAATGAAATCCTCTACCTGTGTTTTCAACATGCAACAAAGTTTTTAAAAGGGGTATTCCCCATTGTTTGTCAATTTGTTCTTTTGATTATTAACAGTTCTCTGACTTCTGGCAATTTTCCTGTGTTTAAAACATGCAATTATTCAACTGTTACTAAAGAAACTTAATCTGGATCCCCTATTACTCAGCAATTACAGACCAAATTCAAAATTATTATTTTTATCTAAGGTGCTGGAGAAAGTCATTTCAACTCTCAATTAATCTCTTTTATGAACAATAATAATATTCTTAACAGATTTCAGTCAGGTTTTAGAGCTCACAATGTTTGTTTTTGTTCCATATTGTTTTGAAAATTGTTTGACCACTTTGAAAGCATTAAATGGCATTGCTCCAAATTCTATAATGGATTTATTGACTCCCTTTATGCCTGGGTGTTCCTTAGATCTGTAGATGTGACCAAAGGTGACTGGGCCTTTGCTCCTCCAGCCCCAATTTATGAATTATTAATATCATGCTGGTTTCTATCATTTCACTCTTGCCATTTTACTTTGTTTTATCCTCCGGTGTTTTTATCTGTTCTATTTTCATCTGCTGTTTTTTTTTCTTCTGTGAAGCACTTTGTAACATTGTTCATAAAAGTGCTAAACAAATTCAGTTCAATATTGTTATTATTATTTAGCAGCTAAAGAGTAGGTGGATACCAAAAACAAAGCTAAAAGGAGATGAATATTGGACTTATTTATCAGGTAGACACAAACACAAATGCAAATGAATGCTAATATTGATCTGTGTCTGCTTGATGTCTAATTAAGCTAACATGTAATTGCTGACACAATAGCTATATCAAATTTATAAGGTGATAATGTCGTGTTTACAGCTTATTGCACTGCCCCGAAGTAGCCCAAAACCAAACCAAATAAAAAAAATCAGTTAATGCATTTTTAACAAGACTCTACGGTTGCGGGGCATTTCAGTGAACCTAATACATCTAATTTTCTCAACTTTCATCTGCTTCATCCTTCATTATTTTTAAATGTTTAAATTTCAATTGTAAATTCATGTATAAATTGCACTGCCAAAATGTTAATATGTAAATATAAAAAAGGTAAACATTTTGTACAGCACAACTGAATATTTGTATCTGATAATATATACACTTAAGATTTTTAAAATAGGCTATGAGCCAAAACACTTTTTCTGTTTGTTTCTCCCTCGTCATGCACCACCTTGTAAGTCCACAGAGATGAAACATCACTGTTCTATTATTATTTTTTATGCTGCTCCAAAATGTATAAATATCAGTGCAAGCTTTTGATTTACATTAATGTGTGTGTGATGCCACCCAGTGGTTTAGCTCTCTTAGACAGTATGACGTCCACACAGAGGTGGCCAGAGAAGGGTTGGGCACTCTTACAGCTCTTGTTGGTGGCCTCTGTCTCTCAGGCTGAGGAGCTGGTGTGCAGGCGGAGAGGGGATCCTGAGAACCCCCAGCTATCTAAGGATGGGGACATTATGTTGGGGGGAATCTTCTCTTTCCACAGCAGTTGGAAAGATAGACAGGATACCTACATGCACAAACCACTGCCACTGCAATGCACCAGGTATAGAAATCAATTTTGAAGAAATATTCCATGTCATGTGTATTAATAACATCAAAAGCTTTTATTTATATGTTTTTATTTCAAGGTAAAATTATTTGCACTTGTGACTATTTATAACTGTCTCCATCAAGTTTGAATTTCAGAGGGTTCCAGTATGCCCAGGCTATGCTCTTTGCAATAGAGGAAATAAATAACAGTACAGATCTACTGCCTGGCATCTCTCTGGGCTATAAGATCTATGATGCCTGTACCTCCATTGTCAGAGGTGTGAAGGTCGCACTGGACTTGACGAATGGTAATGACGTGGTATCTGCACCCTCTGAAGCACCATGTACCAGACCGGCCCAAGTGCAGGCCATTATGGGAGAGACCTCTTCCTCTCCTTGCATGGCTATAGCTACTGTCATCGGACCCTTTCATATCCCGATGGTGGGTAAGATTTGTAAAAATGAAATTATATTTGTGAAAAATACTTATTATTATTCTGTAATTCTTCCAGTTGGTCATAGCAAAATGGGTTATAAAAGCGTGTGTGTGTTTCATATTTTACATCTTGGGATATCATTTCTTGTTTTCTTTTAGATCAGCCACTTTGCTACTTGTGCTTGTCTCAGTGATAAAACCAAGTACCCATCCTTCCTCAGAACAATACCCAGTGACTACTACCAGAGCAGAGCCCTGGCCCAGCTGGTCAAGCACTTTGGTTGGACTTGGGTTGGAGCTATTAGAACAAATGATGATTATGGCAACAATGGCATGGCCACATTCACAGAAACCGCCCAGCAGCTGGGCATCTGTCTGGAGTACTCTGTTTCTTTCTTTAGAACAGATCCACCAGAGAAAATACAAAAGATAGTTGACATTATCAAGTCTTCCACTTCCAAGGTGATTGTCACTTTTCTCTCCCCCACGGATATGGATTTGCTAATACACGCGTTGTCTCACCACAACTTGACTGGATACCAGTGGGTAGGCAGTGAGAGCTGGATCTTTGATTCCCAAACTGCAGCCATGGATAGCCATCACATTCTGGATGGTGCCATAGGCCTGTCCATCCCCAAAGCACATGTCAATGGCATGAGAGAGTTCATGCTGGATGTGAAGCCGCTCAATTCATCTAGTGATGAAATGTTTACAGAGTTTTGGGAGACATTATTTAACTGTAGTTTCAAGCAGTCAAAATCATCAGCAGGGAATCAAAGAGAATGTACTGGACATGAAGATCTGACTGGAGTGCAAAACAGCTTCACTGATATGTCACTCATGCCTATCTTTAACAATGTCTATAAAGGAGTGTATGCTGTGGCCCACGCACTTCATAGTATTCTCAGCTGTAATAAAACATGTAACAACAAGGTGCAGCTAGATCCATTCACGGTGAGTTGAACACCAAAGACTTAAAGTTTTTATATTAAGTCACATTAACAAAGAACATTGTTTAAATTTTGAAAAATAAATTGTTGCAGTCTGTCTATCATGCTGTTCAGACAATACACTTTGAAAATGTTTGTCAGATAATGATCTACAGTGATATCGTTTTAGATGTTACAGCACATAAGAAAGATTCACTTCAAAACAAAGGAAGGAGATGAGGTTTACTTTAATGAGAATGGAGACCCAGCAGCAAAGTATGAAATTGTTAATTGGCAGCCAACAGAAAATGGCATTGTGGACTTTGTCACAGTTGGTCTTCATGATGCATCTTTACCTGCAGACAAACAGCTGAATCTGCAAAATAAGTATTTAATTTGGACACAGAATTCACAACAGGTAAGCTACCATGTGATCACTGTAATTGTTTTTGTATAAAGTTAGTTGTTGTTACTGTATCATAATGTTTGGTTTTGATGCATCAAAACTAATAATAGATGCTTGTAAAGATAACACATTGTCAAAGTGAATGCCCATTAATTTTTCTCATAGTTGTTTTGTTCATGCAGGTGCCTTTGTCAGTTTGCAGTGAGAAATGTCCCCCAGGAACTCGCAAGGTTCTGCAGAAAGGAAAGCCTGTCTGCTGCTATGACTGTTTAAGATGTGCAGATGGAGAAATAAGCAACATTACTGGTGTAGTAATATTTAATAAGACAAAAGTCTAAAATTTGTAATGTTAACATGTCAGTTTTAATAAATGGCATATTTTTCATTCCAAAAACATGGGTTACACAGTCATCTTTTAAGCAAACTAAAAATCATTGCATCCAATATCCTAAAAATTCTGATACATAAGTCTGAAATCAGCTACATAAATTTGTGCACAATCTTGGAAATGCATATCAAGGCTAAAGCCCCAATGTGAAAAATGTATGTAACTCAATGGCATTTAAAATTACTCCCTGGGAAGATTGGGGCAGTCTATGGTGTTTTCAGCCCATTCATTCTCAGACGTCTTGGTTCACATCCATGGGAGGAGAAGGGAGGGATTGTGGCATGCATTGTCAGCAGCAGTGTAGTATTTGGTACAACCACTATGAGTCAGAAAATAAGGAATTTCAACCTGTTCTCATTCCCAGGGTGTCAAATATCGACGTTTTGTCAACGCCCCTTGATTTGTCCTACACACACACGGTACACTTTAGCGTCTGTAGGAGACGCCTTCACAAAAGACTTGGTTTGGTACTAGGAAGTCATGTGACGTAAGTCACAAGATTTCTACGTCATGTGACATAATGTCACATAAAAGTTTGATTAGGTTAAGGCAACAAAAGTACTTGGTTAGATTGTAGGAAGTCATGTGACGTAGGCCTAAGTGACACTTTCACACGGGGCACAAAACCTGGTCTCTTGGGTGAAAGTCCTTTGTCGTTCATCATGTTACGTCACCTGACTTCCTTAAGGGTTTCTGGCAGCCCTGTGCATCTCATACAAACTTAAAGGACATCTTGTGCGTCTGTATACAACGCAGAGGCGTGTGACAAAACGTCAGTATTTGACACCCTGCGAATGAGACCAGGCTGGGAATTATAAAGTCAATAATAAAGTACTTTCTTAAATTACAATTGAAATCATACTATATACCTAAAGAAAACTGCAATAAATGCATTGAGAGTGAATTAAATGGTTTGAGATTTCAAAAATGCAACAGCATAATACCTTTCAATAAATAATAATGCTTAGTAAAAAAACAAATGAACAAAAATTCATGAATAATACCTCTTTATATAATGTATCTTGTACTTATAAGATCAAAATAATTCGAGATGATACCATATAGACATGATAAGATTATCCATTTAGTATCTGGTAATTATATAGTCTCTGTTTTGTAGGCATAGAAAATTTGAAGCATAGAGACAAAGAAAGACAAATGTATTAAGCAAGTCTAACACCTGCTTCAATATTATTTTTCAGATTCTATCACCTGTGTGCGATGCCACCCTGAGTTCTGGTCAAATGAGAGAAGAGATGCCTGTGTAAAGAAGGAGGCAGAGTTTCTGTCATATATAGAGATTATAGGAGCACTGCTCACTGCAGCCTCCCTATTTGGAACATGCATGACTGCTGTTGTGGCATTCATTTTCTTCAGATACAGGCAGACTCCTATTGTCAGGGCCAACAACTCTGAGCTGAGCTTCCTGCTGCTCTTCTCCTTGACTTTGTGTTTCCTGTGTTCTCTGACCTTCATCGGCCGGCCTTCTGAGTGGTCCTGCATGCTGCGACACACAGCATTCGGCATCACCTTTGTCCTCTGTATCTCTTGTGTTCTGGGGAAAACAATAGTGGTGTTAATGGCCTTCAGGGCCACACTTCCAGGTAGTAATGTGATGAAATGGTTTGGGCCTGCACAGCAGAAACTCAGTGTTCTGGGTTTCACTCTTATTCAAGTTGTCATATGTATCCTCTGGTTAACAATTTCTCCTCCTTTTCCATTTAAGAATTTTAAGGGGTTCAAGGATAAAATCATCTTAGAGTGCGCTCTGGGCTCAGCTGTAGGCTTTTGGGCTGTACTTGCTTACATAGGACTTCTGGCCATGTTATGTTTTATTCTTGCTTTTCTGGCTCGGAAACTGCCTGATAATTTCAATGAAGCCAAATTTATTACTTTCAGCATGCTGATATTCTGTGCAGTATGGATCACTTTTATCCCAGCGTATGTCAGCTCTCCTGGGAAGTTCAGTGTTGCTGTGGAGATATTTGCTATTCTGGCGTCAAGTTTTGGACTGCTCATTTGTATTTTTATTCCAAAATGTTACATTATCTTACTGAAACCAAAGAAAAATACAAAAAAGAATATGATGGGGAAGGGGGAAAAATCTTTCTGAAAACTTAAAATAATAATAATAAATATATATTTACTGTATATATATATATATATATATCAAATGGTTTAAGCGTATTTTATACTGTATTTGAGACATCAACATAAAGATATATTATTTAATTATATATTTCACCACCCCAGCCCGACTCTGTTGCTCTGTTTTGGTGTTACAACCAGCATCTTTATTGTTTTGTCTTTCACCACTCTCAGCTGCAACAGGCGGTATTCAACAAAACAAATGTAAAAAGCTCCTGTACGCTACCTGCCCAGCACCAAATGTCAGACAGACAAAGTTAGCAACTCGCTGGTGAACAAAATAGAGCATTTAGCAGCTAAAGAGTTGGTGGACACCAAAACAGAGCTAAGAGGTGAGTAAATATATAGTTGTGTTAAAATTATTGTAAGTTATAATAGTGACACCTAGTGGTTCTTATGGTTATGCTTTTGTAAGCTAGGTACTCTACGAGCACTGATGTCACCTATTGGCTCCTTTAACCTTAAACTTTAAACAGGAAGTTGGTGCACAAGCCATGGAAAGTAGTTTTCTTTCTTTGTTTCCGTTTATCTGTGTAAATCAGCAACATCTACATACATTTTATGCCTTTGGTTGCATCTTAGGTATTTAATGTCATTTTGTGTTTATTCACCCTTCATAGTTCAAGGTGTCTCATTTGTAAGCCTTGTAAGTGTGATATTTTATATGGCCATCATGTTTACTGATGTTATTCCAGCTAGGTTGTAAACCAGACTATTAGACTATTTTTAGTTTGTCAGTAATTTGTGAAAGTTTATATTTAAAGCACTTTGATAAAATGCATGTATATTGCTGTTTTTGGTACAGATACACAAATACCTAGATAAACGTCACAAAGGTTAGAGCAATTAATGCTACACCTTTTATTTATAATAATTAAGCTTACACTTTTTTTGATTTTTTATATGAAGCCGGGATAAATCCCACTCACAACATAAGATGCTATTTTGTGGGGTTTGTATTGTCTTTTCTGCCATTTTTAAAAAAATAAAAAATAAAACAAAGCTCAGTGTTATGCCCTGTCTAGGGGTGGCTGAGACACAACATGAATTAGATTCATCTTCCCCAAGTCCCAAGCAGCCACAGAGACAGATTGCTGTTTATTTACAATGTATTTTAGAATTGATGGAGCTGATAACTGACTTCAGGGTGGGCAAAGGCCAAAATAACAAACAAACAAATCTAACTACTGTAGGAAGGTATAACCTAACAAAAACAAAAAAGAAACCAAATTACAATATCTTGCCTCTCTTACTAAAATAAAAACAACAACAAGGTCAACAGAATGTGCAGCCCACCCCTGCAAACTCCTGGAGAACAAAAGCAATCAGCATGGCAGAGATCCTACAAACTACAATGCCCCCAGTTGCAGCATAGATAAGTGTGCCAGTTGGGAGGAGAGGGAGATGTGTTCTGCCCTAAATACAACTACATTCGTAACACGGATTCCACTGAAGGAAATGGTTTTCAATTTACAAAAAGAAAGCAAAGCAAATAAAACTATTAACTAACTGTACTATTCTAGCACAAATATAGCACAAATACACTGCCCTGTAAAATCATTACAGAATACAGTACTTGTGCTAATCTGTCAAATTTAGAAGGTACTTCATTTTACAGAAGCATTATTCATAAATGTTCTCACTGTCTACAACAGCAGCCATTCCCACCTCTCAGCAAGCACACTGGTCCAAGAGATGGTTAAACTACATACAGCCCTTGCTGTCCAAAGGCAACATCTGCAGCAGCACTGCTACAGTAGAGAATTTTATTCACAGGGGTTTTATTTCCAGTATATATATTTATGTGTATGCTTTTATCACCTGGTAACATAGTTTCTTTTTGTCAATACACCTGTTGGCAACCACATAACTGGGCTGATGCGGGCGTTAAGCTGCATGTCCACATATACACGCCATGTGTATTGAGGACAACATAGTGAAACGACGGCTTCCCAGGTGGCATGACAACGCAATCCAGGCTGACAACGGACACTACTGAAGAGAGGTTGTGGCCATAACAGCTGTGTCTCAGCAGATGTCCCTACTATATTCCATCATGTCTAACAAGGCACCTTTGTTCAGGACACAGTCCCGTGCTTTATGTTCTACATCCCATTACAGTACGTCATCTACTAGTTCTGCCACAGCCAATGCAAGCACAAAAGCAGAGGCAGCAAGGCCCATCTCTCCTTTGCTGAAAAAGAAATTAGTCTGAAATTAAAAAGTGAAGCTCCAGCAGAAAAGGCAAAGAGGCTTTATGCAATTCATGAAAAATTGGGTATCTTTTCTGATGCATCAACAAAAGCGATTGCAGATCACAGATGTTGATGGAAACTGCAGTGTTGGCTTTGTCATGGGCAAAGCAAAGCACAGACATCAGGCCATATCTTCCTTGAAAACTGTAACCTGTACCAGAAAACATCCCTCCGCTGCCGCCCGAAGGAACAGTTTCACCATTGAACCTGACAACAGCGCAGGACCCAGGCAATGTCAGCATCCGAGCCTGAGAGGACTCCACCGGATAATCCAAACGGATTGACGCATTAAATCGCTTATCAAGAGTGATCTCAAGTAAGAGGCTTGTGTTGGTGCAGGGATAGATTTTATAACTGTGTGTTATTTCATCAAAGCTTCATTTGTTGTGAATTGTGTTTTGCATTATTGTGGAAAGTAACGGACTGCCGTTTCCTGTTCTACTGTGTGTTTTCGTGCTTAGATCGTTCCATTGTGTGTCGGTGTCACGCTGCTGGGCCATTTAACTGTGTTAGTTTGTAGCCACTGTGGAAGCTAATAACTGTGCTTTATCAGACTAAAGTCCAGTAACACGGCTGTTAAATGAACGTACGCTGCTGGTTTCCTCTGTGATAAAGGGGCAGCTATTGTGCTTTTCCACAGCTTTTGAGATATCTTGTACCTTACTCTGTGTGCTTTTCTTTCTCTCTTCTCTTCACCAACCCACACATGTTTACACGTACATATACACACCTACACACACATCTCAATCAACCCAGATAGCGTGGTAGCATAACTAGCTACGTTCCATGACATCTTGAGGACAAATCGATTATGTCCACCATTTTGGCTCTCCCTGATTGTTTGAGTTTCGTGGGCCTGCCCGCCATTTTGGATGTGATTTGGTGTGTGATGACCACCCACGTGGACACGTCTGCCGTCTTCCTCGCTTTCCCCCCTCCCTATAGTCACACACACCCACGCACCCACACCTCTATACACACACTTTACATGCTTGCTGATTCTTTTATGCTCATTGTGTTTAGAATAGATGATAGTGGTTGTTGGCTGAAGTTATTGATTATTAATCAGTGCTAAAGTTAAACTCTATTGTACCTTTAAAGAGCAGTTGCCTGGGGTTATTTTGTGTTGCAATAGCAGCTGGTTGTGTCGGTCAGTGCGCGGACTCACTTTCCACTGTCCACTATCATTAATGTAAGATTGTACATTAAATATCAACATTTCTAAGTGGACAGCCACTGTTGAGACTGTTTTTCACGCTTCGTTATTGGTCCCTGATCCCAGGGTGGTACCCCGTAATTATTAATCCATATTAATAATTTGATAATATCAGTACTTTTATTAATATTCATAAATTATGTGATATTTTGCAAAGGAAAATAGGAAAGGATGATTAGCCTCACTAGAGAAATTCTGGACTCCATGTTCTTCAGTCTCAAAAACACCAAAAAGACCCATGAAGTGCTTGTCACCTCCATGGCAGACATAGCTGCCATTATAAATGCCAGGCCCCTTGTTCCTGTGTCAACAGACCCTGATGACTTATTCATACTCACTACGGCTGCTCTTCTCATGCAGAAGGGAAAGCTTTTCTTGCTCCTACGGATGAGTTTGTTACCTCAGAAATGTTTAAGCATCAGTGATGGCAAGTCCAACACCTCTCCAATACCTTCTGGGACAACTAATATGATGATAATATGGTGATATGTTATAAGACCATGGGTAACACTTATTTGAAGGTGGGTTCCCAAGACTGACATGACACCGTCATAACCATGACATGGCAAGGAGTCTGTATGAAGGTAATGACTTTTGTCATTAAGTGTCATTTGGTCAATTACGTTACTTTTAATGCAAAGTTGACATTGTTTGAGATGTCTTTGTTATGACACCTTGACACCTTGTCATAAACATAACAGAGTAGGCCTAATTATCAAACTTAAAGAAACTATTTAGCTTTGTGTTAACATTACTTTATACTGTCATATGTGCTTGGTTTTTGACAACGACTGTCATAAGACCATTATAATTGTGTCATGAATAATTCCCTTGACCTCAAGTAAAATGGAACCATTTGGACTTGTCATAAATATGTCAGTAATGGTATGAGGGCAGTTTGACAACAGAGTACAGTACCAAGGTGATTTATGGAGTTTCCTGATGGACAGATAGCTTTACTTGTTGCTAAAGTAATGTTAGCTAACTACATTGGTGGTGGTTGAGGTGAGTTCCCACCCTTCACTGCGAAGCACTTCGGATATCAAAATATAATCCATAATCATTATTATTATTAATATAACCGCTAACTGCTGCTAATTGTAACTGTTAGCTGCTGTTAGCTAATTAGCGTCGTTAGACCCGTGCAGCCAGCCGTGCTATTTACTAGCTGACTCAGCCTCAGGATCCCAGGGGGCAAACCCGAATAGAAAACCACTTCGGTACTGTATTCCCAGTCTCTGAGGTTGTGCAATTAATGTTACACCTTTTATTTGCCTATTTGTAACATTTAACCTTAAACATTTTTGGTTATATTGATTTTATAATTTCATCCTTTCTGCTTGTCAATAAACCAGTTGGCAACCACATAATGGTCTTCAGAACCTGATGAGGGAAAGGTGTTTAGCTGCCTGTTAAAATATACACACCATGTGTAATGAGGACAACTCAAGAAAAGTGAATATTGGACTTGCATTTATCAGGTGGACACAAACATGACACCAAAATGAATGCCAATATTGCTCTGTGTCTGCTTGACATGTAGATAAGCTACCACATGGGATTACATACACGATACTCATATCAACTTTATGAAGGAGATATTGTTGTGTTTATAGCTTGTTGCACTGCCCTGAAGTGGCCCCAAAAACCACAACAAACAACAACAAAAAATCAGTTAATGCATTTTTAACAAGACTGTACGGCTGTGGGTCATTTCAGTGAGCTTAATTAGTCAGATTGTCTATACTTTATATTTCCTTCATTCTGCATTACTTTTCAGTGATTAAATTTCAATTGTAAAACTCAAAACGCTGAGGGCACCTCCCTCCTCTTGCCTAACCTTGTAGGTCCACAGAGATAAAACATCACTGTTCTATTATTATTTTTTATGCTGCTCCAAAATGTATAAATATCAGTGCAAGCTTTTGATTTACATTAAGGTAAGTGTGATGCCACCCAGTGGTTTAGCTCTCTTAGACAGTATGACGTCCACACAGAGGTGGCCAGAGAAGGGTTGGGCACTCTTACAGCTCTTTTTGGTGGCCTCTGTCTCTCAGGCTGAGGAGCTGGTGTGCAGGCGGAGAGGGGATCCTGAGAACCCCCAGCTATCTAAGGATGGGGACATTATGTTGGGGGGAATCTTCTCTTTCCACAGCAGTTGGAAAGATAGACAGGATACCTACATTCACAAACCACTGCCACTGCAATGCACAAGGTAAATTTACCATATAATTATTTTTAGATTTAAAATATCTAAGAGAAAGTGAGTACAGATACAAAACAAATACAAAAAGGTTATCTAACTGAGTATTGGATAAATTTGTTGTGTATATTAATACAATCAAATGCTCTCATTCACTATGCTATTGTTTGTATTTCAAGGCAAAACTGTTTGCAATTTCAACTATTTCTAATTTTCATTTGCATCAAGTTTGAATTTCAGAGAGTTCCAGTATGCCCAGGCTATGCTCTTTGCCATAGAGGAGATTAATAACAGCACAGACCTACTGCCTGGCATCTCTCTGGGCTATAAGTTATATGATGTTTGTAGCTCCATTGCCAGAGGTGTGAGGGTTGCACTGGCCTTGGCTAATGGTAACGAAGTGGTATCTGCACCCTCCGAGGCACCTTGTACCAGACCGGCCCAAGTGCAGGCCATTATGGGAGAGACCTCTTCCTCTCCTTGCATGGCTATAGCTACTGTCATCGGACCCTTTCATATCCCACTGGTAAGTAAGATTTGTAAAAATGAAATTATATTTGTGAAAAATAATAATTTTTCTGTAATTCTTCCAGCTAGCAACATGGGGTTTAAAAGAAATGAAGCGTGGTATGTAAATGTTTTATATTTTATATCTTTATCTTGGGATACAATTTCTTTTTTTCTTTTAGATCAGCCACTTTGCTACTTGTGCTTGTCTCAGTGATAAAACCAAGTACCCATCCTTCCTCAGAACAATACCCAGTGACTACTACCAGAGCAGAGCCCTGGCCCAGCTGGTCAAGCACTTTGGTTGGACTTGGGTTGGAGCTATTAGAACAAATGATGATTATGGCAACAATGGCATGGCCACATTCACAGAAACCGCCCAGCAGCTGGGCATCTGTCTGGAGTACTCTGTTTCTGTCTTTAGAACAGATCCACCAGAGAAAATACAAAAGATAGTTGACATTATCAAGTCTTCTACTTCGAAGGTGATTGTTGCTTTCCTCTCACACATAGATATGGATGTGCTAATACACGCGTTGTCTCACCACAACTTGACTGGATACCAGTGGGTAGGCAGTGAGAGCTGGATCTTTGATTCCCAAACTGCAGCCATGGATAGCCATCACATTCTGGATGGTGCCATAGGCCTGTCCATCCCCAGAGCACATGTCATTGGCATGAGAGAGTTCATGTTGGATGTGAAGCCACTCAATTCATCTAGTAATGACATTTTTACAGAGTTTTGGGAGACATTATTTAGCTGCAAGTTCAAGCAGTCAAAATCATCAGCAGGGAATCAGAGAGAATGTACTGGACATGAAGATCTGACTGGAGTGCAAAACAGCTTCACTGATATGTCACTCATGCCTATCTTTAACAATGTCTATAAAGGAGTGTACGCTGTGGCCCACGCACTTCATAGTATTCTCAGCTGTAATAAAACATGTAACAACAAGGTGCAGCTAGATCCATTCATGGTGAGTTGAACACCAAAGACACCAAAGACACCAAAGTTTTTACATGAAGTCACATGAACAAAGAAAATGATTTAGATTTTGAAAAATAAACAGTTGCAGTCTGTCTATCATGCTGTTGAGACAATGGGTTGCCATATAGTGATCTACAATGATGCATATCTTCTTAGATTTTACAGCACATAAGAAAGATTCACTTCAAAACGAAGGAAGGAGATGAGGTTTACTTTAATGAGAATGGAGACCCAGCAGCAAAGTACGAAATTGTTAACTGGCAGCCAACAGAAAATGGCATTGTGGACTTTGTCACAGTTGGTCTTTATGATGCATCTTTACCTGCAGACAAACAGCTGAATCTGCAAAATAAGTCTTTAATTTGGGCACAGAACTCACAACAGGTAAGCTACCATGTGATCACTGTAATTGTTAATGACAGTCTATTTGAAGTGTTATAATTGTATTAGTAATTCTTATTAGTTATTGTTACTGTATCATAATATTTTGTTTCAAAGCATCAAAATTAATAGTTGAGGCTTGTAAAGACATCAGCTTGTCAAAGTGAATGCCCATTCATTTTTCTCATAGTTGTTTTGTTCATGCAGGTGCCTTTGTCAGTTTGCAGTGAGAAATGTCCCCCAGGAACTCGCAAGGTTCTGCAGAAAGGAAAGCCTGTCTGCTGCTATGACTGTTTAAGATGTGCAGAGGGAGAAATAAGCAACATTACAGGTGTAGTAATATTTAATTCAAGACAAAACAAAAGTTTTAAAGTTGTCATGTTCTCATGCCAATTTCAATAAATGGCAAAGTTTTGTAATCCGATTTCAAAAACATAGATTGTACAGTAATTATCTTGTCTGTTAAGATAACCAAAAATCAATACTGTTACATCAAAAAATCAATACATCAAATATCCTAAACAAATACTGATACATAAGTGTAAAATCAGCTAAACACGCGTGTACAGTCTAAGAAATGCACATCAAGGCTAAAGCCCCAATGTGAAAAATGTATGTAACTCAAGTGTGCTTAAAATAACTCAAATGTCATTGTTTTCATCAAAAATGAGAAAATTCCTGGGAAGATTAGGGCAGACTGTGTTGTTTTCAGCCCATTCATTCTCAGACTTCATTAAGTTCATTGAAGCTAACTCACTCAAATTACAAAAAGACCTAGAGTATTTTCTCACCTCCCAGTTGTGGTATCAGATCATTTAGAGAGTTTTGGTCTTATCTGCTGAGGTTTGATATCTCTCTCTCTCTGAAACTACATTAAATGCGTTGAGAGTGAATGAAATTGTGTTTGACATTTGAAAAATGCAACAGCATAATACCTTTCAATAAACAATATATATAATGCTTAGTCATTACGAAAAAAAAAACAAATGAACAAAAAACAATAAATAATATCTCTTTATACTGTATCTTGTACTAAGATCTAGATAATTTATGATGATGCCATGTAGGTGTCATAAGATTATGCATGTGTAATCTGGTAATCTGGTGTGGTGTCTGTTTGCATAGAAAAGATTCAACATAGAGACAAAAAAAGACAAATGTATTAAGCAAGTCTAACACCTGCTTCAATATTATTTTTCAGATTCTATCACCTGTGTGCGATGCCACCCTGAGTTCTGGTCAAATGAGAGAAGAGATGCCTGTGTAAAGAAGGAGGCAGAGTTTCTGTCATATATAGAGATTATGGGAGCACTGCTCACTGCAGCCTCCCTATTTGGAACATGCATGACTGCTGTTGTGGCATTCATTTTCTTCAGATACAGGCAGACTCCTATTGTCAGGGCCAACAACTCTGAGCTGAGCTTCCTGCTGCTCTTCTCCTTGACTCTGTGTTTCCTGTGTTCTCTGACCTTCATCGGCCGGCCTTCTGAGTGGTCCTGCATGCTGCGACACACAGCATTCGGCATCACCTTTGTCCTCTGTATCTCTTGTGTTCTGGGAAAACAATAGTGGTGTTAATGGCCTTCAGGGCCACACTTCCAGGTAGTAATGTGATGAAATGGTTTGGGCCTGCACAGCAGAAACTCAGTGTTCTGGGTTTCACTCTTATTCAAGTTGTCATATGTATCCTCTGGTTAACAATTTCTCCTCCTTTTCCATTTAAGAATTTTAAGGGGTTCAAGGATAAAATCATCTTAGAGTGTGCTCTGGGCTCAGCTGTAGGCTTTTGGGCTGTACTTGCTTACATAGGACTTCTGGCCATGTTATGTTTTATTCTTGCTTTTCTGGCTCGGAAACTGCCTGATAATTTCAATGAAGCCAAATTTATCACTTTCAGCATGCTGATATTCTGTGCAGTATGGATCACTTTTATCCCAGCGTATGTCAGCTCTCCTGGGAAGTTCAGTGTTGCTGTGGAGATATTTGCTATTCTGGCGTCAAGTTTTGGACTGCTCATTTGTATTTTCATTCCAAAATGTTACATTATCTTACTGAAACCAGAGAAGAATACAAAAAAGAATATGATGGGGAAGGGGGCACCAAAATTATTCTGAAAACTTAAAATAATATGGTGGCAAAGGCATTCTAGTGGCATTATAATTTTTACATGATTTGTTAACCAGACTGTCAAGTAGAAATCTTAATTTTATTGAAGACTTGTATTGTAATACTGTAGTGCTTTTTTCCACTGTATATAATTCCTTTTGTGACATAGCATATTGAGATGACAGCATTTAATACAATGTAATATACAATCCTATCAACCAATGCATATCTAATTCAGTATAAATAAATGCACAAGTCCAATACCTAATTCCTTACTGATTTCACAACATTTAATACAGTTAATAAAATTGTAATGAATGAATAAAATCTAGTTTCACAGACAAAAACATCTTTGGCTTAACTTATATGGTGTTCTTTGGTCTCCTGAGGCTTGAGTTCAACTATGACAACTCCCCCTTGTTGTTAAACGTGTATAAAGCCCTGTCATGAGCTGAAGAGCTGATTGGCCCTTTTGAAGAGCAGAGCTGTGCCATTGTTGAGGCTGCTTCTCTTGGTTCTACTACTGGGAAAGGCAGTAGGCGATTTGTTAATTTTTAACAAGTGGGATGACCCAAAGGAAGCACAGTCCCCCCACTGGCTGGAGGGCGGGGAGGGCTCCCTTGTGCCTTTTTTTCTGAAGGTAGCCTATTTTTGTTTTTTTAGGGGCATTTAATAAATACTGAAATTATGTATAATTATTACATTAAATTGTCAAATTTACAGTATTTCTTTGGCACAAAGATTTGTTTTATTTTAAAAATAACAAGTGAGAACAGCAGAAAAAAAATATGAGCGTTCAAGAGTACCTTTGGTCCAATCTCTGTTAATTTCTGACCCGGCTTCTGTCATGCTGCTGCCGCACTTTCTCTTTCCCCCTGTCTGCTGTAGAAAACATCGATAAATTGTTGAGAATTATAAAATTTTGACGAAGCGTTTCTATTTTAACCGGCGCAGCTTTTCTGGCCTTTATGGCACTGGTTTAGCAACCTGTAAGTCAAGTCAGTGAGTGAGGTAGGCTACACACACACACACACACACACACACACACACACACACACACTGTTTTGATTCACTTTCACCGCTTTCAGCAACAACAGGCTGTATTCAGCAAAACAAATGTAAAAAGCCACTGTACGCTACCTGCCCAGCACCAAATGTCAGATACACAATGTTACGTGCCATAGTGTAGTGGGTGTGTCTTTTTGTGCTCTCCTGTCTCTCTGTGTTTCTGTAGGTATTGCCCTCCCTTGCCTTGTAGCTGCAGTGATTGATTGGTGGCAGCTGTCAGAAATCATCTAACCAGGACCAGAGTATAAAAGGCATGGAGAAGCTACAAGTTGTGTCAGTGGACTGTTCAGCAGGTTGCTCTGTGTTGGCAGCTTATTATGTGTGTTTAACAGTTGTATATGTGCATGTGCTACTGTGCGTTTTGCTGTGTTGTGTTTTTCTCCCCATTTTCCTACCTGTAGTGACCTGCTGATGGGTGCCAGTGGGGAAGACAACAGCTTACAAGCTGTGTGTGTTTGTGCGTGGTTAACCAAACCCGAGATAGTTCGTTTTCTATTACAAGTAGGTACTTCCTTCTTGGAGTGAAGGGTGGCAGATTTTATTGATTGTGGGTCTTGTTCTGACTTACATTTAACTTTGTCTATTGTTTCTTTATAGGCAAATCGGCTCTTCCTTTTGAAGACAAACTTTTCTATAACACACTTGGGCCTATTCATTTTATATTGTAAATAAAACTTGTTATTTTCTTAATAAAACTGTTTTCCTCTCCTCCTTTTTAACCAGGTTTTAATATTAATTTGTTACTCCCCTCATCCCCTGGCCTTTTCAGGGACGTAACAGACAAAGTTTGCAACTAGCTGGTGGACATACTGTAGTAGAGCATTAAGCAGCTAAAGAGTTGATGGAAACCAAAACAGAGCTAATGGGATAGTGAATATTGGACTTATATTCATCAAGTGGACACAAATATGACTCCAAATTTATACAAATATTGCTCTGTGTCTGCTTGATGTGTAAATAAGCTGACACGTGACTGCTTACACGATAGCCATATCAGCTTTATAAGGGCGATAATGTGTTCACAGGTTTTTGCAAGCAAACAAAACAAAAAGATTAGTTAAAGCATTTTTAACGAGACCAAACTGTTGCGGGGCATTTCAGTGTGCCATATAAGTCTAATTTTCTCAACTTTACATCACCTTTATCCTGAATAATTTTTCAATGTTTAAATTGCAATTAGAAATTGAAGTATAAATTGTGCGTCCAAAATGTTAAAATTGTAATGTAAAAACGGGAAAACTTTTGTACAGCGTAATTGTTGAAAATTATTATCTGATAACATATACAATTAAGATTTTAAAAATGGACTAAGGCCCAAAATACTATATTTTTGTTTAGGCATCTCCCTCATCATGCACCACCTTGTAGGTCCACAGAGATAAAACATCACTGTTCTATTATTTTTTTTATGCTGCTCTAAAATGTATAAATATCAGTACAAGCTTCTGATTTACATTAAAGTACGAGTGATGCCACCCAGTGGTTTAGCTCTCTTCGACAGTATGATGTCGACACAGAGGTGGCCAGAGCAGGGTTGGGCACTCTTACAGCTGTTGTTGGTGGCCTCTGTCTCTCAGGCTGAGGAGCTGGTGTGCAGGCGGAGAGGGGATCCTGAGAACCCCCAGCTATCTAAGGATGGGGACATTATATTGGGGGGAATCTTCTCTTTCCACAGCAGCTGGAAAGACAGACAGGATACCTACATGCACAAACCACTGCCACTGCAATGCACAAGGTAAATTTACAGTAGAATTCTTTATAGATTTAAAATATCTAAGAGGAAATGAGTACAGATACAAAACAAGGACAAAAAAAGGTTATCAAACTGAGTATTAAAATGAGATAAATTTGTTGTGTATATTAATACGATCAAATTTACTATGCTATTGTTTCTATTTCAAGGGCAAATTGTCTGCAATTTCAACAATTTATAACTGTCCTCATCAAGTTTGAATTTCAGAGGGTTCCAGTTTGCCCAGGCTATGCTCTTTGCCATAGAGGAGATTAATAACAGTACAGACCTACTGCCTGGCATCTCTCTGGGCTATAAGATCTATGATTCCTGTAGCTCCATTGCCAGAGGTGTGAGGGTCGCACTGGCCTTGGCTAATGGTAATGAAGTGGTATCTGCACCCTCTGAAGCACCATGTACCAGACCGGCCCAAGTGCAGGCCATTCTTGGAGAGTCCTCTTCCTCTCCTTGCATGGCTATAGCTACTGTCATCGGACCCTTTCATATCCCGATGGTGGGTAAGATTTGTAAAAATGAAATTATATTTGTGAAAAATACTTATTATTATTCTGTAATTCTTCCAGTTGGTCATAGCAAAATGGGTTATAAAAGCGTGTGTGTGTTTCATATTTTACATCTTGGGATATCATTTCTTGTTTTCTTTTAGATCAGCCACTTTGCTACTTGTGCTTGTCTCAGTGATAAAACCAAGTACCCATCCTTCCTCAGAACAATACCCAGTGACTACTACCAGAGCAGAGCCCTGGCCCAGCTGGTCAAGCACTTTGGTTGGACTTGGGTTGGAGCTATTAGAACAAATGATGATTATGGCAACAATGGCATGGCCACATTCACAGAAACCGCCCAGCAGCTGGGCATCTGTCTAGAGTACTCTGTATCTGTCTTTAGAACAGATCCACCAGAGAAAATACAAAAGATAATTGATATTATCAAGTCTTCCACTTCGAAGGTGATTGTCGCTTTCCTCTCACACATAGAAATGGATGTGCTAATACACACGTTGTCTCACCACAACTTGACTGGATACCAGTGGGTAGGCAGTGAGAGCTGGATCTTTGATTCCCAAATTGCAGCCATGGATAGCCATCACATTCTGGATGGTGCCATAGGCCTGTCCATCCCCAAAGCACATGTCAGTGGCATGAGAGAGTTCATGTTGGATGTGAAGCCGCTCAGTTCATCTAGTGATGAAATGTTTACAGAGTTTTGGGAGACATTATTTAGCTGCAAGTTCAAGCAGTCAAAGTCATCAGCAGGGAATCAGAGTGAATGCACTGGAAATGAAAATCTGACTGGAATGCAAAACAGCTTTACTTATATGTCACTCATGCCTCTCTTTAACAATGTCTATAAAGGAGTGTATGCTGTGGCCCACTCACTTCACAATATTCTCAGCTGTAATAAAACATGTAACAACAATCTACAGCTAGATCCATTTACGGTGAGTTGAACACCAAAGACTTATATTTCTTACATGAAGTCACATGAACAAAGAAAATGATTTAGATTTTGAAAAACAAATGTTGCTATCTGTCTATCATGCTGTTGAGACAATGGGTTGCCAGATATTGATCTACATTGATGCATATCTTCTTAGATTTTACAGCACATAAGAAAGATTCAATTCAAAACAAAGGAAAAAGATGATGTTTACTTTAATGAGAATGGAGACCCAGCAGCAAAGTATGAAATTATAAACTGGCAGCCAACAGAAAATGGCATTGTGGACTTTGTCACAGTTGGTCTTCATGATGCATCTTTACCTGCAGACAAACAGCTGAATCTGCAAAATAAATCTTTCATTTGGGCACAGAACTCACAACAGGTAAGCTACCTTGTGATCACTGTAATTGTTGACAGTCTATTTATTGTTATAATTGTATAAGTTATTAGTTATTGTTACTGGAAAATCATAATGTTTAGTTTTGATGCATCCAAATTAATGATAGATGCTTGTAAAGATAACACCTTGTCAAAGTGAATGCATACATTTTTCTCATAGTTGTTTTGTTCATGCAGGTGCCTTTGTCAGTTTGCAGTGAGAAATGTCCCCCAGGAACTCGCAAGGTTCTGCAGAAAAGAAAGCCTGTCTGCTGCTTTGACTGTTTAAGATGTGCAGAGGGAGAAATAAGTAACATCACAGGTGTAGTAATGAAAGACAATACAAAAGTCATGTTAATGCTAATAAGAAATGCCATATTTTTGTTATCTGATTTCAAAAGCATGGGGGGAGTGCTTGCAGGGATTTTATAGTAATTATGGGCTCTTTCAAGCAAACCAAAAGTCAATATCATTACATCAAAAGTCAATACATCAAATATCCTAAACAAATACTAACACGTACGTCTGAAATCATCTAAAGAAATGTATGCACTCAGAAATTCATATCAAGGTTAAAACCCCAATGTGAAAAATGGATGCACGTGTTTTTAAAAATACTCCAATTTCATTTTTATAGAAAAGTGAGAAATGTGGGTGTCGTAAGGTTATCCATGTATTATCTGGTAATGTCTGTCTTGTAGGCATAGAAAAGATGCAACAAAAAAGTCAAATGTACTAAGCAAGTCTAACACCTGCTTCAATATTATTTTTCAGATTCTATCAACTGTTTGCGATGCCACCCTGAGTTCTGGTCAAATGAGAGAAGAGATGCCTGTGTAAAGAAGGAGGCAGAGTTTCTGTCATATGAAGAGATTATGGGAGCACTGCTCACTGCAGCCTCCTTATTTGGAACATGCATGACTGCTGTTGTGGCATTCATTTTCTTCAGATACAGGCAGACTCCTATTGTGAGGGCCAACAACTCTGAGCTGAGCTTCCTGCTGCTCTTCTCCTTGAGTCTGTGTTTCCTGTGTTCTCTGACCTTCATCGGCCGGCCTTCTGAGTGGTCCTGCATGCTGCGACACACAGCATTCGGCATCACCTTTGTCCTCTGTATCTCTTGTGTACTGGGGAAAACAATAGTGGTGTTAATGGCCTTCAGGGCCACACTTCCAGGTAGTAATGTGATGAAATGGTTTGGGCCTGCACAGCAGAAACTCAGTGTTCTGGGTTTCACTCTTATTCAAGTTGTCATATGTATCCTCTGGTTAGCAATTTCTCCTCCTTTTCCATTTAAGAATTTTAAGGGGTTCAAGGATAAAATCATCTTAGAGTGTGCTCTGGGCTCAGCTGTAGGCTTTTGGGCTGTACTTGGGTACATAGGACTTCTGGCCATGTTATGTTTTATTCTTGCTTTTCTGGCTCGGAAACTGCCTGATAATTTCAATGAAGCCAAATTTATCACTTTCAGCATGCTGATATTCTGTGCAGTATGGATCACTTTTATCCCAGCGTATGTCAGCTCTCCTGGGAAGTTCAGTGTTGCTGTGGAGATATTTGCTATTCTGGCGTCAAGTTTTGGACTGCTCATTTGTATTTTCATTCCAAAATGTTACATTATTTTACTGAAACCAGAGAAGAATACAAAAAAGAATATGATGGGGAAGGGGGCACCAAAATTATTCTGAAAACTTAAAATAATATGGTGGCAAAGGCATTCTAGTGGCATTATAATTTTTACATAATTTGTTAACCAGACTGTCAAGTAGAAATCTTAATTTTATTGAAGAATTGTATTGTAATACTGTAGTGCTTTTTCCACTGTATATAATTCCTTTTGTGACATAGCATATTGAGATGACAGCATTTAATGCAATGTAATATACAATCCTATCAACCAATACATATCTAATTCAGTATAAATAAATGCACAAGTCCAATACCTAATTCCTTACTGATTTCACAACATTTAATACAGTTAATAAAATTGTAATGAATGAATAAAATCTAGTTTCACAGACAAAAACATCTTTGGCTTAACTTATATGGTGTTCTTTGGTCTCCTGAGGCTTGAGTTCAACTATGACAACTCCCCCTTGTTGTTAAACGTGTATAAAGCCCTGTCATGAGCTGAAGAGCTGATTGGCCCTTTTGAAGAGCAGAGCTGTGCCATTGTTGAGGCTGCTTCTCTTGGTTCTACTACTGGGAAAGGCAGTAGGCGATTTGTTAATTTTTAACAAGTGGGATGACCCAAAGGAAGCACAGTCCCCCCACTGGCTGGAGGGCGGGAGGGCTCCTTGTGCCTTTTTTTCTGAAGGTAGCCTATTTTTGTTTTTTTAGGGGCATTTAATAAATACTGAAATTATGTATAATTATTACATTAAATTGTCAAATTTACAGTATTTCTTTGGCACAAAGATTTGTTTTATTTGAAAAATAACAAGTGAGAACAGCAGAAAAAAAATATGAGCGTTCAAGAGTACCTTTGGTCCAATCTCTGTTAATTTCTGACCCGGCTTCTGTCATGCTGCTGCCGCACTTTCTCTTTCCCCCTGTCTGCTGTAGAAAACATCGATAAATTGTTGAGAATTATAAAATTTTGACGGCGTTTCTATTTTAACCGCGCAGCTTTTCTGGCCTTTATGGCACTGGTTTAGCAACCTGTAAGTCGAGTCAGTGAGTGAGGTAGGCTACACACACACACACACACACACACACACACACACACACACTGTTTTGATTCACTTTCACCGCTTTCAGCAACAACAGGCTGTATTCAGCAAAACAAATGTAAAAAGCCACTGTACGCTACCTGCCCAGCACCAAATGTCAGATACACAATGTTACGTGCCATAGTGTAGTGGGTGTGTCTTTTGTGCTCTCCTGTCTCTCTGTGTTTCTGTAGGTATTGCCCTCCCTTGCCTTGTAGCTGCAGTGATTGATTGGTGGCAGCTGTCAGAAATCATCTAACCAGGACCAGAGTATAAAAGGCATGGAGAAGCTACAAGTTGTGTCAGTGGACTGTTCAGCAGGTTGCTCTGTGTTGGCAGCTTATTATGTGTGTTTAACAGTTGTATATGTGCATGTGCTACTGTGCGTTTTGCTGTGTTGTGTTTTTCTCCCCATTTTCCTACCTGTAGTGACCTGCTGATGGGTGCCAGTGGGGAAGACAACAGCTTACAAGCTGTGTGTGTTTGTGCGTGGTTAACCAAACCCGAGATAGTTCGTTTTCTATTACAAGTAGGTACTTCCTTCTTGGAGTGAAGGGTGGCAGATTTTATTGATTGTGGGTCTTGTTCTGACTTACATTTAACTTTGTCTATTGTTTCTTTATAGGCAAATCGGCTCTTCCTTTTGAAGACAAACTTTTCTATAACACACTTGGGCCTATTCATTTTATATTGTAAATAAAACTTGTTATTTTCTTAATAAAACTGTTTTCCTCTCCTCCTTTTTAACCAGGTTTTAATATTAATTTGTTACTCCCCTCATCCCCTGGCCTTTTCAGGGACGTAACAGACAAAGTTTACAACTAGCTGGTGGACATACTGTAGTAGAGCATTAAGCAGCTAAAGAGTTGATGGAAACCAAAACAGAGCTAATGGGATAGTGAATATTGGACTTATATTCATCAAGTGGACACAAATATGACTCCAAATTTATACAAATATTGCTCTGTGTCTGCTTGATGTGTAAATAAGCTGACACGTGACTGCTTACACGATAGCCATATCAGCTTTATAAGGGCGATAATGTGTTCACAGGTTTTTGCAAGCAAACAAAACAAAAAGATTAGTTAAAGCATTTTTAACGAGACCAAACTGTTGCGGGGCATTTCAGTGTGCCATATAAGTCTAATTTTCTCAACTTTACATCACCTTTATCCTGAATAATTTTTCAATGTTTAAATTGCAATTAGAAATTGAAGTATAAATTGTGCGTCCAAAATGTTAAAATTGTAACGTAAAAACGGGAAAACTTTTGTACAGCGTAATTGTTGAAAATTATTATCTGATAACATATACAATTAAGATTTTAAAAATGGACTAAGGCCCAAAATACTATATTTTTGTTTAGGCATCTCCTCATCATGCACCACCTTGTAGGTCCACAGAGATAAAACATCACTGTTCTATTATTTTTTTTATGCTGCTCTAAAATGTATAAATATCAGTACAAGCTTCTGATTTACATTAAAGTACGAGTGATGCCACCCAGTGGTTTAGCTCTCTTCGACAGTATGATGTCGACACAGAGGTGGCCAGAGCAGGGTTGGGCACTCTTACAGCTGTTGTTGGTGGCCTCTGTCTCTCAGGCTGAGGAGCTGGTGTGCAGGCGGAGAGGGGATCCTGAGAACCCCCAGCTATCTAAGGATGGGGACATTATGTTGGGGGGAATCTTCTCTTTCCACAGCAGCTGGAAAGACAGACAGGATACCTACATGCACAAACCATTGCCACTGCAATGCACAAGGTAAATTTACAGTAGAATTCTTTATAGATTTAAAATATCTAAGAGGAAATGAGTACAGATACAAAACAAGGACAAAAAAAGGTTATCAAACTGAGTATTAAAATGAGATAAATTTGTTGTGTATATTAATACGATCAAATGCTTTCATTCACTATGCTATTGTTTCTATTTCAAGGGCAAATTGTCTGCAATTTCAACAATTTATAACTGTCCTCATCAAGTTTGAATTTCAGAGGGTTCCAGTTTGCCCAGGCTATGCTCTTTGCCATAGAGGAGATTAATAACAGTACAGACCTACTGCCTGGCATCTCTCTGGGCTATAAGATCTATGATTCCTGTAGCTCCATTGCCAGAGGTGTGAGGGTCGCACTGGCCTTGGCTAATGGTAATGAAGTGGTATCTGCACCCTCTGAAGCACCATGTACCAGACCGGCCCAAGTGCAGGCCATTATGGGAGAGACCTCTTCCTCTCCTTGCATGGCTATAGCTACTGTCATCGGACCCTTTCATATCCCGATGGTGGGTAAGATTTGTAAAAATGAAATTATATTTGTGAAAAATACTTATTATTATTCTGTAATTCTTCCAGTTGGCCATAGCAAAATGGGTTTAAAAGCATTGTAGTGCACTGTGTGAATGTTTTATATTTTACATCTTTATCTTGGGATATCATTTCTTTTTTTTTTGTTTAGATCAGCCACTTTGCTACTTGTGCTTGTCTCAGTGATAAAACCAAGTACCCATCCTTCCTCAGAACAATACCCAGTGACTACTACCAGAGCAGAGCCCTGGCCCAGCTGGTCAAGCACTTTGGTTGGACTTGGGTTGGAGCTATTAGAACAAATGATGATTATGGCAATAATGGCATGGCCACATTCACAGAAACTGCCCAGCAGCTGGGCATCTGTCTAGAGTACTCTGTATCTTTCTTTAGAACAGATCCACCAGAGAAAATACAAAAGATAATTGACATTATCAAGTCTTCCACTTCGAAGGTGATTGTCGCTTTCCTCTCACACAAGGATATGGATGTGCTAATACACACGTTGTCTCACCACAACTTGACTGGGTACCAGTGGGTAGGCAGTGAGAGCTGGATCTTTGATTCCCAAATTGCAGCCATGGATAGGCATCACATTCTGGATGGTGCCATAGGCCTGTCCATCCCCAGAGCACATGTCAGTGGCATGAGAGAGTTCATGTTGGATGTGAAGCCGCTTAATACATCTAGTAATGAAATGTTTACAGAGTTTTGGGAGACATTATTTAGCTGCAAGTTCAAGCAGTCAAAGTCATCAGCAGGGAATCAGAGAGAATGCACTGGAAATGAAAATCTGACTGGAATGCAAAACAGCTTTACTTATATGTCACTCATGCCTATCTTTAACAATGTCTATAAAGGAGTGTATGCTATGGCCCACGCACTTCACAATATTCTCAGCTGTAATAAAACATGTAACAACAATCTACAGCTAGATCCATTTATGGTGAGTTCAACACCAAAGACTTATATTTCTTACATGAAGTCACATGAACAAAGAAAATGATTTAGATTTTGAAAAACAAATGTTGCTATCTGTCTATCATGCTGTTGAGACAATGGGTTGCCAGATATTGATCTACATTGATGCATATCTTCTTAGATTTTACAGCACATAAGAAAGATTCAAATCAAAACAAAGGAAAGAGATGATGTTTACTTTAATGAGAATGGAGACCCAGCAGCAAAGTATGAAATTATAAACTGGCAACCAACAGAAAATGGCATTGTGGACTTTGTCACAGTTGGTCTTCATGATGCATCTTTACCTGCAGACAAACAGCTGAATCTGCAAAATAAATCTTTCATTTGGGCACAGAACTCACAACAGGTAAGCTACCTTGTGATCACTGTAATTGTTGACAGTCTATTTATTGTTATAATTGTATAAGTTATTAGTTATTGTTACTGGAAAATCATAATGTTTAGTTTTGATGCATCCAAATTAATGATAGATGCTTGTAAAGATAACACCTTGTCAAAGTGAATGCATACATTTTTCTCATAGTTGTTTTGTTCATGCAGGTGCCTTTGTCAGTTTGCAGTGAGAAATGTCCCCCAGGAACTCGCAAGGTTCTGCAGAAAAGAAAGCCTGTCTGCTGCTATGACTGTTTAAGATGTGCAGAGGGAGAAATAAGTAACATCACAGGTGTAGTAATGAAAGACAATACAAAAGTCATGTTAATGCTAATAAGAAATGCCATATTTTTGTTATCTGATTTCAAAAGCATGGGGGGAGTGCTTGCAGGGATTTTATAGTAATTATGGGCTCTTTCAAGCAAACCAAAAGTCAATATCATTACATCAAAAGTCAATACATCAAATATCCTAAACAAATACTAACACATACGTCTGAAATCATCTACAGAAATGTATGCACTCAGAAATTCATATCAAGGTTAAAACCCCAATGTGAAAAATGGATGCGTTGCGGATGTGTTTTTAAAATTACTCCAATTTCATTTTTATAGAAAAGGTAGAAATGTGGGTTTCATAAGGTTATCCATGTATTATCTGGTAATGTCTGTCTTGTAGGCATAGAAAAGATGCAACAAAAAAGTCAAATGTACTAAGCAAGTCTAACACCTGCTTCAATATTATTTTTCAGATTCTATCAACTGTTTGCAATGCCACCCTGAGTTCTGGTCAAATGAGAGAAGAGATGCCTGTGTAAAGAAGGAGGCAGAGTTTCTGTCATATGAAGAGATTATGGGAGCACTGCTCACTGCAGCCTCCTTATTTGGAACATGCATGACTGCTGTTGTGGCATTCATTTTCTTCAGATACAGGCAGACTCCTATTGTCAGAGCCAACAACTCTGAGCTGAGCTTCCTGCTGCTCTTCTCCTTGAGTCTGTGTTTCCTGTGTTCCCTGACCTTCATCGGCCGGCCTTCTGAGTGGTCCTGCATGCTGCGACACACAGCATTCGGCATCACCTTTGTCCTCTGTATCTCTTGTGTACTGGGGAAAACAATAGTGGTGTTAATGGCCTTCGGGGCCACACTTCCAGGTAGTAATGTGATGAAATGGTTTGGGCCTGCACAGCAGAAACTCAGTGTTCTGGGTTTCACTCTTATTCAAGTTGTCATATGTATCCTCTGGTTAACAATTTCTCCTCCTTTTCCATTTAAGAATTTTAAGGGGTTCAAGGATAAAATCATCTTAGAGTGTGCTCTGGGCTCAGCTGTAGGCTTTTGGGCTGTACTTGGGTACATAGGACTTCTGGCCATGTTATGTTTTATTCTTGCTTTTCTGGCTCGGAAACTGCCTGATAATTTCAATGAAGCCAAATTTATCACTTTTAGCATGCTGATATTCTGCGCAGTATGGATCACTTTTATCCCAGCGTATGTCAGCTCTCCTGGGAAGTTCAGTGTTGCTGTGGAGATATTTGCTATTCTGGCGTCAAGTTTTGGACTGCTCATTTGTATTTTTATTCCAAAATGTTACATTATCTTACTAAAACCAGAGAAGAATACAAAAAAGAATATGATGGGGAAGGAGGCAACAACATCATTTTGAAAACTTAATAAAAATAATATGGTGGCAAAAGCATTCTAATGGCATTATAAGTTTTATATAATATTTTTTTAACCAGACTGTCAATTGAATTGTACTACTTTAGTATTTTTACATATCATTTAATTTGTGACATCGCATATTGAGATGACAGCTTTTAATACAATCTAATATACAGTCATATCAACCAATATATTAATGGAAAATGGCAAAAGGCTGCATATATATACAGCTTTTATCCAAAGCACTTTGCCGATGGCAGCGAGTTACCATGCAAGGTGCTGGCATGACCATCGGGAGCAATGTGGGGGTCAGTGTCTTGCCCAGGGACACTTCGACATGTGGACAGGCGGAGCTGGGAATCGATCTGCCATTCCTTTGGTCAGTGGACAATGCCACTCTAACTCCTGTGTCACAATATATAATTAAATACAAACAAATGCACAAGCCTAATACCTGATTCCATACTGATATCACAACATTTATTACAGTTAATACAATTGTAATCAAAGAATAAAATCCACAGTTTCACAGACAAAAACAGATTTGGCTTAACTTGTTTGATTTCCTTTGGTCTCCTGGGGCTTGAGTTCAACCATTATAACCTTCCCCTTGTTGTTGAGTGTGTATAAAGCCTTGCCTTGCGCTGTAGAGCTAGTTGGTCCAGCCTGAAGAGCGGAGCGGAGCTATGCCATTGTTGGGGCTGCTCCTCATGGTTCTGCTTATGAGAATGGGAGACTCTGTGTGCCTACTGCAAGACTCAGCACAAACAGCTGAACTGGCCCAAAATGGCGACCTTGTTATTTATCATTAAGCACAAGGCAATATTATGTAATTAACACATTTCAGACAATTCCAAAAGTACAAAAATTCAGCATGTGTTGTTAGACCTATATATTTTGAATGACTATGTAAATGGACTAAACTTGCGCACCGCCTTTCTAGTCTTCCGCCCACTCAAAGCGCTTCACACTACATATCACATTCACACACTAATGGCAGGTGCCAACTGCTCATCAGTCCAAAGAAACTAACTCATTCACACCGAAGCAATTTTGGGTTCAGTATCTTGGACACTTCAAAATGTGGTTGGGGGAAGCCGGGTTCAAACTGCCAACCTTTCGATTAATGTACAACACACTCTACCTCTAATCCACAGCCACCCCGTTATGTATTATGTGAATTTTGTATTGTATTTGATATATTAACATAAATATATTGTCATGCCTGCTGCTTCTGAACAAAGCTAGACTACTTTGTCTGGATGCCCCTGGGTGGAAATCCCTTTTTTTTTTTTACATATGTCATTGTGTCACGTTCATTGACCAACCAACATGCTACATGTAGCAACAAACAACACATTTTCTAATATGAACTTCCTTACACTACACCCCCAGGATCACTGAGTCCCTTCAGTACAGGTGACTCAAATGAACATTTCTAAGAACTAAATTATCACTGTCAGCTTACATCACAGTCTTGGAAAGCTGAAAACACTTTAAATCTAAATAGCAGTAAAAGACCCCTTTTTTACTTTTATCACTCTCTTAAGAGTAATAGATTGTGTGCATGCGCCAACGTGCATGCTGCCTGTTGCCGTAGCTCCATCTCGTCGTCTTACTTTGCTTAGAACTTCTATTCCTGTATGCACTGATGTGATAGTGAGCAGCTGTAACAAAAGAGTTTCCCCTTGGGGATCAATAAAGTATTTCTGATTCTGATTCTGAAGTCCAAACATTTTAATGTAAACCCTTAAATTAAATTCTTAGATACATTAAATAATCTGCAGATGAACTAAACTGTCTTTCTCTTTTAGTAACTAGTTCCTGAATCTCTCTGGCTTAACAGTCTTCTTCTTCTGGAATGTCTTTGATGTCTCATCTTTTTTTTCTGCTGCCACCTTAGAACTTCAGGCTGAGGTGTTTCCTCTTGATCACATGGCTCTCGAGAAGCTTTCTCCTCTGCTGAATCTTTATCGTTGTGGTTTTGTAGTGGCAGCTCTGGTACCAACCAGACATCTTCTTCAGGTAGCTGTATTGTTGGGCCTTGGCACTGCTGCAGCACTTGGCTCCTTTGACATTTGACCCAACCAGGAATCACTCCACACTATCGTATGATTTAAGTGAATCATGGTGTATTGTCTTGCTGTGCTTCAACCCTTGAATCTTATAGAGGACAGAACCACGGCATGCAGAAACAGTCAAGGGTCCCTTTCAAGGTGCTTGAAGCATGGGACTTAGTCCCCTCTCTTTGGTGTCATCCTTCACTTATACCAAATCTTCAGCATTGTAGGGATGTTCTTGTGCTCGAACATCATACATCTTCTTCTGACGTTCTTGTGCAGTTTGGAGATACACTCTTGCAGTGTTTTGTGCCTCCTTGAGTCCTTCTCCCAGGTTGTAGAGGAAATCCGGTACCTCTATTCGGTAAGATTTGAAATCTGCAGCACCAGCATAGATATCCTGCGGCTGATCAACTTCGCTGCCAAGCATGAGCCTGATAGAAGTGGATCAAGTGACTGCATGCTGTGAACTGTGTTAGGCTGAGGTGAGTTGTGGCAGATGCTCGTACCAGTTCTTTTGGATCAGTCATCATCTGGAGCAATGCACTGTTGAGCCACTCCACCTGTCCATGAGAGGCAGGGTAGTAGGGGGTGGCCCTTGTCTTCGTGATTTTGTCGGAGCTTGCATACATTCTGAAACAGGGAACTCTCAAAATTGCAACTCTGATCTGTGTGCAACTCGAGGGGGGCTCCAAATCAAGATACTGTTGTACACAAGCTTCCTTGCTGTTGGTTCAGCCCCCACAGCCACATGTCGAAGTGTCCTTGGGCAAGATACTGAACCCCAAATTGCTCCCACGGGCTGTGCCTTTGTTGTGTGAGTGTGTGTGAGTGAGTTAGTTTCTTTGGACTGATGAGCAGTTGGTACCTGCCATCAGTGTATGAATGTGTGCGAATGGGGTGAATCTGATATGTAGTGTGAAGCACTTTGAGTGGTCAGAAGACTAGACTATACAAGGACAGTCCATTTACTTTGGTCAGGAACAGGAAAGGTTTCGATCCTCGAGTAAACTGGTCAATTACGATGAGAATGTACTCATTTACAGAGTTGGATACTGGGAATGGGCAAATGGAGATGGTCAAGAGGTGTTCTAGTTTGGTCGCTTTGCAGCTTGGCTGTTTTCACCGGTCCTGTAGCTTTACTTGCATTGCAGTGCTGGCATATCTTTACAAACAGATGGACATCATTACCCATTCCATAACAGTGATAGCTCTGGCGTAGGTGCTCAAGGGTCTTCGCTTCCCAGAAACAGAAACAGCGAGGTTGGGTGTTGGGGTCCTACTCTTTCCCAGGAGTAGCACAGAACTCCTTGCCACAGCATAAGCTGATGCCAGTAGAGCCAGAACATCTTCACTGCAGGGCTCTCAAGCATTACCTGATCTTTAGTAGGGAGTGTCCCAGATTCTTTCCACGTGTGGAGGGGGGAGTGGACAGCTTTCTGTTGTTTGGCAAGCTCTTCAAGGCTGATTGACTGCAGCCAGTAAACTACTGGAGTGTCCAGTGTAGGTGCATGTGGCTGGCCTGTTTCAATCGATTGAATGTTATCACCACTGGTCTCACCGCCGGACTGGATACACCTCACTGCCAGCAGCACAACTCATCAACATCAACCTCAAACCTTTCCCACTGCTCATGAAGTCTTTGGCAGTTCTTACATCCTTGACATGGCAGGTTGGACAAGATCTTTCCAGCTGGGTAACTATCACATCTGTTTGAGTGTTCCTTGGCTCACCTTGACATGACATCAGCATTGGAGTGTTGGCGGCCTGCTCAGTGCTCAATGTCAAAATCATATTGGCTCAACTCTTCCACCCAGCAAGCAAACTCACCTTCAGGGTATTTGAAGAAGAGCCAGGTGAGACTGTCATGATCTGATCGAAGAAGGAATTTCCTGCCCAGTAGGTAGTGGCGGAATTGATGAGTGTAGTGGACAACAGCAAGTAAATCCTGTCCCGAGACACAATACCTCTTCTGAGCTGGTGTGAGATGGTTGTTGGCATGTGATAGAACTTGCACTTTTGCGACAGTACAGCTCCAATACTGTGGCTCGAAGCATCAGTGTCAATGATGAACTTAATAATAAGAATAATAATAATAACTTTACTTATATAGCACCTTTCAAAACAAAGTTACAACATGCTTTACAATAAAAACATAATAAAAGCAAATAAGATCCAGAACTTAAGATATAAACCTACAAACAACAAACATCATTTCAATAATTGCAACAAATACCATCAGATTAAGAAAAAGCCATATGATAAAAGTGAGTCTTAAGAAGAGATTTAACGGAGGATACTGAGTTTGCCTGCCCGAGATCTCCAGGCAGGGCGTTCCACAGCTGAGGGGCACGGACAGCAAAAGCCCTGTCAACTTTAGTGACAAGTCCAGATTTTGGAACCATAAGTAGGCCCTGCCAGAGGATCTCTAGGAGCGATCAGACTCATAGGGAGTTAGCAAATCACAGACATAGGCAGGAGCCTGACCATTCAAGGATTTAAAAACAAGCAGTAAAATCTTAAAATCAATTCTAAAACTTACAGGTAACTAGGGAAGGGCAGCAAATATCGGTGTAATGTGGTCACTTCTGTTAGTACGTGACAAATGTCTGGCAGCAGTGTTTTGTATCAGCTGCCATCTTGATACCTGCCTGATGATACCAGAATGAAGTGCATTGCAATAGTCAAGTTTGGAAGAAATATAAGCATGTATAACCTTTTGTAAGTCTGCAGAGGAAAGGAATGACCTGATCTTGGTTAGCTGTCTCAGTTGTGCAAACCAAGACTGCACCACTTTAGTCACCTGAGCATCAAAGGACAATTCTGAATCAAAAATAACACCATGTTGCAGGCCTCTTTTCGAACATTATTAGATAAGGCATCAAACTAGAGGAGAGATTATTAATCGTGCTAGTACTAGGGCCACAGGGGGTAGTTATAATTACCTCTGATTTGGAGTCATTCAATTGCAGAACATTTCTGGACATCCAATTTTTAATCTCGGCAAGGCAGGACACAATACAGGATGCATATCCATGGTACCGGGCTTTATCGGGACATACAATTGGGTGTCATCCGCGTAGCAATGGAAATCAATGTCCTGACTACACATGATTTGGCCCAGGTGTAGCATATGCAGTGTAAACAGCAGGGGATCCAAAATAGATCCTTGGGGGACCCCACAAAATAGAGGAGCTTGAGAGGAAGAGACATCTCCAAGCACTACAGAGAAGGACCTGTTCGACAGATAGGAGATTAACCAATCCAGAGCCACATCACTGATGCCAACATAGGTCTTCAGACGGTTGATTAAGATATCATGGTTCACTGTGTCAAAAGCTGAGCTGAGGTCAAGGAAAATTAAAATGGAGTACAAGCCAGACTCGGCTGCAAGCAGTAGGTCATTGGTGACCTTGACCAGAGCAGTCTCAGTGCTGTGTTGGGAGCGGAAACCAGATTGAAACTTTTCAAAGATTTGATTGTTATTCATAAAAGAAATCAGTTGATTGGAGACAAGTGTTTCTAAAATATTTGATAAAAATGGCAGCTTGGAGATGGGTCTAAAATTACTTTTAAGAGAGGGATTTAGAGAGGGCTTCTTTAAAAGGGGGTAAACAGTGTCATGTTTGCCTGCATTGTCTCCTTTAGTTCCTTAAGTCTTCATTTAAACATGGCAGAGAAGAAGGTTTCAGTGTTTTACATCTGACTGGTGCTACAGAATCTAGAATGTTTGTGCAAGAGCTGTTAAAAACACTGACAAGCTCCTCTACAGAAAGGCCATATTGTTTACTGGTATTAAAAAATGTATTTGAGGCAGACAAAAGCATGACAGAAGCAAGGAACAGACAGTGAATTCAAGGGGCGGGAGGGAATCAGTGTGGTGGGTTTTGGGTCAGGAGAAAGGAGTGGAACCTGGAAGAGCACTGCATTGTGATCAGAGACGGCAAAATCAATCAAATTCACATCATCCACACAGAAACCATTGGAGAGCACAAGGTCAAGTGTGTGCCCCATGGTTGGACTGCTTCACGTATTGAGTCAAATTAAAAGAATCTAAAAGTTTGATAAAATCAGAAGTAAACGAGAAGGAGCAAGGGCAACAGTTGGTTTCTGGTTCTCCACATTTAAAACATGGACCAGCTGCTCCACGGATTGGGCTTGGTGCGTGGGAGTGCATTTGGCTGGGCTGCACCTGATGATGGCTCTGCTTTCTCTCTAGCTGCAAGGGAAGTTGCGTTACTGCTCTAGTTTGCTCTGCATATGTAGACTGGACATGTTCAAACTGCAGCTGTAGGTTCCCTACCATATGAACAAGGGTCTTGACTTGGTCCATCAGTGCAGCATACTGAGGGGTCTGTACAAATGTCTCCATCGTCAACCCAAGAAATGTGTCTTGCTCCATTCTTTATTTCAGTTTCACATCCCACAGCAGGATCTCGGTTCATAACTTCATAGGCCACTTTCTGATTTCTTTAAGGCATCAGTTTCCAGTTGATCTTGCAGCTGGAGATCCACTCATGTTGAGACGTCATACCTCCTCTGCAAAGTGAGCTGATGACTCTCTACCTTGTTGAAGTTCTCCCAAAATTTTTCTTACTGTGTTGGGGGGGTCTCTTCTTCCAAAGCACTGAGTGAGCTGGTCCACTAGGAGAACATAATCCTCCCTTGTATGTTCTGTCAGTGAAAAGACATACTGTCGCAGCTCCTCTTAGGCATTCATGCAGCCTGAAGCACTCCTTCCATACTTCCTGGCCTGGCACTCAAATGGCAACAAGAAAGAGTCCCAGTTATCATTTCCATCAAATGTGGCAAGTTTAGGTCTAGGTTTAGTCTGCATGCAGACTGTGCTGACTATTGTGACCAGAGCTATTCAGCCTCTGCTCATTATGGTTAGGCAAAAAGCGAAGGGTTCCACAAACAGAGTGTCTAGTGTCTCTCTGTCTACTGTCTGAACTTCCTTACAATATATTATTTTATTCTATACCTGTCCCTGTTGCTCTGTTTTGGTCAGCCCGCAACTTTACTGTTTTAATTCACTGCGTTTCTCCAAAAGTTGATTCCTTTTCAACTTTTCCGTTACAGGTCGTTGCGTTTTTTTTTCCCCAGCACCACCTGTGGTCCCCACCGCTGCAGCCTAAATGCACTACCACTACGCCTACTGGTATTTTCACCACCAGGCACCTGATTTCGTCTGAAACCAGTTGATGACTGGATGCCAGGTAGCTGAGTTGGTGGGTCACATACAGTCACCACAAATTGTTCAGGAAATTGTTAACTTAAAGGGACCTTCAGTGGAAGACTCATCCCACCAAAAACCACCATAGAGCGCCACAGGAAGTCATTCCTGCCTGTGGCCATCAAACTATTTAACTCCTCCCTCTAAGGGTTAGTCTGTTTGACCCTAGGTCACTAAACTGGACATTGAGCATTATATCTCCGCCATAATTAATAATAATTGTGCAATATTCTGTTTACTACTCCCGTGCAATATTAGTTTTCCCTTGTTAGTTTTTCTTATTTATTGTTACTGATACTATATACCTCAATTACTCTCGACAGTACATGCACCTCTGCTTATTACTATTATTTATTACATAATTAGTGACATTGTATTTTATACTGTACTTCACCATCAACCAGTAAACCCACTTGGTACTCGACACTTAGTTTATCTTATACTTATACCGACATGATACTTAATTTATTTCTGACCTGTTTTATAGTGTTTATAGTGTATCATATCGTTTTCTAGTACTTTCTCCTGTGTGCACTGACGTAAAGGCGAGCTACTGTAACAAAGAGTTTCCCTTCCCGGGGATCAATAAAGTATTTCTGATTCTGATTCTGATTCTGAAATCTGGCACCTTTTATGTGGATCTCCAGTTAGTGTTTATGGTAAATATAGTCCAGTGAAGCAATAAATTCCTCAGTACATGCTATATATCGACACAGAAAGCCGAGTTCTCCTCAGGGCCACTGTCAGCAGAGCCGTGCCTGCAGTGCATAAATGTACCAGGATGCATTGCGCCTGAGCTTCTGATGCCCATGCTCACCCAGCGATTATCCATATCCATATAACAAAAAAGCTGACTGAGTCTAGCTGCACTTCTACTGTTAATATCACCACAATAACTGCTTCTAAACCAAAAACTTCCGATAACCTCAGGCTTACTGCCCAGCTGTCCACTAACGTTACAGCTTTGAAGCGCTTTGAGTAGTTAGAAAGACTAGAAATAGTCTGAACAAGCTGCTGGATGCTAATCTAAGTTTCCTGCAGTTTGACCATTTCTTTTTCACACATAGCTATATGGTTACCTTCAGGGATGTCTATCAAGCAAATTTACATAAAGCAGCAACACACACACACACACACACACACACACATACTGGCAGAATAGGCTTCAGTATAACAACAACGCAAACGCTAGCTCAAAGATGCTCTGGCTAGCTGCTGCGCTAACATTAATAAATTTCCACAAAACATGAAAAAACAGATAACCAGCATATAATCCAACATATACTCTCGTTATTTTGTTGGCTTCAAATGAGGCTTAACATTTACACAGTTTCTCTTGACTCCCTCAATATTACAACATTAGTCTATCGCCCGGAGTACTGCCCGAGACCTATAACATTAGCTGATTACTTTGTTGGCCAAAGCATAGCGTTGAGTGACAAAAATACTCATCTGCCTTCTTAGCCCTGCTGGTCTTGGTTGTCTTTTTGAGTTTATCTTCAGGATCATGAAGGTATCCAGCACACCTTTGTCCAAGTGAGGGGTAAAGGCATAGTAATACACACATGGGGGGTTGGCATTGGTGACATCATCCAACAAAAACTGCCCTGAAATTCATTGCAGCAGAATGATTCAGTTTCTGGTTCCCGCCAGCTACAGTATCCACTTACATGGCTAATGCAGCTGCAGCCATGGCCTCTCTCCGCTGCATTTGTTTAGCGTATACTCTGGCTTGAATCAGTCAGCAAAAACACTGTAAAATGTATCTTCGCCCATAACATCCTTTGCACACATACTTATTTTGGGATGCCATTTTCACTGTTGGAAACGTAGCTAGTTTGCAATACAAGCAAAGACAACAAGGAAGTTCTGTTTTTGTGCAGCATCTAGAGCACGCCCCCTGGCTACCCAGAATGCAGAAGCTAGAAATCCAAGCTGAAATCGCTTGTAGTTCTTCCATGCCTCCAATTACATCAATGGATGCAGGAAGAACTACTTTGCAAAGTTAGCTTTCTCAGTCAATGTAGCATGCACTGAGGAATTTATTGCTTCAATTAATGACCATTAATAGCTAGTAGGTTAAAGGATTTGGATTTCAACATGGAAGAGGTTGGCAAATTATTCACTCTTGTGCAACATTAAAAAACCAGCATAAGTATACACAAGCATTTATTGAAAGATAATTATAGCAAATAGCACAATATGAAATATAACTAAACTGTACTAACTAAAGAACACAAGGGTTTGTCTGTGTGTAAGAGAAAGTGAGCATTGTTTCTGGGTGTGCACTAGAAAGAATATATATATATATATTCATCCTGGATAGTGGCTCTCACACTCACTAGTCCACGGCAGCCTTCCTTACGGCTAGCGTACAGTCTCAGGGTGCTGGATTTGGGATGGAACAATCCATGCATGGTGAGGAGCTTTCGCGTCTTAACGTCTGTGGTCTGTATCTCTTCCTTTGGCCACCTTATTATTCCCGCAGGGTATCTGATCACTGGCAGGGCGTAGCTGTTTATTGCCTGGGCCTTGTTCTTGCCATTGAGCTGACTTCTTAGGACTTGCCTTACTCGTTGGAGGTATTTGGCCGTTGCTGTCTTCCTTGTTACCTCTTCGAGGTTGCCATTTGCCTGTGGTATTCCAAGGTACTTGTAACCATCCTCAATGTCTGCAATTGTTCCTTCTGGGAGTGAGACCCCATCTGTGTGGACTACCTTCCCTCTCTTTGTCACCATTCGACTGTACTTCTCAAGCCCGAATGTAATCCCAATGTCAGAGCCGTAGATCCTGGTGGTGTGGATCAGTGAGTCGATGTCCCGCTCGCTCTTAGCGTATAGCTTGATGTCATCCATGTAGAGGAGGTGACTGATGGTGGCCCCGTTCCTGAGTCGGTATCCATAGCCAGTCTTGTTGATTATTTGGCTGAGGGGGTTCAGACCTATGCAGAACAGCAGTGGGGACAGAGCATCTCCTTGGTATATGCCACATTTGATGGATCCTTGTGCAAGTGGCTTGCCATTGGCCTCAAGGGTGGTTTTCCAGAGCCTCATCGAGTTTGCAATGAAGTCTCCTAGAGTCCTGTTGATGTTGTACATCTCTAAGCATTCAGTGATCCATGTGTGCGGCATTGAGTCATATGCTTTCTTGTAATCAATCCAGGCAGTGCACAGGTTAGTGTGTTGGGCTCTGCAGTCTTGGGTGACTGTTCTGTCAACCAGCAGTTGGTGTTTGGCTCCTCTGGTTCCTCTGCCAATGCCCTTCTGTGCTTTGCTCATGTATTGATCCATGTGTCCACTTATCTTAGCCGCGATGATGCCTGACATGAGCTTCCATGTTGTGGAGAGACAGGTTATTGGCCGATAGTTGGATGGGACTGCACCCTTTGCGGGATCCTTCAGGATCAGGATTGTGCGCCCTTCGGTAAGCCATTCAGGGTGCGTCCCATCTCTTAGCAGCTGGTTCATTTGTGCTGCTAGGCTATATATATATTGTCCTGCCTCGCATGCACGAGCATGAACACGTGTTCAGAACAAAATAAACTGTTGTGTTTCACGATCTAAAAGACCCAAAGGCAGGACACAGCGAGGGGGAGAAGTGGATCGTCAGTTCAAACTGTCTAAATTTAAATATGACAAAAGATCACTGGTAGAGAAATGCTCCTCCAGAGCGGGCGAGGCATGTGTAGTTCCTTGGAGCAAGTGGGGAAAATTTCTGATGCAGCCCGCGGAGGACCGGCAAGGCTCAGAGGATGGAGGCGGGGAGAGAATGTTCTGGAGATGGCTTAGGTAGCGTGGTAGGCAGAGCAGGAAAGGCAGCTGGACAGGAGACTGCAGAGATCAGGTCACACAGGAGCCAAAAAAACGAGCAACCAGAAGGATTTAGCTGAGTCGAGATTTAGGCCGTAGCGAAGGTACCGCAATAATGCACTGAGACGATCTGGCGCTGATTATATGGTAGAGCCGGGTAGATATACTGTGAGGTTGATTGGGTGATGAACATCAGGTGTGCCGGTGATCAGCAGCAGGAGGGAAGACCAGAGCGCCCTGCCCAGGCCAGTACACACACACGCACCAAGAGACAAACAGAGGATTGACAAGGAACACAGGAAGGGGAGAGCTACAATAGAGTACACAAGGATAGGAGGAGAGATGTGACTAAACTATGACAGAAACATTTGTAGCGGGAACTTTAAATGTCCTCTCAGTGTGTCTGGTTGTGTTTTAGGCCAAATCGGAGTGCGTGTGTGTGATGGATGTAGGATAATAGTGCCCAGTTTGAAGAGAGTTAGTTAGCATGAAAAGACTCTGTCTATGTGAAGCATAACGATAACTCACTTCAACTTAGCATGTGGCTACCAAATCCTAACAGGGGTAAGCACATCACAACAATAAGCCTCAAAAAAATAAATCAATACAATGTAACGTTACATTAATTAAACAGTCCTGTGCTTAGCCATGTACACTGTTACTCTATGCTATGCCCAGTTACCAGTCCGTGAAGGAAGAATAGCTTTGGCGTGCTGCTGTTAACTGGCCACGTGGATGAGCCAGGCAGGGAGTCATGCTGCGCAGTCTGTTTATGTAGATGGAGGAACCGGTCATTCTGTCTGTTGTTCTCCTCAAAGTTAGCTCTTCGGTAAGCTACTTCAGACTGGTCCTGGTCTCCGGTCCGAGAGGCGAGCAGATGCGGGTGGAAAGAGAGATTGTTTACTCTCCGTTAGCTGTTCGCTGACCAGGAATCTTAAGACAAATGCAGGCGCTTGTGTTGCGGCCTAATCATTTGTCCAAGGTTCAGCGAACCATTGGGTCTGGGCGTGAGAGTGAGGAGAAAAGAGAGCGAGGAGAAAAAAGACCTTTTATTGACCTGGTGACGGCACAGGTCAGACTGACCAATGGTAGCTGGAAGCTGGGTCCATGGGGGAAGTTCACACCTACCGTAAGTGTGAGGTCTGGAGGATTGTGGGAGTTATATGGCTTTCCTTTGTTTACAGAACAAAAGAGCATGTGGTCTCATAAAAAAAAGTTCAGTTAAAGTCCCACAAATGAACTAATTCCCAACACTACATATACCAGCAAGACTGACTGCACATTCGCTTAAAATTTGCTGAATTTTCCTTTTAATTAAAGCTTGGCATTTAACTAAATGTTTTCTTCACCTGTTGCTTGTAGCCTTCTTGATTCTGTTGCTTTGATAGCTTTACAGTTGTCCTCTCTACTTTACTCACTGATTTGATAGCATAAGGAATTTATTTAACAGAAATTGAAAGACATCCTCAAGTTTAAATAAACAATGAGTGGTTATTATTAAAGATGGCTCTGAATTAGTCATCAAATCAATTTCTTTGAAGACATTTTTATGTCTTCAAATATGTGATGTTGCCAAACACTTCCCCTATATAAAATTAAATGACCCATAATTTTTCTCATGCTAGTATAACCAAATAAAAGTATCAAACCAGGCACCAGAATACAGGAAATTATACCGTCAGACCCCCCTGTTACATTGTCCCACCCACATTTTCAATACTCCTACACCCATGTGTATATATAAGCTAACCCATGTAATTGATAACATGAGAGCCATATTAACTTTACAAGGTGATAATATTGTGTTTACAGCTTGTTGCACTGCCCCCAAGTGGCCCACAAAACAAAAAAAAAAAAAAAAAAATCAGAAGACTGTACTTTTCTCAGCTTTACATCACCTTCTTCCTGCATTATTTTTCAATGTTTACATTGCAGTTATAAATTAAAGAATAAATTGTGCTTCCATAATGTTAAAATGTTAATGTAAAAAAGGTCAACCTTTTGTACAGCACAAATAAATGATAACATATACAGTGAAGATATTTGAAATAGGCTAAGGCCTCAAATAATACCCAGTGACTACTACCAGAGCAGAGCCCTGGCCCAATTGGTCAAGCTCTTTGGTTGGACTTGGGTTGGAGCTATTAGAATAAATGATGATTACGGCAATATTGGCATGGTTACATTCACAGAAACGACCCAGCAGCTGGGCATCTGTCTAGAGTACTCTGTATCTGTCTTTAGAACAGATCCACCAGACAAAATTCAAAAGATAGTTGACATTATCAAGGCTTCCACTTCCAAGGTGATTGTCGCTTTCCTGTGTTGTGTGACATTTGAATTATGCTTGATTGTATCAGAAGATAGTTTTTCCTTATTGTCATAAAAAGTGAAGTATTTGCATTGCTGTTTAACCAGCATTATCTTATTGGAATTGGAATTTTTAAGTTTTAGATTTTGGTTTTATCTCTTGGTAATTCTTGAATATATTTCTCCATGTTATTGTTGCCATTTTGTGTCAAAAGGGTGGAATGTATGGGGATAAATTGTGATTTAGCAGCTAAAAGGCTAATATTGTAACTCTTAATCAAAAAGTACTTACAGCTTACTGCAGAATCTTACTGAGTGCTTTTCATATGAAAAGAGTGTGTGTGTGTGTGAGAGAGAGAGAGAGAGAATGGAGAACATAGAGCATGCATGCTTGTTATCTTAAACCTTGGTCTACACAGATTGGAAAAACATATGTGTGTATGTAGTGCCAATTAGAACTAGTCATTTTAGGAGACTTTTACAGTAATGTGAAAGCCAAACTGCTGCTCCCATGAGTTAGTTTGATTTGTTACTCATAAAATCTCAGTGTCAGGCAGAGATTGTCTCATAGCCATATAAATTCAATAATCAATTGTGCCTCCAAAAATGTAAAATGTTAATGTAAAAAAGGGAAACCTTTTGTACAGCACAAATTATATTCTTATCGGTTAACATATACAGTTAAGATATTTAAAATAGACTAAGGCCCAAAAAACCTTTTCTTTTTGGGCACCTCCCTCATGTCCTATTTGTGGGTCCACAGATATAAAACATCACTATTCTATTATTATTTTTCATGCTGCTCCAAAATGTATAAATACCAGTGCAAGCTTTTGATTTACATTAAGGTAGAATTAGGGTTATGGTTAGTGGTTTAGCTCTCTTTCGACAGTATGACGTTCACAAAGAGGTGGCCAGAGAAGGGTTGGGCACTCTTACAGCTCTTGTTGGTGGCCTCTGTCTCTCAGTCTGAGGAGCTGGTGTGCAGGCGGAGAGGGGATCCTGAGAACCCCCAGCTATCTAAGGATGGGGACATTATATTGGGGGGAATCTTCTCTTTCCACAGCAGGTGGAAAGACAGACAGGATACCTACATGCACAAACCACTGCCACTGCAATGCACCAGGTAAATTATACCTTAAAAATATTTTTAGATTAAAAATATGTAAGAGGAAGTGAGTACAGGTACAAAACAGGTACAAAAAAGGTTGTCAAATTTGAGCATTAAAGTAAGAAAGTTATGTTTATTAATACGATCAAATGCTTTAATCTATATGCTATTGTTTCTATTTCAAGGACAAATTGTTTGCAATTCCAACTATTTATAACTGTCCACATCAAGTTTGCATTTCAGAGAGTTCCAGTTTGCCCAGGCTATGCTCTTTGCCATAGAGGAGATTAATAACAGCACAGACCTACTGCCTGGCATCTCTCTGGGCTATAAGATATATGATGTCTGTGGCTCCATTGCCAGAGGTGTGAGGGTTGCACTGGCCTTGGCTAATGGTAATGAAGTGGTATCTGCACCCTCTGAGGCACCATGTACCAGACGTGCCCATGTGCAGGCCATTATGGGAGAGACATCTTCCTCTCCTTGTATGGCTATAGCTACTGTCATCGGACCCTTTCATATTCCGATGGTGGGTAAGATTTGTAGAAATGAAATTAGATTTGTGAAAAATACTTATTATTATTCTGTAATTCTTCCAGTTGATCATAGAAAAATGGGGTTTAAAAGAAATGAAGTGTTGTATGTAATTTTTTAACTTTACATCTTGGGATATAATTTCTTTTTTTCTTTTAGATCAGCCACTTTGCTACTTGTGCTTGTCTCAGTGATAAAACCAAGTACCCATCCTTCCTCAGAACAATACCCAGTGACTACTACCAGAGCAGAGCCCTGGCCCAGCTGGTCAAGCACTTTGGTTGGACTTGGGTTGGAGCTATTAGAACAAATGATGATTATGGCAACAATGGCATGGCCACATTCACAGAAACCGCCCAGCAGCTGGGCATCTGTCTAGAGTACTCTGTTTCTTTCTTTAGAACAGATCCACCACAGAAAATACAAAAGATAATTGACGTTATCAAGTCTTCCACTTCCAAGGTAATTGTCGCTTTCCTCTCCCACTTGGATATGGATATGGTAATATATGAGTTGTCTCACCACAACTTGACTGGATACCAGTGGGTAGGCAGTGAGAGCTGGATCTTTGATTCCCAAACTGCAGCCATGGATAGGCATCACATTCTGGATGGTGCCATAGGCCTGTCCATCCCCAAAGCACATGTCAGTGGCATGAGAGAGTTCATGTTGGATGTGAAGCCGCTCAATTCATCTAGTAATGAAATGTTTACAGAGTTTTGGGAGACATTATTTAACTGTAAGTTCAAGCAGTCAAAGTCATCAGCAAGGAATCAGAGAGAATGTACTGGACATGAAGATTTGACTGGAATGCAAAACAGCTTCACTGATATGTCACTCATGCCTATCTTTAACAATGTCTATAAAGGAGTGTATGCTGTGGCCCACGCACTTCACAATATTCTCAGCTGTAATAAAACATGTAACAACAATCTGCAGCTAGATCCATTCACGGTGAGTTTAACCTTTAATTTAAGTTTTTACATGAAGTCACATTAACAAAAAAATGGTTTAGATTTTGAAAAAAACAAATGTTGAAGTTTGTCTACCATGCCGTTGAGACAATAGGGCGACAAAATGTTTGTCAGATAATGATCTACATCGATGCATATCTTTTTAGATTTTACAGCACATAAGAAAGATTCACTTCAAAACAAAGGAAGGAGATGAGGTTTACTTTAATGAGAATGGGGACACAGCAGCAAAGTATGAAATTATAAACTGGCAGCCAACAGAAAACGGCATTGTGGAATTTGTCACAGTTGGTCTTCATGATGCATCTTTACCTGCAGACAAACAGCTGAATCTGCAAAATAAGTCTTTAATTTGGACACAGAATTCACAACAGGTAAGCTACCTTGTGATCACTGTAATTGTTAATGACAGTCTATTTGAATTGTTATAATCGTATTGTTATAATCATAATGTTTAGTTTTGATGCATCACAACTAATAAAAAAAATGCTTGTAAAGATAACACCTTGTCAAAGTGAATGCCCATTAATTTTTCTCATAGTTGTTTTGTTCATGCAGGTGCCTTTGTCAGTTTGCAGTGAGAAATGTCCCCCAGGAACTCGCAAGGTTCTGCAGAAAGGAAAGCCTGTCTGCTGCTATGACTGTTTAAGATGTGCAGATGGAGAAATAAGTAACATCACAGGTGTAGTAATATTTAATGCAAGACAAAACAAAAGTCTAAAAGTTATGTTCACAAGTCAATTTTAAGAAATGGCATAGTTTTGTAATCTGATTCCAAAAGCATGGGGGTGTTCCTGCAGGGACTACATAGTAATTATGTAGTCTTTAAAGCAAACCAAAAATCAATATCATTATATCAACAATCATTGCATCATAAATGCTAAACATATACGGATACATAAGTCTGAAATCAGCTTCATGAATGTATGCATATCAAAGTTAAAGGTAAAACAATTATGTAACTCAAGTGTATTTAAAATTACTCCAATTTCATTGTTTATTTAAAAATTTGAAAATTATTTGGTACAACCATTATGAGTCACAAGGTCAGAAATCACTAATTATAAGTAAGAACTTTATTAAATTAATATTGTGATCAGAATATATAAAAAACTATAGGTAAAAAGTCATAAAAAATGGTCAAAAAAGGGTCAGCTCACTTAAATTACAAAACGACCTACAGTATTTTCCAGATCATCATCCCCCAAAATACAGCCGTCGATTGTGCAAGCAGCTCATTACAACCCAAATTTACGTTTATTGTTAGGTGGCGACCTCTAGTATTGGTAGTAATTATGACAGGAGCAAAGATGCTCAATGCGTCAAACACAGTGAAACCAAACGTCAATGTTGACTTCTTTTAACTTATGTTAGTTAGGTAAAGTTACGTTTTTAAGTCACGTGACGAGACGTAACTTAACTGACATACGTAAAAGGCAGGTCTTTCACCCAGGAGATTGCTGCTCGTGTCCCATACAAAACCAAACACATGACTTTCACCCTGGAGACAACTGTTAATGTCCTGTGTGAAACCAAAAGTCAACGTTGACTTATTTTATTACGTACATAAGTAAAGTTATGTTAATGAGTGACATGATATAACTTAACTTATGGTCGCAAAACACAGGACTTTCACCCGGGAGATTGCTGTTCGTGTCCCTGTGTGAAACCAAACACAGGTCTTTCACCCAGGAGACTGTTCGTGTTCCATGTGAAACCAAAAGTCAACGTTGACTTATTTTACTTACATACGTAAGTTTAGTTACGTATGTAAGTAAAGTTACGTTGGTGAGTCACGTGAGATAACTTACCTACGTAACTTAACTTACGTAACTAACATACTTATTTTAATCCAAACCTAACCAAACTTTGACAGTTTCACAACGTTAACCATGTGTTTATTATTGTTACCATGACAATGAAGGTCCAGTACGCCTGTCGCTGTTACTCTCCATTGGTCATATATGTCATTTTGGGAGTCATTGGCAAGCAACCTATTCTGTCATTTAGGTATGAGGACGTGTTGGCATTTTCTTATCTCCTCCTAGTGATATCTGCAGCATGCAGAGAGTTAATGTCAATCAAATAAATGCATTGATAGTGAATTAAATTATAGTTTTGCTACAGCATTAAACATTGAAATTTGAAAAACGCAACAGCATGATACATTTCTAGAAAATATATAATGTTTAGTTATTAAGAAAGAAAATGAAACAAATGAACAAAAAATATGAATAATACCTCTTTATGCTGTATCTTGTACTTATAATATCCACACTTTTCATGATGATACCTTGTAGCTTTCATGAGGTTATCCATTTTTTGTCTGGTAATCTGGTGTGGTGTCTGTCTTGTAGATACAGAAAAGACGCAACATAGAGACAAAAAAAAGGCAAATGTATTGAGCAAGTCTAACACCTGCTTCAATATTATTTTTCAGATTCTATCACCTGTGTGCAATGCCACCCTGAGTTCTGGTCAAATGAGAGAAGAGATGCCTGTGTAAAGAAGGAGGCAGAGTTTCTGTCATATGAAGAAATTATGGGAGCACTGCTCACTGCAGCCTCCCTATTTGGAACATGCATGACTGCTGTTGTGGCATTCATTTTCTTCAGATACAGGCAGACTCCTATTGTCAGAGCCAACAACTCTGAGCTGAGCTTCCTGCTGCTCTTCTCCTTGAGTCTGTGTTTCCTGTGTTCTCTGACCTTCATCGGCCGGCCTTCTGAGTGGTCCTGCATGCTGCGACACACAGCATTCGGCATCACCTTTGTCCTCTGTATCTCTTGTGTACTGGGGAAAACAATAGTGGTGTTAATGGCCTTCAGGGCCACACTTCCAGGTAGTAATGTGATGAAATGGTTTGGGCCTGCACAGCAGAAACTCAGTGTTCTGGGTTTCACTCTTATTCAAGTTGTCATATGTATCCTCTGGTTAACAATTTCTCCTCCTTTTCCATTTAAGAATTTTAAGGGGTTCAAGGATAAAATCATCTTAGAGTGCGCTCTGGGCTCAGCTGTAGGCTTTTGGGCTGTACTTGGGTACATAGGACTTCTGGCCATGTTATGTTTTATTCTTGCTTTTCTGGCTCGGAAACTGCCTGATAATTTCAATGAAGCCAAATTTATCACTTTCAGCATGCTGATATTCTGCACAGTATGGATCACTTTTATCCCAGCGTATGTCAGCTCTCCTGGGAAGTTCAGTGTTGCTGTGGAGATATTTGCTATTCTGGCGTCAAGTTTTGGACTGCTCATTTGTATTTTCATTCCAAAATGTTACATTATCTTACTGAAACCAGAGAAGAATACAAAAAAGAATATGATGGGGAAGGGGGCACCAAAATCCTTCTGAAAACTTTAAATAATATGGTGGCAAAGACGTTCTAGTGGCATTATAATTTTTACATAATTTGTTAACCAGACTGTCAAGTAGAAGTCTTAATTTTATTGAAGACTTGTATTGTAATACTGTAGTGCTTTTTTCCCCTGTATATCATTTCTTTTGTGACATAGCATATTGAGATGACAGCATTTAATACAATGTAAATTACAATCATATCAACCAATACATATATGATTAAGTACAAACAAATGCACAGGCCTGATACCTAATTCCTAACTGATTTCACAACATTTAATATAGTTTATGAAATTGCAATCAAACATTAAAATCCACAATTTCACAAACAAAAATGTCTTTGGTTTAACTTGTTGACTCCCCTCTTGTTGTTAAATGTGTACAAAACCCTGGCATGAGCTGTAGAGCTGATTGGCCAGGTTTGAAGAGCAGAGCTATGCCATTGTTGAGGCTGCTCCCCTTGGTTCTGCTAATGAAGCGATAAGCGAGACTCTATGTGCCAACTGCAAGGCTGCAGCACAACCAGCTGAACTGGCCCAAGATGGCGACCTTGTTGTTGGAGGCATCTTTTAATTTCGCACAGAGCAGGATTATGTAATTAACACATTTCAGACAATTCCAGAAGTACAAAAATGCAAAAAGCATGTATTGGTAGGCCTATTTATTTTAAATGGTTTGTGTATTTTGTACTATATTTGTGACATAAAAATATATATGATTTCATTCTATTTTTCGTCACACCAGCCTGTCTCTGTTGCTCTGTTTTGGTGTTATAGCCTGTAACTTTACTGTTTTGATTCTCAGCTACAACAGGCTATATTCAGCAAAACAAATCTAAAATCCCACTGTATGCTACCTGCACATCACCAAATGTCACACAGACAAAGTTAGTCGCTAGTGAACATAGTTCTAAATTGTTGGTGGAGACCAAAACAGAGCTAAGAGGATAGTGAATATTGGACTTACATTCACCAGGTGGACACAAACAAAATGAATGCTAACATTGTGCTGCGTCTGCTTGATGTGTTAATAAGCTAACACATGAAATTACTTACATGTTAGCCATATCAACTTTATAAGGTGATAATGTTGTGTTTAAAGCTTGTTGCACTGTCCCCAAATGGCCCCAAAAAAATAAGTTAATACATTGTAAAAAGACTGTACTGTTGTGGGGTATTTCAGTGAGCCAAAAAAGTCAAATTTTCTCTACTTTTTATTAACTTCATCCTGCATTGTTTTTCAAGTATAAATTGCAACACAATAATGTTAAAATCTTAATGTAAAAGAGTGAAATCTTTTGTACAGCACAATTGAATATTATTTTTATCTGATAACATATAGGGTGCACGGTGGCAGAGCGGCTAAAGCTCCTGCCTCCCAATAAGGAGATCGTGGGTTCGTGGGATCGATTCCCGGACCGGACCAACATCACACAATCTCTGGAGTGGAGTCTGCATGTCCTCCCCGTGTTACCGTGGGTTCTCTCCGGGTTCTCCGGCTTCCTCCCACCGTCCAAAGACATGCATGTGTAGGTTAATTGATAACTCTAAATTGCCCGTATTGAATGAATGTGAGAGTGAATGGTTGTCTGTCCTTGTCTGTGTCTGTGTTAGCCCTGCGACGAGTTGGCCACTGTCCAGGGTGTACCCTGCCTAAGGCCCAAAGTCACTGGGATAGGCTCCAGTCACCCGCGACCCCTGACGGGACCAAGCGGTAGAAAATGGATGGATGGATGATAACATATACAGTTAAGATATTTAAAACTCTTTTTCTGTTTGGCCACCTCCCTCCACTCACCCCACCTTGTAGGTCCACAGAGATAAAACATCACTGTTGTATTATTATGTTATATGCTGCTCCAAAATGTATAAATATCAGTGCAAGCTTTTGATTTACATTAAGGTACGTGTGATGCCACCCAGTGGTTTAGCTCTCTTCGACAGTATGACGTTCACACAGAGGTGGCCAGAGAAGGGTTGGGCACTCTTACAGCTCTTGTTGGTGGCCTCTGTCTCTCAGGCTGAGGAGCTGGTGTGCAGGCGGAGAGGGGATCCTGAGAACCCCCAGCTATCTAAGGATGGGGACATTATGTTGGGGGGAATCTTCTCTTTCCACAGCAGTTGGAAAGATAGACAGGATACCTACATGCACAAACCACTGCCACTGCAATGCACAAGGTAAATTAGGTTATATCATAGAAATCAATTTAAATTTAAAATGTCTAAGAGGAAGTGAGTACAGATACAAAACAGGTACAAAAAAAGGTTATTAAACTGAAATTAAAATTTAAATTTAAAATGTCTAAGAGGAAGTGAGTACAGATACAAAACAGGTACAAAAAAAGGTTATTAAACTGATTATTAAAGTAAGAAATATTCCTTGGTATGTGGATTAATAACATCAAATGCTTTCAATTATATGCTATTGTTTCTATTTCAGGCACAAATTGTTTACAATTCCAACTATGTATAACTGTCCTCATCAAGTTTGAATTTCAGAGAGTTCCAGTATGCCCAGGCTATGCTCTTTGCCATAGAGGAGATTAATAACAGCACAGACCTACTGCCTGGCATCTCTCTGGGCTATAAGTTATATGATGTTTGTAGCTCCATTGCCAGAGGTGTGAGGGTTGCACTGGCCTTGGCTAATGGTAATGAAGTGGTATCTGCACCCTCTGAGGCACCATGTACCAGACCGGCCCAAGTGCAGGCCATTATGGGAGAGACCTCTTCCTCTCCTTGCATGGCTATAGCTACTGTCATCGGACCCTTTCATATCCCACTGGTAAGTAAGATTTGTAAAAATGAAATTATATTTGTGAAAAATAATAATTTTTCTGTAATTCTTCCAGCTAGCAACATGGGGTTTAAAAGAAATGAAGCGTGGTATGTAAATGTTTTATATTTTATATCTTTATCTTGGGATACAATTTCTTTTTTTCTTTTAGATCAGCCACTTTGCTACTTGTGCTTGTCTCAGTGATAAAACCAAGTACCCATCCTTCCTCAGAACAATACCCAGTGACTACTACCAGAGCAGAGCCCTGGCCCAGCTGGTCAAGCACTTTGGTTGGACTTGGGTTGGAGCTATTAGAACAAATGATGATTATGGCAACAATGGCATGGCCACATTCACAGAAACCGCCCAGCAGCTGGGCATCTGTCTAGAGTACTCTGTTTCTTTCTTTAGAACAGATCCACCAGAGAAAATACAAAAGATAATTGACATTATCAAGTCTTCCACTTCCAAGGTGATTGTCACTTTCCTCTCACACATAGATATGGATGTGCTAATACACGCGTTGTCTCACCACAACTTGACTGGATACCAGTGGGTAGGCAGTGAGGGCTGGATCTTTGATTCCCAAACTGCAGCCATGGATAGGCATCACATTCTGGATGGTGCCATAGGCCTGTCCATCCCCAAAGCACATGTCAGTGGCATGAGAGAGTTCATATTGGATGTGAAGCCGCTTAATACATCTAGTAATGAAATGTTTACAGAGTTTTGGGAGACATTATTTAGCTGCAAGTTCAAGCAGTCAAAGTCATCAGCAGGGAATCAGAGAGAATGTACTGGACATGAAAATCTGACTGGAGAGCAAAACAGCTTTACTGATATGTCACTCATGCCTATCTTTAACAATGTCTATAAAGGAGTGTATGCTGTGGCCCACGCACTTCACAGTATTCTCAGCTGTAATAAAACATGTAACAACAAGTTGCAGCTAGATCCATTCCTGGTGAGTCATACACCAAAGATTATATCTTTTTCACACCCGAGCAGCAATTCATCCAGACTGTTTTGTGACTGACTTAAATTATAGTTTTTACATTAAGTCATATTACAAATAAAATGGTTTATATTTTAAAAAACAAATGTTGCAGTCTGTCTTTCATGTTGTTGAGACAATAGGCCGACAAAATGTTTGTCAGATAATGATCCGCAATGATGTATATTTTCTTAGATTTTACAGCACATAAGAAAGATTCACTTCAAAACAAAGGAAGGAGATGAGGTTTACTTTAATGAGAATGGAGACCCAGCAGCAAAGTATGAAATTATAAACTGGCAGCCAACAGAAAATGGCATTGTGGAATTTGTCACAGTTGGTCTTCATGATGCATCTTTACCTGCAGACAAACAGCTGAATCTGCAAAATAAGTCTTTAATTTGGACACAGAATTCACAACAGGTAAGCTACCTTGTGATCACTGTAATTGTTAATGACAGTCTATTTGAATTGTTATAATCGTATTGTTATAATCATAATGTTTAGTTTTGATGCATCACAACTAATAAAAAAAATGCTTGTAAAGATAACACCTTGTCAAAGTGAATGCCCATTAATTTTTCTCATAGTTGTTTTGTTCATGCAGGTGCCTTTGTCAGTTTGCAGTGAGAAATGTCCCCCAGGAACTCGCAAGGTTCTGCAGAAAGGAAAGCCTGTCTGCTGCTATGACTGTTTAAGATGTGCAGATGGAGAAATAAGCAACACTACAGGTATAGTAATATTTAATGCAAGACAAAACAAAAGTCTAAAAACTGGCATGTTTACATGGGTTCAAAAGCATGGGGGAAGTTACAGCAGGGATTATACAGTAAGTGTGTAGTTTTTTAATCAATCCAAAAATCAATATTATTACATCTAAATTCAATGTATCAAATATCCTACATATACTGATACATAAATCTGAAATCAGCTACATAAATGTATGCATAATCTTGGAAATGAATATCAAGTTTAAAGTTCCAATGTGCAAAAGTAGTGCATTTCTTGTAGGCATAGATAAGACGCAACATAGTGACAAAAACGACAATAATGAGCAAGTCTAACACCTGCTTCAATATTATTTTTCAGATTCTATCACCTGTGTGCGATGCCACCCTGAGTTCTGGTCAAATGAAAGAAGAGATGCCTGTGTAAAGAAGGAGGCAGAGTTTCTGTCATATATAGAGATTATGGGAGCACTGCTCACTGCAGCCTCCCTATTTGGAACATGCATGACTGCTGTTGTGGCATTCATTTTCTTCAGATACAGGCAGACTCCTATTGTCAGGGCCAACAACTCTGAGCTGAGCTTCCTGCTGCTCTTCTCCTTGAGTCTGTGTTTCCTGTGTTCTCTGACCTTCATTGCCCCGCCTTCTGAGTGGTCCTGCATGCTGCGACACACAGCATTCGGCATCACCTTTGTCCTCTGTATCTCTTGTGTTCTGGGGAAAACAATAGTGGTGTTAATGGCCTTCAGGGCCACACTTCCAGGTAGTAATGTGATGAAATGGTTTGGGCCTGCACAGCAGAAACTCAGTGTTCTGGGTTTCACTCTTATTCAAGTTGTCATATGTATCCTCTGGTTAACAATTTCTCCTCCTTTTCCATTTAAGAATTTTAAGGGGTTCAAGGATAAAATCATCTTAGAGTGTGCTCTGGGCTCAGCTGTAGGCTTTTGGGCTGTACTTGGGTACATAGGACTTCTGGCCATGTTATGTTTTATTCTTGCTTTTCTGGCTCGGAAACTGCCTGATAATTTCAATGAAGCCAAATTTATTACTTTCAGCATGCTGATATTCTGCGCAGTATGGATCACTTTTATCCCAGCGTATGTCAGCTCTCCTGGGAAGTTCAGTGTTGCTGTGGAGATATTTGCTATTCTGGCGTCAAGTTTTGGACTGCTCATTTGTATTTTCATTCCAAAATGTTACATTATCTTACTGAAACCAGAGAAGAATACAAAAAAGAATATGATGGGGAAGGGGGAAACAACATCATTTTGAGATCTTAAAATAATATGGTGGCAAAGACATTCTAGTGCCAGTATAAGTTTTACATAATCATTTGTTAGCCAGACCGTCAAGTAGACATCTATCTTAATTTTTTCGAAGACTTGCATTTTACTATTGTAGTAGCTTTTTCATTGTATATCATTTCTTTTGTGACATAACATATTGAGATGACAGCATTCAATACAATATAATAAACAATCATATCAACCAATATATATATCATTAAGTACAAACAAATGCACAAGTCTAATACCTGGTTGCTAACTGATTTCACAACATTTAATAAAGCTTTTAAAATTGTAATCAAATAATAAAATCCACATTTTCATCAACAAAAACATCTTTGGCTTAACTTGTTTGGTTTCCTTTGGTCTCCTGAGTCTTGAGTTAAACCATGACAACTTCCCCCTTGTTTAATGTGTATAAAGACCTGGCATGAGCTGAAGAGCTGATTGTCTCGGCCTGAAGAGCAGAGCAGAGCTATGACATTATTGAGGCTGCTTCTCTTGGTCCTGCTAATGGGGAAGGGTGACTCTGTGTGCCGACTGCAAGGCTCAGCACGACCAGCTGAACTGGCCCAAGACGGCGATCTTTTTATTGGAGGCATTTTTTCATTTCGCACAGAGCAGGATTATGTAATTAACACATTTCAGACAATTCCAGAAGTACGAAAATGCAAAAAGTATGTATTATTAGGCCTATATATTTTAAATGGTTTGTGTATTTTTTACTGTATTTGAGACATAAACAAAAACATAGATTATTTTATTCTATATTTCACCACCCCAGCTTCAATTTTAGAGAATTCAAATTTGCTCAAGCAATGATTTTTGCTATAAATGAGATCAACAAAAATCCTGATATGCTCCCTAATGTTAAACTTGGCTACAAGATCTATGATAACTGTGGAACAATGGACATAGTGAGAGCTGCAGTGGCACTGATGAGTGGACTAAAGGGAGAACTCATTGACGACAACTGCACCAAAACTGAGACGGTGCAAGCTATCTTGGGACATTCAGGATCAAGACCAACTATTGCATTTGCACAAGTTGTTGGAAGATTTCAGATACCTGTGGTAAGTCAAAGAATAAAGGTAATTTAAGTTAGTGTCAAGTGTTATTTTACATTGTGTTAAGTGTGGTGTTGGAAATATCTACAGTTGATTATGATGTTCTGCAAAACTGTTGCATGAATTGAAATAGTGATTATGCAAGAATGTTAATATTTGCTCTTTCACTGCATCTAAGATCTTTGTATCTTTCACTGCAGATCAGCCATTTTGCCACATGTGCCTGTCTGAGCAACAGGAAAGATTATCCCACTTTTTTCAGAACTATTCCCAGTGACTACTACCAGAGCAGAGCCCTAGCAAAGCTGGTCAAGCACTTTGGTTGGACCTGGATTGGAGCTCTGGCTGTGGATAACGAATATGGCCTCAATGGCGTAGCTGCATTTATCCAAGCTGCACAAGAATATGGAGTGTGCATTGAGTATTCTAAAGCATTTTCATCGTCAGATCCACCTGATAGTCTGCAGAGGACAATAGAGATCATTAAACATGCCACTTCCAAAGTGATTATTGCTTTTATGTCCCACAGAGAAATGAAGTTGCTGGCAAAAGAGTTGTACAAACAGAACATTACAGGACTGCAGTGGGTTGGTAGTGATGCCTGGATCACAGATCAATCTCTGACAGACAGTGAGGGACACAGCATCCTGATGGGCTCCCTAGGCTTCACTGTCAGCCGAGTTCAGATCCCGGGGCTGGAGGAGCACCTGAGGCAGCTCCACCCCTCACAGTTTCCTGACAGCCAGTTTGTTAGAGATTTCTGGGAATATGTGTTTGACTGTGCTCTGAATGAAACAGCAAACACACAAAGAAAGCCATGCAACGGCTCTGAGAGCTTGAAAAATGTTGTCTCAGAGTTCACTGATGTGGCTGAGCTGAGATTCACTAATAATGTATACAAGTCAGTTTACGCAGTGGGTCATGCTCTTGACAACCTGATTAAATGCGAGGGGGGTAAAGGGCCCTTTTCAAATGGGAGCTGTGCTGATAGCAAACACATTCAACCATGGCAGGTGAGGAACCACCAGTTAAGTGTGACAGAGTGATATCAGCAAGTATCACTGTCATTTAATCTCTGTATAATTTCTTTATTAGGTCTTGCATTTTCTCAGCACTGTGAATTTCACCACTGAGGAAAGGGAAAGAGTTTATTTTGACAGTAATGGAGACTCACCGGCAAGATATGAACTTGTTAATTTACAAATGACAAACAAAGGAACCATGGAAGGAGTAACAGTTGGCATTTATGATGCTTCTCTTCCAGAGAGTCATCAGTTTGTCATGAATAACATCCCAGTTGTCTGGAGAAATTGTCTGACCGAGGTAAAGCAGAAACTGAGGTTTGGACGTCTTAACTGTTCACTGATTTACTAAAATTGTTCTAAAAGCCTTTATATGGATGTTGTGATTTATATTTTTGATATATATTTAACTGTGCATATTGTAGGTGTTGCATACAAATTGTGTTTATGTGTGTAGAATGTGCCCGTGTCAGTCTGCAGTGAGAGCTGTCTCCCAGGAACTCATAAGGTCCTCCAGAAAGGAAAGCCAGTCTGCTGTTATAATTGCATACCCTGTCCAGCAGGCGAGATCAGTAATTTAACAGGTAACTAAACAATGTACAAGTATGTCATTTGCTGTTTGAAACCCAATAAAATATATTACACATAACGACATAACAGAAAATAAGAAATGCAGTTGTATAAGTGTTAACCTCTGAAACCACATCGATTTAACTCAACATTTCTCAGTTTTCTTTTTTGTTTTGCAGATTCAATACACTGCATAAAATGCCCGCCGGTGTACTGGTCCAACGAGCAGAGAAATGCCTGCATCCCCAAAGCAATAGAATTCTTGTCATATGATGAACTCCTGGGCACATTGTTAGCCTTATTTTCCCTGCTTGGAGTTTTTCTAACTATGATCACAATGCTAGTCTTCTACTGCCACAGAGAAACCCCACTAGTACGAGCCAACAACTCTGAGCTGAGCTTCCTGCTGCTCTTCTCCTTGAGTCTGTGTTTCCTGTGTTCCCTGACCTTCATCGGCCGGCCTTCTGAGTGGTCCTGCATGCTGCGACACACAGCATTCGGCATCACCTTTGTCCTCTGTATCTCTTGTGTTCTGGGGAAAACAATAGTGGTGTTAATGGCCTTCAGGGCCACACTTCCAGGTAGTAATGTGATGAAATGGTTTGGGCCTGCACAGCAGAAACTCAGTGTTCTGGGTTTCACTCTCATACAGGTTTTGATTTGCATAATTTGGCTGACAATTAACCCTCCCTTTCCCTTCAAAAATATGAAACACTATAAAGAGAAGATTGTACTAGAGTGTAAACTTGGCTCAGCTGTAGGGTTCTGGGCTGTGTTAGGATACATAGGACTCATAGCTGTCCTATGTTTTATTCTTGCTTTTTTGGCCCGAAAGTTACCTGATAATTTCAATGAAGCTAAGTTCATCACGTTCAGCATGCTGATATTCTGTACAGTATGGATCTCCTTTATCCCAGCGTATGTCAGCTCTCCTGGGAAGTTCACTGTAGCTGTGGAGATATTTGCTATTCTAGCCTCCAGTTATGGTCTACTTTTCTGCATTTTTCTGCCAAAATGTTATATAATTGTGTTTAGGCCTGAGCAGAACACTAGGAAAAACATAATGGGAAAGGCATTCAATAATGATATACATTATTAACCATTGTCCAAATCACAATTTTGTTTCTTTTGCTGCAGTGTTTTTCTTGCAACCAAAATGTAATCTGTGCTTCTTTGTTTTGTATTATAGTGTTCCTTAATGCATATTAATTTGTTTCAGTGAATAAATCTTTATATTCATTTTATTAATCATTATATTCATGTCTTTTTTGTGGTGTTTTGTTATTGACTACAACTAAAAAAGTGAAAAATCTGCAAGCATTGTCCATATACAGTATACAGCTTCTGACACTATAACAAGTGAGCAATGTTAAGAGCATCATGTGCCTCATGAAATAAGCCTCCAACATTGGTAAGCTACTGGCATAGTATAGTAGCTTAGTTATAGTAGTTGTAGCACCAAATTAGCAAGGTGGTATACTAAAATAAGTCTCTAACTCTGTAAACAGGGTTGACTGGAGTCACAAAAATATTTTGTCATTCTGAGGGCCATTAAATAAATGTAAACTCTTTGATTTGCTGTTTTATTACTGGCATTAAGTAGTATTTTTAATAAGACGGTGTAGTCCCTCATTCGTCCAGGAGTGTTCTATCGTAGAAAAGGTTTCAGTCGTAGTCATCTGGACACTAAGGTCCAGGTCTATCAGAGTGTATTATCACCTTGGTCACGCCAATCACATGCTAATCAGGTACTTAACAGTGATGAAGTAGATGCAGCCAGAAAACAATAGGCCTGATTACTGGGCCATCTTGGAAACTATTAGGTCAGTTTCAGGTGAAACTAGCTATTAACAGATACTCAGGCAGATTCCTTCCTGAGGGCAGGGCTTATGTAACACAGAGTAGCTTAAATTTCTAGTTCCTGTCCCATTTTTTCACAATTGAGAATGACTTCCGGATGGGAGCTGAAACGTCTTGATTCTAAAAACAGTGTCCAGATGACTACGACTGAAACCTTTTCTACGATAGTATTTTTAATGTGAGAGATATAGCAAGTTCTACTATAGGTTTATGTAATTTTGGATATCCAGTGAAAACACTTTGAAAAAACAATTATGTCAGTAAAATAGAAGACTCTTTTATTGGCTCCAAAGGGGCCGCATCAAGGCCACATTATCTTTAACAATGTTCATGTGTCTCCTACAGCCAAAGTTCATTCATGAGAACAGCGTTTTCCTTTTGATAAATATTTGATAGATATGAAAAAAGAGACTGTTTGAAAACTAGTTATGATGGAACTGCTGTGTAAACATAGTGCGCACATCAAGAGCTTATATTTATTTCTCAATGTCCATCACTTTTGGACAGATATAATGGACTTGGTGTGCATATGCCTTAAACACAGGATACAGTATGTGTTCTGCATGCTAACCACTTTTTAATTTTAATTATAGTTTAAGTACACGGTATACAAGCTGCACTAACAATGCTTGTTCACCCCCTTCCAATTAAATTAAAAAAAGTATTAAGTAAAATATTACTTATTCTCTCTTTGGTCATTTCTGTTTATCCCTTTTGTAATTAGATGTAATCAGATTAAAGGATAGGTTCTCATTTATTCCAAGTCTATCTTAATATAATACATATGCCCACACTGGAAGAGTTATTAATACCAAAATAATATAAATTCTGAAAATATTGCAGATATCGGTATGTGGGCCATTTTTGGACATCTTAGGCTCTGCTTGTTAGATTAATCCATCCTTCATCTCAGCTTCCTTTCAGCTTTACAATTTTTTTCTTAAACCAATATCTAAAGCAAATCTTAAAAGTTAAAATGCAACAATAGTGGATAAAGGGGATGTGAAAGAGAAGTAAATTACTACTTACTATTACTAATAGTAATAGTAAGTAACTTACTAATACTCTATATTACTATTTCCTCAATATACTATGTAGTTTACAGTAGAAGAAAAAGAGTGACTGCAGTGCTGAGATTCATTTTTTGGTTATTCCACCTTTGCAGGCTGAGAAAGAGAGGCTGTGCACTATGCAGACCAAATAATAGCCTCAAGGTATGGCAATGTGGTTTTGAATTAGATACAAGGTAGCCAGTGGTCAGAGTGATCAGAGGATTTACCATAATCTAATATCACTACCACCAACACTACCTGTAGCCAAAACTGCTTCAAAAATGTCAAAGCACTAAATGACCACCCCTAGTTCAGAACAAATGTTTATGACTTGTGTAACAACTGTGTAAGTGAGAAACTGTATGATAGCACTTCTACAATGTGGTTCTTCTGATAAGGTTCAATAAGGAACAAGGCCTGCAACATAGCCCCGGAATTCCCCTGACATTTATAAAAAAAATGCACTGATACAAAGATGCAATACGACAGAAACAAAGGTTACACATGTGCATTCACAAAAACAACTCAGAAGAAAAATAGTGGAAGATAAATAAGTTCCCATCTGTTGTAAGCATGACTTCATTACCCAGTGGGAAAGCTGCAGCAGAGCCCCAAAACGCAGACACAAGAGAATAAACATTGCAGATTGCTTCATCCTTTTACATCACAACAAGAGTAACAGGTGGCATATTGCTTCAAGCAGATTATAGGGTCTATATTAATTAACACCTTTGTCACAACATGCAAATGTTACATCTTACATCAATTAAGGGTTTGTTTTGATCTCTCTCTCTCTCTCTCTCTCTCTCTCTCTCTCTCTCTCTTTTCCTTGTTTTTTCTTTTTTTCTTTTAGCTCTGACCTCAAGTCTGCTGTACTGTGCCATTGTTTGTCTTATCAGCAATCTAAATTAAATGTTGTATTTTAAACCATTTGGTACAATATAATAAAATTCTATGTAGCTATTGATCATGTTTCTGATTACTCACTCTTTAGTTAGAGAGCATTGGGAGACCATGAACGCCTTAAATCTCCTGTCCAATGTCCCTCATTATGTGTCAGAATCCAACTGCTGTCCGTAAGGCCTTAGGTTCCAAACATTAGGGGACATATCAGGGGATTGTTGCAAGACAGACATTATCTCTTGTAACACAGGAAGTCACTTACCGGCACACTTTTGTTAAGTGTACTAGCTGCCATTAGCTAGTTAGCTAACTTAGCAGTCCTATTGGCTGACTTTGCCCAGACTGGAAGCTCAGAGTACTGGGGGGAGTCCTTGTGTTTGTTTACAATGCTAGCACAGGAGCTTTGGACCGCCGGGAGGAGGAAGTTTTCAGGTCCGGGATGGGGGATCCAGCAGGGAGCGGGGCCGGAATGACCACTAGAACCAGAGTCGGGCGAGCAGACAATAGAACTGGGCTTAGCTGCGTCCCAGTGAACACGGGACCTGGACCAAACATAGCCTCCGAGACTGGCAGAGGTCGTTTGACAACAGACAACAGTACAGACTCTGACTCTGGGGACGACAAAGACCCAGCATGTTCAGGCAGGGACAGGAGAGATGTGAGTTAATTTGTAAGTAACCTTATACATCATCGTAGAAAAGGTTTCAGTCGTAGTCATCTGGACACTGTTTTCAGAATCAAGACGTTTCGGCTCCCATCCGGAAGTCATTCTCAATTGTGAAAAAATTGGACGGGAACTGGAAATTTAAACTACTCTGAGAGGGGTTCTCTTTCTTCACAAAAATGGCTTCCTTGACGCCCCGTTCAAACCAACTCTTCTCTCTACTAAGAATCTTCACCTCGCTGTCTTCAAATGTGTGGTTTGTAGCTTTTAAATGCAAATGCACGGCGCTCTGTAATCCTGAGTTAGCGTGTCGGCCGACACGCTAACGCAGGATTAGGAACGGGGCGTCAAGGAAGCCATTTTTGTGAAGAAAGAGAACCCCTCTTTGAACAGAAATGGTGGTCTGAGATTTAATCTGCCCAAAGTCTATCAGAGTGTATTATCACCTTGGTCACGCCTATCACATGCTAATCAGGCACTTAGCAGTGATGAAGTAGATGCAGCCAGAGAACAATAGGCCTGATTACTGGGCCATCTTGAAACTATTAGGTCAGTTTCAGGTGAAACTAGCTATTTACAGATACTCAGGCAGATTCCTTCCTGAGGGCAGGGCTTATGTAACTCAGAGTAGTTTAAATTTCCAGTTCCCGTCCAATTTTTTCACAATTGAGAATGACTTCCGGATGGGAGCCGAAACGTCTTGATTCTGAAAACAGTGTCCAGATGACTACGACTGAAACCTTTTCTACGATAGAACACTCCTGGACGAATGAGGGACTACACCGTCTTATACATCATCGTATTCATAAGTCTGCAAGTATTTGTTTTTGTGAAGTTGGAAGTTATTTATTCCCGCGTTTTGAACAACGAGACTTGTGTGATGTTATACAGTGTTGAAATTAATAAAAAAAAAAGTTCAGTCTCCTTGCTGGTTGTTCCAACACATTCAGAATCATTACCACTTTTGCCATTAGCAACAGGCGGCTCGCTTTATGCCCCTTGTAAAATGTATATTTTAAAGGCTCATTATTTTGTATTTCGCTGTAATGTAGCACAGTGTTGACAATTTTACTTAACATTCTTTCTCAGCCCCGGAACTAAAACCATTTTCTGATCCCCTAAAAATATACATTTAAATAACTAAATTAATATAATAAACGTTCAACAACTAGTCGACTAATGGCTTGAACTAATGACAACTAGTCAACTAGGAAAATGTGTCGTCGGGGGCAGCCCTATCACTAACAACAAAATAACTCATTCAGCTGATGATAAACTAAATGAATTATCAGTTGATTTTAGATTATTTTAGCTTTCCACCTGCCTGCCTAGTTGATCAGCTGCAACATACTGTATTTCTCAATTGCATCTTTGACCACAAGAAATCTGCAGTTTTTGCAGTGTTTCCACACAATACACATGACCAATTCATACTCTATAATAAAGATATACTGATAAATTATTAAACACTCATAGAGTGCATATCTGCAAAAAGCCTGCACATTCAACTTAATTTATAATTTTAATATTAGAAAATGTTGAAAAAACGTCTAACCTGCATCTCAATCTGGGTTGGCATCAAAATGCAAACAATGATAGACAATCATGGGGATGATTTTTTTTTTCCATTTAAGTAATTTCAGTATTACATGAGGAAATAGTAGACATTTTTTAAAAAAATCACAATATTAAGAAATCCTTAAAAAAAATTGCTGAATCTGTAAACTGGTTCCAGTTTTTCTTTGACTCATGGCCAAACTTTCTGCCAAAATTGAGATACCCTGCTAAGTAGCAAAAAGACCAAAATAAATGGGACAAGAAATGGGACCTCCTGGTCAAAGGAAAAGAAAATAGACTTTAAAAAAATATATGGAATTCAGCTAAATAGATTTAGATAAAATGTTTGTAAAACTATGTTGTGGAATGTGATATGCACACCACTCATATATTGTGATTGATAGAGACATGGGATTCCCATAAAAATAAAAAATAAAAACTATTATAAAAAATATAACATATCTATATGACAGTTACAAATAAAAAATAAACAGAAGAAAATATATGAGAAACACATCCCCATTCTGTACAGTCTTGTTTGTCAGCAGTGAATTGAATTCAATAACAAAAATGATCGGTGGAGTTAAAAATTGTGGCTTTGCTGTGACGCAAGCTACTCAGTATCAGACTTCAAAACGAAGAAATAAGACTCATGAACAGTATATATTTTGTGAGTGTGCCTGTTGCATACTCTTCGATTGTTACACCACACCCACTTTTTCTCCTTCCCTGGGGGCCCCTGCCTGATTTGCTTTACACTCTAAAGCAACAAGTCAATGGACATGAGCATGGACATGAACTATTTTTGTCCATTATTTATTTATTTATTTATTTTCATCTTCAGTCTGACATTGCCTCCACTCTAACTGATTTCCGTGAGGGAGGGTAATTCGATTTTCCCTAACCACTCACTAGAGACCAACATATCCGTCTGAATCTAACATCATTTAAAGTCGACACTGGTGCGTAGCCATGCCAACATATTGGTTTGGCCGGGGTTTTAAGAGAGGAGCGGAGCTAAGTAAAAACAAATAACTTACTTTTAATTTATTTAGAACAGCCTTGATCGCAGCATCTTTTCTATAGCGGACGCCATTGTTGTTATTACTCCTCCTTGGTTCTAGCGCACAGCTTGATAGCTCTTGACAACAGTCTGACAACAGCGTTAAGTGGAAAACACACTGCAATTTGACACACACTGCAGTCAACAACTGTCTCTGCTCATCCATTGATCTACACATTAGACTGTATATGTATTCATTATTTATAGTTAATGATCTACACATGAGAGACAGCGACAGCAAGAGGTGAGGACAGGAAGTTGAGCTGCCTCAGGATGTAGACTACAAGCAGAGAATCAGTTGCGCGCCATACGGCAGCGGTGTGTTTTGGCCTTTAGTCCTGTCCATGGCCCTGATTGGCTACTCGTTACTCCCCCGTGGTGCTCATTGGATCGATCACTTTTAACCGAGAAACCGCTGTTTCATGTCATGATGCCAGACCATAATCAGTCAACTCGGTGGAGTGGGCAGATTCAAAGGTCTGTACACAAGCAAGGAAGGTTCCAGAGACCAGTGGTAAATATTTTACTTTTATTCTGTGTGTACATAAATAATTATGCCATTTGAGTTATAGTGCTCTTGGATATGTCTAATTATGGATTTCAAAGAGCTTCTTGATTAACTTGTCTGATAATATAGATCCTTTCTGATTTTGTAGTATGTGCAATTTTTGTGCAATTAGATTATTTACGTGTAATGAACACATTTCTGTTTCTCAAAATTTCCTTTGCACGGCTCAGCCACTTTGCAACCTGTGCATGTCTCTGCAACAGAGTACAGTTTCCGTCCTTCTTCCCCACTATTCCCAGTGACTTCCGCCAGAGCAGAGCCTTGGCAAAGCTGGTCAAGCACTTCGGCTGGACCTGGGTGGGGGCAATCAGTAACAAAAATAACTATGTCAACAGGATCGCCACATTTTTACAAGCTGCACAAGAATAGGGCATTTGAGCGAACAGGTCCTCTTCATGAATGACAAAAAGTAGTTTAAACTGTGAAGTACTCCTCTAAAGTCATTGTGGCCTTCATGTCCCACAGAGAAGTTAATGTGCTTGTGACTGAGTTGTACAAACAGAACATTACATAAGGATAGCAGTGGGTTGGCAGTGATGCCTGGATGACAGATCACTCTCTTACTGACAGTGAGGGACACAGCATCCCGGTGAGCTCACTGGGCTTCTTTGTCAGCAAAGCTCAGATACCGGTGTTGGAGAAGCACCTCAGGCAGCTCCACCCCTCACAGTTTCCTGACAGCCAATATGTCATTGATCTCTGGGAAGATGTGTTTGACTGCACTTTGAATGACACTGCAAACACACAAAGAAAGCCAAGCAGTGGCTTTGAGAGCTTGCAGAATGTTGAATCACATTTTACAGATGTTACTGAGCTGAGATTCACTAATAATGTTTACAACTCAGCTTATGCAGTGGCTACAGTTCTCCACAGCCTGGTTGTTTCCAGGGCACCATCATCTCCCACGACCTCAAGTGGGAGCTGAACATCAACTCCCTCCCCAAGAAAACCCAGTAGAGGGTGTACTTCCTGCAGCAGCTGAAGAAATTCAACCTGCCAAAGACAATGATGATGCACTTCTACACCGCCATCATTGAGTCTATCCTCACCTCCTCCATCACCATCTGGTATGCTGCTGCCACTGCCAAGGACAAGGGCATATCATCCGCTCCGCCGAGAAGGTGATTGGCTGCAATCTACCTTCCCTCCAGAACCTGTACGCCTCCAGGACCCTGAGGCGAGCAGGCTGACCCCTGATGCCGCACAACAGTATATTTCCTTCCGCAATCGGCCTCATCAACAAGGCTCGCATCCCCCACTGATCCCCCCCCCGAGTTATAGTACAGTAATACTGTAAACGTTTGCACATTCACATGTGAATATGTTGCACATTGCACACACTGTCATTTAAATAACATGTCATCATATTGTATATATTCTTTATTATTATTTTCTTAGAATGTGTTTTAATATATTATTGTCAATTTATATTTCGACTCTTGACCTGCAGTACTTGCTTTATGTTTCTTTATTCTTTGTACTATAGTGTACTATATTTATTGTCAGGCACCAAATACCAAAGCAAATTCTTTATATGTGAAAACCTACTTGGCAGTAAAGTTGATACTGATTTATAGAATATCAACTTCACAACAAGACAGGGGGGAAATACTGACTTTTGACCATAATGGAGATTCACCTGCAAGATTTGAACTCGTAAATTTACAACATGTAACCTCAGAGACCATGCATGTTGCCACAGTTGGTGTTTTTGATGCCCCTCTGCCCTGTGAGCATCAGTTTATAATGAATGGCATGAAGATAGTGTGGGGAAGAGGAAGTCATATGGTACATATTGATATTGCTTTGTTCTCACATTTCTGGGTTGTCAGCCACAATGCCATACTGCACAATATTTCATAATCCACTAGAATGAAGTGCAGCACAAAATGGTTTATAACTTAATTTAATGTGTTTGAATGAAATTCCTCCGCATATTCATGGACCCGGTGCCTGTGCAGTGAGAGCTGCCTCCCAGGAAAATGCTAAATCCTGCAGAAAAGAAAACCTGTTTGCTGTTATGACTGTGTTATGTGTGCAGAAGGAGAAATCAGCAACATTAAAGGTTTGATTCAGTTTCAATATTTTTGTGTCTTTCAAAAACAGACTCTATGGAGTGCATCAAATGTCCCATTAATTATTGATCGAATACCAGAGGAGACACATGCATCTTGAAGGAAACTGAATTGTCTTATGCAGAGATCATGGGAACCATTTTAACATTCTTTTGTGTGATGGCAGCGATTTTGACAACTATGATAGCACAGAGATGCGTCACTAGAAACGTGTTGCCAGCAAAACCATTGTTTTCTTATGGGACGGCACACCAGACTTGCGCTCCTCTCTTGCACCGCGCTGCGCGGTTTTCTAGCGGTTTTTAGATGGACATAAAAGTTAAAATATTCTCAACTTTTCAGCGCAAGGTGCAGTCACACCACTCTTCAATGTCAAACTTGGCCCAGACAGCCAATCAAATCAAGCAAGAGGCGGGCTTTACTACTTTACCACTTTCAGTCAGATGAATCTCTGGTGAGTATAATGCCGTTTACTAGCCAATAAATAGGCTAATTAACTAGCTAGCTAGTTAGCTGTTGGACTGTGAGAGATCTACGCTCTTCAGGTGCACCAGCTGTTTTGGCGTTTTTGAACCGGCTGCGCCTGTCACAGTGTGTCTCTGTGTGATCACCCCTCCAAGCTGCGATCAGACAGAGTGCGCTTTTTGCAGTAAGAGTCTTTTTCCAATTGTTTTCTATAGGCAGTGAGCGTTTTCACTGCTAATATGCCCGGGGCGCCCCACGTTTCAGATGCTCGGAGCACCTCGCGTTTTTGTAGGAGTGCTCTGAACGCCTATAGTTGAAAAAATGTCAACTTCATTGGCGTTTTATCATTTGAACAGAAAACAGCAGCCTGGATGCAAATTAGTGCGGTACTTGAGATTTTGGGTAAGTTGTTTTCATTAAGTTAAACTATACAAACTAACGTTAATAGTTAATTGGTAACTAGCATACAGTTCATGGTTTGTGTTAAGCTAACGTTAGCTCACTTTCATCATCATTATCATTGTAACTTTATCATTGTAAGTAACAAGTCTCACATACACATTTTTAGGCTGTTGGATAAACAGTAGGCTACTTGCTTAACCCAAAATATAGCATTGACGTTAAAACAAACATAGTCTGCCGCAAACAAATGCTCAGCCGCTCAGCAGGACCAATAGACTCCCTGTAGTTAGCTGTGCTTTTTGTGATACTAGGCCTGACGACTGACAGCAGATTGACAAACTGTCCCAGACTCATCCTAAAATAAGCCTTGGACCGACCATCGTCCAGGCGATGCTCCTGGACCAGCTGGTGGTAACGTTACTCCCCGTGATTTCTCTTCTTTCTGAGGGTCTCATGTACCCACACGGATCACCGTTCCCAGCTAGTATTTGGGAGCAGCCGCTCACCCTCAGAGCCAGAGCAAGTGCCCTCCAGCTGTCCAGTCTGTCAGTGTCTATTAAAGTTCTTAAATCATGCTTTTGTCCCCCATCATGTAAAGGAACTCACCATTCTTCCTGAAATACTTGGATCCTGATATTAAAGATGTTGTAAATAATATTGTATTTAATAATTAATCATTAATCAATAATTGATCTAAATCTGCATTGCATAATTATTTGAGTACCCCCACTAACCAACATACTTTTCTTATATCTATTTCACAACACTGCACATGTATAGTATGTATGTTATTACATGAATATTATGATAAGAAATCCTGAACAGTTTCCCTCTTTAATCAAATAATAAATTACATACATTTTCAGAAAAATAACCACAATATTATGTCAGCAAAATCAATTCCAAAATGGAAGATCAACATTTCACATAATGTTTGCCTTTTAATAACATCTTAAATTAAATTGTTGAGATTTACTCCAAACAGGCCATGCATTCTGTTTCTTTTGACTTGCTTACATTGGCTTATTTCTGCTACCATCATTCTTAGCCCAGAAAGTTTGTTGGGGAAAGGTTTAGGCTACTGGATTCTTAACAACTTTTTATCTTTATTTGTTAGTGCACTATTGAAATAAAAATGTACATTGTTTTCAAGGTTATTGACAATTTACAATTGTAATTTATTTTCCTGCCCAAATCTGAAAAGACACAAAAAATGATTCAGAAATGATTCAGACAGACATTAGGTTGACATGACATCAATTTTGTCATCCGTCTATGTCCTCAAGGGAGCAGGAGTTTCTGGCAGACCAAAGTGTAACCCAAAATTTATTTACACATACTGAACTGCACGCGGGGGAACACATCCACCTATGCAAACACATAGTATAACATAAACAGAACCTTGTGGATGTCTGTGTAGTATGATAAGCTTGTGATATAATAAGCACAGATTTTGACTTGTCATAGTAGTCAAACCACAGGTGTAACTGATGACATTAATGAATAATTTTATTATGTGTCACTTCATAATGTTGTCTGTGAAAAAGGCCTATAGTTTAATTTGGAGGGCTGCAGGGTATGGAGAGAACATGCAACAAGCTAGGCCCCGGAATTAGATGCCACACAGGTGGAAAATTCATGTACATGTAATCACTACCACATAGTTAACCAATTTACTTGAGTTACAACAGTTCGATAAATTGTGACATATATGCTTGGTAAATAATGTATTTTTAACATATTCTGAATGACTTACATGACAATTAAATACATGATTTCTTTAAAATGTATTTAATGTTTATGCACACTTAACAATCACACACATGCACTCCCTATTTAGCACTGCTTTACTGAATCAGCTGTAAAAGCTAAAGGCCTTAACCAAATCGTTCTCAGTAAACACTCTCAAGCTATTAGACTGATCGTTATTGGGAAACAGGGCCCATGTGTATTCTTGTCAGATGTATTCTTCATGCCTGACATCCTTCAGGTCTTACGCAAAAACAAAATATTTGCATGTACCTCTGAGGATGGCCCAGTAGGTTTCCTCCTACAGCTGAGTAGCAGAGAGGAAGCTATAAAAACACATCTGTCCAAGAATCCTGACTGTGCCAAAGGCGAGGCTCTGAGATGACAACAGTCACATTTTTCTTCTTAACACTGTTCACTTGGATGGTGTCATCTGGCACACAGCTCAGAGTGGACCAGTGTACAGAGTTCAGTCAGCATGGACCTGATGAAGAGTCAATGGGCTTCAGCTCAGGTGCATCATATAAAAACGCTGTTATTCATGACAAAACAAAACCAACAATGACATGTGAAAGGTAAGTAAATTGTTGGTAAATTATGGTGTTTTCAGTTTTCTCCATTTCCTCCACTTGTATCTTGCTCATTAACTTGCTTTTTTTGTCAAGGACCTGGATACCCCAGTGTGGTTTCCCACACATCAATCAGCAATTAGCTTATAATTTAATGAATTCCTCAACGGGGAACCAGCCTGATTTATCGGGGCCTAAACACCATATTGAGAGACTCCTCAGAAAGACAATTAGACAATCTCTAGAGGAGCTTTTATGAGTCAATTACATTGTGAAGTCAATTTATATATTAAATATACAAAGTGACAGTCTCACAGTTGGGTTATTATGTTTCTCATGCTGCACTGTTAGAGTTAAAGATGTTGTTTTACCAGCATTTCACAATGTTTTGCTTTTTAAATGCCTGTTTAGCTTTTTTTTTGGCGGCAGATAATGAGCAGTTGGGAGATTAATTTAACATATGACAGTAGTTAAGGGTTATGAATATGTGATAATTTGCTACATAATGTGATCATGAACTGATCTTTTTTTTTCTCACCTGTTTAGATCTGCTGAAATGAGTGTTGCCTTGGACAGGATTTTGACACAGCGCAGGATCAAAAAAGACTATGCCCTCTTTCCTGGTGTGACTTTGAACGGCATGCTCTTTAATGGCTGTGTGAACCTGTTGCAAAGAGTGAAGGGGACTGTGATCGGAGAGAAGCAAAACATGGATGTCTATAAGTGTGAATTTCAGCAGTTGTTGGTATATTTCCTGTCTAAGACCAGCTGTCTTCTACTTACAATAGAGGTGAGTGCCAGAGTTAGATGTTAACAGGAATCATTTTCATCATATTGCATGTGAAATGAAATCTGAATTTGAATTTAGAACAGTGCACTCAACCATTATTGCCATTTTTGTGTAGAAAATGTATTTCTGCTCATGCCAAATTATTATGAAATGTATTGCAGATCTTATGTGTCTGTCTGCATTTTTTCTTGCAGATAAAGACTGATAATCACAGCACACATTTGAATTACAGAAGTATCTGTCCTTCATCTGTCCTCCTGAGATCTGTGGCTCACTGCCCCCACATCATTACCCTTGTTCTAGTGGACCACTGGAAAACAATGGAATGTGTCTGCATCTGTAAGGAATGCAATCTTGAGGTCAAAGTCCTGCAAGGCTTTTTGTACAGAGAACGTGGACCTGCATTTCCAGAATTCTTTATTTCCATCCTGTCTGAGAGCCAAGTGAGCCCGATGTCCTCAGAAGAATCACAGAAGGCTTATGTCAGGATCTGCTATGTGAAGGTTTGCATGTACACCTACAGTATTTCTGTGCAGTGCCTTACTTCTGCCTCAGTCTCTCAAGAGTAGTGTGTTTCAAAGTATCATCAGTGCTCATCCATGCTGGAGGAGCTACAAAGATAATATAGTACAAGTATTTCAACAATGCCAGCTATTTATTAGTTTTAATTTAGCATTATATAAGCAGGTAATTAATTTCACTTATTATTGTCAGAGATGGATGTTGTGAGCAATCTGCTGATATGAGAAGACTGTTAAAATACCTTGCCGTGTATGTGTGCGTTTATGCAATATTTGCAACGAAGTATAGTATTGAGGTTTGCACAGAAGTGTGGGCATTATGGATAAATCACAGTATATATATAATTTATTATTGTGATTGTAGAAGCATATTGTGATATAGTAATTTATTGGAAATTCAAATGGGAAACTGTCCATTGATATGGATACAGATATCTATTTTATTGGCTGATTCAGCAAACTTATATGCAGTGATGCAAATACTGTTTTCTGTAGCAGTTAAAAATGGTACAGACAGTTGACAAATGTATATCATCTAGCAGTATACTATATACTGTCATATCACCCAACCGAATTTGCATGAATGTGTGATGTGTGTGCAGTAATAATTTTCATGTCTTGTCAGCAGATGCCACCAAATCTCTATGTACCACTCTGTCCAAAAGAAGCATTTCTAACACAAGCAGGTAATATTAATAAACAAATCAAAGATGCCATTTCAGGAAAAGCATGCTTTAATTTCCTTCAAAACTTACATAATAATGTAAATCTTTTTTTTTCCTCAGATGGCAACAAATTTACTGTTTACACAGGCAGGGTGGAGAGTGTGCGGCCTACAGACACCAGCAGATGGGTTACACGATTTTTTCTGGCAGCTGTGTTACTGCTTGGAATCTACATGAGAAGAATAAAAATATCACCAAACAGAATCAGTCCAACTCATGGCAATAACTCCACAATGGTGATGCTTTTTACCATGACATTGCACTATTTTTCACCATCAGTTACCATCTATCAGCCCTCTGAGTGGTCCCGGATAGCTGTCGGGACCTCTTTCGTCGTCTGCCTCTCTTGTGCTCTGAGGAGAACTGTACATGTGTTAATTGCCTGCAGGGCTGCTCATACTGTCATGACTCTGTTTTGTACCACACAGCAGCAATTTAGGTCTCTGCGTTTTACTGTGTTGTTTATCCGGCTGACTTTCAGCCCTCCTTTTCCAAATAAGAATGTAAAACACTGGTTTCAAGACATTCTTGTTGAGGGTAATGTGGGCTCAACACCAAGATCCTGGGCTGTGTTAGGGCATATAGAGCTACTGGCTACTTTGTACTGTGTGTTTGTCTCACTTCCCAGTTTGCTACAATCACTCCTGACTAAACAGAATTTTTTGAGTGTCCTCTTAAATGTGCAACTGGTAACCTGTCTGCAGAATTCAAGGATACCAACAGAGTATGTACTTGTTATTAAGATTAACAGGTTAATTTAAAAAAATATATAAAAATGCAGATACAAAAATCTAAAATTGTATCTATAATGTTGTGCTTATTCCTTCATTCCCACCATCTAAATATGTAGCTTTATCAACCCAGTTTCTTTAGCAGGAGCATTTAGCTTGAATAATATTTATTTTGGTGGTATAAATCAAACAGTTGCATGCCCACAAAAAGGAGAAAAAAGCAAGCAAAAATCCTAATTTCATGTACAAATAAAGTGTATCAGTCCCATTAACATCCTCAACAGCAAAGGTGATGGTGCTCTTTTGTGAATATTTACTTTTTAACATAATTTCTTTTTTTATCTTACACAAAATAGCAGAGTGTGGCTACATTTTTATTAACTCTTCTACCCATTTTACACAGTTTCTGCCTGAAAGGAACACTTGTTACAGAGCTCTTTATAAGTATATTAAAGATTTTTTAAATGGAAATGTCTCCTGTGCCTTCATTTATAGTAATCTCTTATTGTGGCATAGTAATGTAGAACTTTACAGTAAGCATACTGTGGATGAATACATTACAAAACATTTTAAATTATGTCTCTATTTAACACTCATTTTTAATAAATCAATTAAATGTGCTGAAGTGTAGCCATTTCTAAATTTAAAATCAATTTAATTAAATTATTACAGCCCACTAATGACTTTGAATACATATAAATGTAAATACATACATACACTTATATATAAGGCCAAAGTACAGAAAGAAAGAGGAAAATAAGATAAATCACTACTAATCACCCTCTAGTGTGCTGAGATTACACTTTGTGTTATGCAAAGGCTGCCCTATGAAAACAGCAGTTCACAGGGTTGCCGTGTTATGTCCTTCTCATATAGTTGCAGCGAATTTGATAAAAGTTTTGTTTGTCACAAATGTTTAAAATTTGGAATTTTACACTTCTCAGCAAATAATTTAATAGGGCTGGACAAATCTGAGGCTGCTGTGTTGCAACCCAACCGTAAATATATGTCATAACATATGGAACCCTGAGTGTGCCACTGGAATCATTATTAATATTATTTAAACTTATTTCAGTGATTAATTAGAATCACTTCGTAATATGATAATTTAAAAAGACAATTTACAAGTTGTTTAATTAAATTTGCACTTTAACACCAGCATTCTAGCACCCCCTACAAGAGTCGCAACGACTGTCATATTTTATTTCATTGTTCATGATCACAAGCAGTGCTTGAAGAAACCTAACACGGCAGCAGCAGATGGCCGCCCACCATTGAGTCTGGTTCTGTCCAAGGTTTCTGCCTCTTAAAGGAAGTTTTTCCTTGCCACTGTCGCCAAATGCTTGCTCATGGTGGGATTTGTTGGGTCTCTGTAATTAATATTATAAGTGAGTACGGTCTAGACCTGCTCTATAGGAAAAGTGCAATGAGATAACTTCTGTTATGAATTTGCGCTATATAAATAAAACTGAATTTAATTGAATTGAATTGAAGTATAAAAAAAATTTAAAAATCAGTGCCAGTGCTCCCCTTATTCACATGCTAGCGTGTGTAGGGATCTCAGATTTTATGAATCAATATCGAAAATTCAAATGAAGATCAATTTGAATTGGAAAATCAATTTTTGAAACACAGCCTTATCATACCTTTGCATTTCCCTCTGTACACTTGAGGCTGCTTGCTGTTGGGCTGGTGGTTGAAGGCACGCTGATGGTTTGAGGCTGAAGAATTAGGATTGCTTAGGTTACTATAAAATTATATTGAGTACAAACAAATGACATAATAGGTTGCACACTCACGCTCCGATCAGCATGATGACTTTGAATCTGAGCTGGAGTGTGTGACCCATTCTGTCATTTGTTTGTACATGATCCTCTGTAGCTGGCACCTCACTTATCTTGGTGTGTGTTCCTGCCTTGTACCTGTTCAAAGTTATATTTAGTAACAATAATGAGCTACAAATACATTATTATACTATAATAATTATGCTTATGCCTGTCATGTCATACCTTTGCATGTCTCCTTGGTTGCTGTTATGGCTGACTGCTGGTGAGCTTGTGGCACAGTTGAAACTGAATTTTTGGCTGTGCATTTGACAAGATGCCCACAAAGCTGCAAAGTGCTCTCTGTAAGAAGGAGTTCTGCTCCTGTGTGTTTGATATTAAAGAAATTTAGCAGCTCATGAAAGAGATGTATGACAGATGAAAATGTTCACAAGACTGAGCACATTTTGCTGTATTGACAGTTCACTACTGTCCTCTTTTAGATTTGAAGATTGTATTATTAGCCTACTACTGTTACTTTCCTGTTAATTTGGTTTATTTTCCAGCTGACGTGAACATGTACAATTTGGATTGGAAACTGAACCTTCTCGACCTTAGCTACCTTCCTTCTCACATTAAATGTCCGCAGCATTATGTCTTGAAGCACCTGTTAAAGAATAGCCTTACTTTCCTTAATATTAATGTTACTTGATCAAATGCCACAGCAACGTTAGCCAACAGAATGTAGGTAGCTAAGACATTAGCAACGACCACACATACTATATATGCAAATTAAGTAACTCTGGGATGCATGCACAGCTGTCTTGATATATCTAGTTAATTACAATGTAAAACTTTACCCACCTGTATCCCAGAAGAGTTCAAATCGGCCCAGTGGAGTCGGATTGCAACCGCGGCGGGGAGTTCCTGTAGACATAATGCATCATGTTGACCTCCTTCCTTTTATTGTTGTTGTTGTGCTCCAAAACCACAAATATAATGTTTTATTGTACCCAACCAACATATTGAACACAGTATGAATGATAAAAGATTAGGCTGTGAACATAGCAGGATCAGAAGATAGATGCTTCCAGTAATCAAAACCACTTAGGAATGGTAAATTAACACAGAAAAGAGTTCACGTTTACATGCTTACAAACTATTCGATTTAATTTTGTCAAGCCTGTGAAGACATTATAGATATCTAAGGTAAAACAAAAGTTTAAGGTACACCAGAAAGGATGAATATTATACATGTTTATACTATTTCAATGCTACAATTACTTACAGATTTAAATTCAATTTTAAAATGTTCTATTTGCTGTAAATATTGAAACAAAGTCCAACCTCAGATATGGTATGGACAGGAAGACTGTTTGTTCAGTATTTTAAAACACTATATTGATGCTTAAATGTTGTACTTAACTGACAATAACTGAACACTGGTATTTGTATATTTTAGTTTTTGCAATACAAATAACTTTAATGTCAGTGACAGCAACAATTTTTTAAACCATCTGAATATATTAATCAGAATCAAAGAATTGTTTCCCATTATAGCTGATGGTTGATTTATTACAGTATATAAAGATTTAAAGAATAAAGCACTTATATACAATTATTGAATCAAACAATGTGAATGCTTATAGATTAGGTACAATTTTATGTGAATCAGGGAGAATTAATACAATGTGTGCAGTGGTATTACTTTTACACTTGTTTACACTCAGCAAAGTTTTCAAACTTCCAAAGACGACAGAGAGCCACTTTGATAGAGGAGAGGAGTGTAGATGGACAGCAAGACACCTGTAAGACAAAATGGAAACAAACATTAGACAGTTGTTTCAATATAAGAAATACAATTAAGGAACTTCTACCCAAAGTTAAAATGGCATTAAAAATGTCTGCTTTTATTGTCTTCACATAAAATCATAATCACCACCATATACCCCCATAAATACTGCATTTCCAGTTGTTGCTAGATTTATGTGAAATACACTGGTGTCATGAAATGTATCTACTCAGTGGGGCTGTTTTAGAAGTCTCAGTGTTTCACTACCAGTTTATTAACTGTGTATAAGAAATCTTCATGGCACACTATGGTAATTCACTCACATGTGTAAACTTACTGCTGAGTCGCCACAGTACGGTAATGTGTAATTCAAGGTTTAATTCAAGCTCATATTCTCTCATAAATAAAGACTGTTTATGATAAAGCTTGTTCAGTGTGTGTAACCTTTGGTTTATAATTTACAGGTAGCCTACATACACATTCAACTAGCCAGACTGTCAGTTACAACCTGTCCAGTGTAAAGATTAAAGCTAGCCAAAGATTGGTTGACTAGTGGGTCTTTTGTCAGTCAACATGGTTAAAGTTAGCATTAACAGTTATGATAACGACAGCATTATGGCTAATATTAACGAGCCAACAATAAGGGCTTAACTATGCTGCACAAATATTTCGCCCTTCGGTTCATGTTTAAATTCTGTATGAGTTAGAATCCACTTGTACTGTAATTTTAAAACACCAAACCTGTATTTCTACCGTTCAAATTGTTAACAGTTAGGAGAGGCTCACTGCTAGTTACCAGAAAAGACTTGAGAACAAACTGGGCGTTACCATTCTACCAATGATCTACGTGGGCGTTCCAGCCATGTTCGACAGGAACGCCTCACCGTGGCTGCAATCAGACCCGTCTCTGTCTGGCTCCTCCACATTGACTCCAGCATACTACAGATGGACGAAGTGACCAGAACTCACTAGAACCTTTTGCCCCCCGTCTAATAACGACGAATGGTTTAGGCTTGGAGTCTGAACTCTCCTCCTCACTCCAGTCGACATCACTAAAGTCTGAAACATCTCTACTATCAGACTCCCCCTCGCTTAGTTCCTGTAACACTGCCAAAGCCTCTTCAACAGTATATATTCTTGTTCTTGCTCTCTGATAGTTGTTTTCCAAGTTTTATGCTAATATGTAAATCTGTGTGTAAAGTTGCGACTCTCTCTCTCTCTCTCTCTCTCTCTCTCTCTCTCTCTCCATATGAAAAACGGAATATTAAAAAAAAACAATAGTCAATGAAAAAAGAAATCTTAGACACGTGAAAACAAAAGCAAACTAGAAAAATGGAACCATTACCTTATATGGTAAAAATGGCCACTGCATTTATACCACTGCACTTTAGTGGCGCTCGGAGGTATAAATGCTCAGAAATCTTGTGTGTTTTATGTTAGTACCTTCTAGGCTTTATAAAACATCAAAAAGACATATGTTGGAAGAGTCGTAGGCTGAAATGCTTGTAGTTTTTACTTATTGCCTCTTATATAACTCTTATATTATAGAGTTATTTTCTATCTTTGTGAGGCTCTTAATGACATTCAGAGAGGTGTTGATTCAATTCAACTAATTGATAGTTAGTTGTTTTTAGTTACTTTGTCAATAATGAAAAAAGAACATTAACACTAAGGTTCAGTACACTAATAAATTGGATGTGTTGATTTACACATCAAAAGCACATTAGAATTACAATTTAGTGGATCTGAAATAATGAATCAAGTGTGACTGGGTTACACAGCCGTCATATATTGACTTAAGTTGCTTATACAATATATTGTTTATGCTATGGCATGTATTATTAGTTGTAGAATTATTATTAAAGTGCCACATCTCACTCAATATATAAAGATCAAGATCAATGAAAGTGAGATTATCTACAACATTGAAATTGAAGTGTGAGTCTTTAAAAACTTATTGCATAGTATGTTTTTTTAAACACAAGGATTTTAATCAGATTTCAAGAGCTATTTTAATTCAACCAATAGATCTCATGACTTCCACATTAAATTCAAGTAGTGTGTGTCATCCATTGATCAAAGGTTGGTGGTTCAGTTTCCTCTTGTCCACATTTATTAAAGTGTCCTTGAACAAGACACTGAACCCCATGTGCTCTCGATGGTTAGACCACCTCCTTGCATGGTAGCTTGCTGCCATTAGTGTGTGTATATGTGTGTCAATGGGTGAATCAGAGGCAAACTGTTAAGTGCTTTCGATAAAGCTGTATATAAATGCAATCCAGTGGACTATTTTCATATAATGATGCATGAGTGAAATTGAAATTAAACTAAATATCTTACTTTACCCTTAGTTTAAATACAAATTAAGCATATGCATTGCAGGATTAATTAATTGATAATTTGATACCAGAGGTTGACATCAATTGGTAAGTCACAAGACTTTCACACGGGGGACCGGGCTTCGAATCCCCCTTGGGACACATTGAGCAATGACCCATCATCCAGTGTGGGTCCTTAAGCATGACCCTTCACGCTACTAATATATGATATGACAATATATATGAATATTAATTTATTTATTATTCATTCATGCATATTTAGTGTTGTAAGGAAAAATGAAACGAGTGATACAACGATATTGATGAATTGAATTGTATTTTATTTTAATGTAATGATTGTGTTATGTTCTGTATGATTTCACTTATTTTACAGATTCTCCAGACTGTTTGATCTGTCCACCTGAATTGTGGCCAAATGAAAAGAAAGATAATTGTCTTCCAAAACCTAGTGAATACATTTCCTACAAAGATATCATGGGTGCACATTTAACTGGTTTTGGTTGTGTTGGCATATTCTTGTCTCTTCTGACGTCAGGAATTTATATATATGAATATTTCTATATTTCTATATATATATATATATATATATATTCATATTTTGAATAAATATATGACATGCTGGCTCAGACGTCGCCCGGCCAAACAAGGTCTGGCTAAAGAAGCTCACTGCACTCTACGAGCGTAATGAACCAGGGACGCACCCTGAATGGCTTACCGAAGGGCGTACAATCCTGTTCCTGAAGGATCCTGCAAAGGGTACAGTCCCATCCAACTATCGGCCAATAACCTGTCTCTCCACAACATGGAAGCTCATGTCAGGCATCATCACGGCTAAGATAAGTGGACACATGGATCAATACACAAGCACAGAAGGGCATTGGGACCAGAGGAGCCAAACACCAACTCCTGGTGGACAGAACAGTCACCCAAGACTGCAGAACCCGACACACCAACCTGTGCACTGCCTGGATTGATTACAAGAAAGCATATGACTCAATGCCACACACTGAATGCTTGGAGATGTACAACATCAATAGGACTCTAAGAGACTTTGTTGCAAAATTGATGAGGCTGTGGAAAACCACCGTTGAGGCCAATGGCAAGCCACTTGCACAAGTATCCATCAAATGTGGCATATACCAAGGAGATGCTCTGTCCCCACTGCTGTTCTGCATAGGTCTGAACCCCCTCAGCCAAATAATCAACAAGGCTATGGATACCGACTCAAGAATGGGGCCACCATCAGTCACCTGCATGGATGACATCAAGCTATACGCTAAGAGCGGGCGGGACATCGACTCACTGATCCACACCACCAGGATCTACAGCTCTGACATTGGGATGTCATTCGGGCTTGAGAAGTGCAATCGAATGGTGACAAAGAGAGTGAAGGTAGTCCACACAGACGGGGTCTCACTCCCAGAAGGAACAATTGCAGACATTGAGGATGGTTACAAGTACCTTGGAATACCACAGGCAAATGGCAACCTCGAAGAGGTAACAAGGAAAACAGCAACTGCCAAATACTTCCAACGAGTAAGGCAAGTCCTAAGAAGTCAGCTCAATGGCAAGAACAAGGCCCAGGCAATAAACAGCTATGCCCTGCCAGTGATCAGATACCCTGCGGGAATAATAAGGTGGCCAAAGGAAGAGATACAGACCATAGACGTTAAGACGCGAAAGCTCCTCACCATGCATGGAGGGTGGCCGTGGACTAGTGAGTGTGAGAGCCACTATCCAGGATAAAACATCCAAGATCCACAAGTACATCAGGCCCCAACAGGTGCTCAGTGAATGTCTCAGGCAGTCAGAGGAAGAGGTGCTGGAGGAGGGACCATCATGGGAGGACAAACCCTTACTTGGGATGTACCACCGGAACATAACTGAAGTGGCTGATATCAAGAAATCCTACCAATGGCTAGAGCGAGCCATTGGTAGGACAGCACAAAGGCACTCATCATGGCTGCACAGGAGCAGGCCCTGAGCACCAGAGCAATAGAGGCCCAGATCTACCACACCAGACAAGACCCAAGGTGTAGGCTGTGCAAAGAGGCCCCTGAGACAATCCAGCACCTTACTGCAGGGTGTAAGATGCTGGCAGGGAAAGCATACATGGAGCGCCATAATCAAATGACTGGCATAGTGTACAGGAACGTCTGCACAGAGTATGGACTGGAAACCCCAAGGTCAAAGTGGGAAACACCTCCAAAGGTGGTAGAGAATGACTGAGCCAAGATCCTGTGGGACTTTCAGATACAGACTGACAGAATGGTAATGGCGAACCAGCCAGACATCGTGGTGGTGGACAAACAGCAGGAGGAAAGCCGTTGTGGTTCACGTGGCAATACCAAGTGATGGCAACATCAGGAAAAAGGAACATGAGAAACTAGAGAAATACCAAGGGCTCAGAGAAGAGCTGGAGAAGGCTTGGAAGGTGAAGGCGACACTGGTGCCCGTGGTCATCGGAGCACTTGGGCCAGTGACCCCCAAACTGGAGGAGTGGCTACAGCACCTGTACCTGGAAGAACACCAGACCTCTCAGTCCAGAAAAGTCCAGTACTGGGAACAGCAAAGATACTGCAAAGAACCCTCAAGCTCTCAGTACAGTTCCTTAAAAATGGTTCAGTGATCTGGAAAGCTGTGTTTTGCCATCACTGCTGCATACAGACAGTGTACAGACAGCTGAAGCAGCCACCTATTGTACCTGGGTTTGTATGAAAAGAGGAATTGGATACAGAAGTCCAGTGTTCAACTCTTGAGAAGTAAATTATATGTTACTGTTGACCAATCAGACACCCTGGTCAGATCTGTTTTTGGTCATTCAGATCATCTTTAGAACTCACGTTTTAATTACAGGTGCATATATTACAGAACAATCATGAGTAATATTAGTCATTTTAGCATGAACCCTTCTAAATGAATCATACTTTATGCATTAGTTCATATTTTTATTAGTCATGCATGCACGGTCATACATTAATGAATGCATTAAAATAATGATAAGTCATTATAAAGTGACATGCTGGCATTAGAACTCAACTCTGACAGATCCCATACTGAACCATAAAGACCACCTGTCACCTCATCTGCTACCACGAAGACCTATTACACTAACCAACCAGCTATCCTAAAATTCAGTATTCACAAAATCCCCATTCTTAGGCCTCTTTCTTATCACCTTTAAAACAGATTTGAAATATAATTGTCATTATGGCATTTTTAAACGATTTCACATAAAATAGAAGTACATAAAACAAGATAAACACACATTAAATCATAGATATATTAATAGACTCCTGCACCAGAGTCGCCACATTTCAAAAGTAGCCCCACAATGTGTGTGGCTTTTGGTTGGATTTACCAATCTTCTTTACCTTGGCCGGTCTGCAAATGAATACATAAGATTCCTTATGACCTGTGGGTACGTTTATGAGCATTTGACAAGCACTTAAATCTAGATACACAGAAAAACATATTTTCATATGCGTAGATTTGGGTATGGACGGTAGAGACATGCCTCTTCAAATTTTAAGGTGCTGAATTTTCCATACAAATATTTTTACAGATCTCAAACTATATTGTCATTTTAAGTCCTCATAGTGTTACCGGTAAGGTCTATGCAGCGCTACCAGGTTTCTGTTTTTTATGCAAAAAGTGGGTTACTTTAAATGTGTGTAGGATTTTGTGGCATCAAGCAGCGGGATTGAAATTTACAACCATTTGACAGATATGGGGGAGACCTGAACTGATGATGTGGCAAACCTCAGGCTGTACGCATTCTCAGTTAGCTGTAGCACTGGCAACAGCATCTGTGAACTGAATGAACAGCTGTGAATCAGTTTTATAGTTTAAACATTGCGAACATCACAGAATCAAAAATGTCTTTGCTGGAAAAAACTAACATCAGTCAACTCTTATTATATTTACAGTTCAGGTGTAAGGTGTTTGCTAATTTCTGATCATTGCTCAGACATTTCAAACAACTTTATTAGCCTACTAGTGAAAATGCCTCCTAAAAAGCGAATTAGGACATCAGGTCCTTTTTAAGAAGAGCCAATAAGTGTCAGTAACATCTCAGCTAAGAATGTTCTGTAATCAACCCAAAATGTCTCATCTTTGACATTAGTAACATGTTGCATTAATATTTACTGAACTAACATCATCCCTACCGGTCTTCTTTTTCAAGAGTGAATCAGGAGCTGAGGTATTATTGTATGGGTCATTATAACATGGACAGTACATATAAAGTAAATAGGCCACAGCATGTCCAACTGATTAATTTGTTTGTGAATGCCATGCATCATTTTATCAGGAGAATCCTGTCAGCAGCAGTTTGAGCAGTACAGAGACGCACAGACAGGTGAGCTGCAGGCTCTTAGGTGAGCTCTGATATCACGATGAAGTTGCTGGCAATAAAAGTTTTTGAGATGGGAGATAATGTGAATGTTTGAGCATTGCTGTGTTTCTGTAATGAAGCAACATGTTTTAAGCTGCAGAAAACTCTTAGTTATGTAGTCCAAAGCAACACAATGAAAGGACAAAGCAACAGAATCTCAAGTTTGAAAATGATTTAGAGCAAACAGTTTTTTTCAAACAGGGAAGCACATAACCTACCGGTTATTATGCATTTATATTGTGATTCATTTATTGTGATAATGTCAAATGTAAAATTTCCATATTTTAGTCTCAGATTTAGGCTATATTAATACAATCAAAATATCTAATTAAAATCAAAGAAAAATTTAAATGATACAAGTCCTGTTTAAGGCAAGTTACATAAGAAAACATATAAGAAGGTAAAAGTTTTGCAGAATCAGGCTTTTCATGTGTGTATATGTATGCGCGCGATATAGAGCAAGTGAACATATACACAACTGTGCATGTTGGCCACCCGGCAAAAAATTTCCCTACCAAAGTTAAAAACAAATCTATGTCGTTGTCCATATAATTTTTTACTACTCCTGCTGGAGTTACCTACTTGCAATGCAATGGAAAGCCTCCAAAGTTATCTCTTAAGCTACACATTATCTTTATTTTAAAAATCAGAGCACATCACCAAAGTATTTTAAGAGCTTAACTGTCCCCAGCAGACTGCTGACTAGTGTGTGATGTGTCAGTGAGTTGACCAAAATTTGTGTATATGTGTATATGCATGTTTGCATGTGTGTGTGTGTGTCCTAAATATAGTGTTCACCTTTCCCTATTGTACTAATCTTACCTATCTAAGATTGCTATGCCCTGTGGGAAATAAATCAACCTTTTATGAAGAGAGCACGTCTACTTGCATCTGACACAGTTGTTGACACAAGAGCTCTGTCCTCATGTTTTTTAAAAAATGCCTAGCAAACATGCATGGGCTGCAGGGAGCTATTATTTTATCTCTGTTTGTTTCCTACTTGAACACAATTTCTGGCTGTGAGCTTTTCGGTCAGTTTGACATGCCAAGTTTGTTCAAGCAGGGAGACATAATGATCGGGGGGATTTTCCCGGTTTTCAACAAAGACATAAGTAGCACTTCTACATTCGAGAGCAAGCCACCTGGAGTGAAATGTGCAGGGTAAGTTTTAATATATCTGACTTTTCCATACTTATACTTACTCATACATGCTCATTTACTCTTGTCTTACAAACTTGCTATTGTATGTACATGTACAGCAGCAGCTCTGTAATTTTACGACCTATTTCAATCACTAAAACCTTTTTAGATTTGACCTGCGAGCTTTTCGGTGGACCCAAGTGATGATATTTGCAATTGAAGAAATCAACAAAGATCCTGCTCTCCTGCCAAACATATCTCTTGGCTATAGGATCCTTAACTCTTGTGCGTCTCCTACAAATACTTTACGTGCTGCACTAACACTGGCTAGTGGACCAGAGGAGATAGAATTGACTTCCCCTTGTCCTCCAGCTATATCTGCCGTCATAGCAGAGTCAGGATCATCTCAGTCTTTAGCTGTGGCTGGAGCTCTTGGACCATTTCAAGTGCCAATAGTAAGAGATTAAATGATGTGTTTTATTAGATTAGTGTTCTGTGATATTTGATGCTTTTGTTGTGCTTTTTTGTGGCATTTTTCAGACATCTTTTTGTGTTCTTTTTATAGGTAAGTTACTTTTCAACATGTGCCTGCCTGAGTGACAGAGCTAAATACCCTACATTTTTCCGGACAATCCCCAGTGACTACTTCCAGGCAAAAGCTTTGGCAGCACTGGTCAAACGTTTTGGCTGGCAGTGGATTGGGGCCATACAGTCAGACAATGACTACGGGCGGAATGGGATCCTAGCTTTTACTGAAGAGGTTAAAAAGCTTGGGGTTTGTATTGCATTTGTCGGAACAGTTCTACGAACATACACTATGGATAAAATTCTGGATGTGGTGGAAATGATCAAGCAGTCAACTGTCAAAGTCATTCTGGCTTTCGTTCCAGAGGGTGACTTTTACCCTTTGATGAAAGAGGTTGTGAAACAGAACATTACGGGAATTCAGTGGATTGCCAGTGAGGCCTGGATAACAGCAACTCGACCCTCCACACCTGAAATCTACCAAGCTTTTGGTGGAGCTCTAGGATTTGTGGTGCAGAAGATGGCTATTCCAAATCTAAAACCATTTCTTACAGGCATTAGCCCTTATACTGATCCAAGTGCAGCCTTTGTGAGGGATTTCTGGGAGATTATTGTGGGCTGTAGACCTGTTTTACCTGGGGAACACACAGGTACTGAGGCAATGAATGGAATATGTACAGGCAATGAGACATTAATGAATTCCCAGGATGTGTTCTTTAATGTCACACAGCTCAGAGTGTCCTATAATGTCTATAAAGCAGTTTATGCCATTGCACATGCCCTACATCAGCTGGTGTTCTGCCAACCAACTGCAGAAAAAACAATAAAGCCATGTTTGAATGCATCAGAAATTCAGCCCAAAGAGGTGAGAAATAGTGCAAGTAAAATCAGAAATACCGCCAACTGTCTGCAAATGAATGTATGTACAATGAATGTATCTGTTCAGAAGTTATCTTGTTAATATGAACACTATCTAACAAATAATCTGTCCCTTTTCTCAGGTCACTGATCACCTACAAAGGGTGAATTTTAGAAATCAGTTTGGGGATAATGTGTTTTTTGATGTCAATGGTGACCCTCCTGCTTCTTATGATATTATTAACTGGCAGCTGATAGATGGGCAGGTGCAACATGTCACACTGGGTCATTTTGCCTCTGCTGCTAGCAGTGATTATAAGCTCAGCATCGAAGAGGAAGCAATTGTGTGGAGGACAGGGAAAATGGTAATCGTGAAGACTTTTCTTCATACAATAAGCTAATACATTTTGAACCATGTGTCCTGTAGGAACATTCAATTAATTGAATATAGCAGCACTATTATTATATTGTTTAAACTTTGTTTTCTCAGGTTCCAACATCGGTATGCTCTAATGTTTGTCCGGTAGGAACCAGGAAAGCTCAAATAAAAGGAAAACCAACCTGCTGTTTTGACTGCATCCCATGTGCTGATGGAACTATAGCCAACTCAACAGGTATCAAAAGCATGTATGTCATAGTAAACAAACCAATCCAACCGGTCCAATATCATAGCATGCATTTAGTCTTTGCATATATTTCTTGTTTAGAATATTATTGTTAGTGTTACTGCACCATATTGCATTTTCTTGCTTTAAATGCATTGCATTTATTTTTTACTGAAGTGTCATTTCATTGCTGGAAATGTAACATCCAGACACTGACCTCATTTTTTTTGTTCATGTATAACAGGTACAGCTGACTGCACACCCTGTCCACAGGAATACTGGTCCAATGAAAGGAAAGATGAGTGCATCCCTAAAACAGTTGAGTTCCTGACATATCATGAGCCGATGGGAATAGCTATCACAGTTGTATCCCTGGTAGGGGTCTTTCTGTGCCTGGCCACAATGATGGTCTTTATCTGCTACAGAGAAACTCCTGTGATAAAGGCCAGCAACTCTGAGCTGAGCTGTTTCCTTTTGTTTTCTCTTTGTTTGTGTTTTCTCTGTCCCCTCACTTTCATCGGCAGACCCACAGTCTGGACATGCATGCTGCGCCACACAGCTTTTGGTGTGACATTTGCACTTTGCATTTCCTGTGTCTTGGGAAAACTATTGTTGTTGTAACAGCTTTCAAAGCCACATTTCCTGGCAACAAAGTTGCAGGAAAGTTCGGTGCTGCACAGCAAAGGATCATAGTTTGCTCCTGCACTTTGATTCAGATATTGATATGTGTGTTGTGGCTTAAGTTAAACCCACCTTTCCCAGACATGGTTTTCAAATACAGCAATAAAAAGATTGTCTTAGAATGTAACACAGGCTCTGAGGCTGCTTTCTATGCAGTGCTGGGGTACATAGGGATCCTTGCAATAATATGTTTGATCCTTGCATTTCTAGCACGAAAGTTGCCTGATAACTTTAATGAAGCCAAATTTATCACATTCAGCATGCTGATATTCTGTGCTGTCTGGATCACCTTTATCCCAGCATATGTAAGCTCTCCTGGAAAGTTCACTGTAGCTGTGGAAATATTTGCAATTTTGTCTTCAGCATTTGGCTTATTAATTAGCATTTTTGCACCAAAATGTTACATAATATTGATCAAGCCAGAGAAAATACCAAGAAACATGTCATGGGAAAAACTGTGAGCAAAAAATTATGATTCCTTAATTTTAAAAGATGATGCTACTTTACCTCTAACTTTTATATAATATAGGGAAGCAGTAGTATATGAGTAAAGCAAGATGTTGTGGCATTTTATATAATACAGAGATGCATCTACAAGTCTGATATTTAATTAATAAATGTCCTATACATAATATGACATTAAAGATGCACAAAACTGTATGGATGGAAATATACTTGATATTTATTAATTATCATGCCTTTTTTATTATTTCATAACAAATGATTTTCACTGTGTGTATGTAAATTAAATTGTAACTGTTAATTATGCAAAATCTTTGCGTGATAAATATGAGTTGCTTATATTTGGGGACACACTGAAATTAAATGAAATTCTGCATCATCCTTAATAATTTAATAATCAAACAAAATCTCTACTGTAATCAAAACAATACAGTAAATATTGTTTTTGATTATGCAAATTACATTCATTATCAAAATAAATGTATTTGTCTCCCTAGATGTTCATTATTTTGTCATTATCATTTACTGTTACACTTTACACTTTAAATAATACATTAAAAAAGACCCTTTTTAACCATGGATAAGATGTATTCCACTTGATTTAATATTCTATGTAATATACTGATGGAAAATTGAAGAACGCTATATGCAATAGACATTTTTATTAAAAATCGAAATATATGTGTACAGTTGTACCTATTTAGTTGTAACGTACTGTCTGTGATGGAAATTCTTGTGAGCTGGTCCCCTCTATTGATGAAGAAGGTTTGTAGGTTTGAGGAAACTCAGGATGTCTTGAGCAGAAATATTTATTGAAGCTCGGCCGAGGAGAATTGCAAAAGCAGTACAGAGAACAGTAGCGTGGTAGTGCCAAAACCGAAATCTTAAGGTCTCTTCCTGATGCCCAGTATTTAACCCTTTACTTGCCATATGGAGTCTACGATGCATTCCATACAAGGTTATTCTTTACTGACCTAAATATGTATATTGGGTGTTGAACTCTAATGCTTGCCTAAGTCACGTTGTACTTAGCAGGTCACATGTAATACATTCTAAAGTGGTGCCAGTCTGTCTCTTCATCTAAGACTGAGACAGAGAAAACTATCTTCTGGCCTTGGTTATCTAAGCAAAGGCTCTTCCTTTCTACACAGCTGTTGTCATGCACGTATGGCAACAGAATGAACTATTGCTAGAGAGACAGAGGTCATTCCTTTTCTAGGTCTACAAGTGACCCCAATGTGTGTAACCCTGTACCTCACTACCTTCTACTCACATAGCACCCCTTAGGAAATTCCTTCCCACTGTCAATAGTTGCATCATTAGAGAAAACTTGTTAGCTAGCATTGGAGCAACAATATTTCAACACAACACAAAGATATTTCATTAAAATGCCTTTCTTATACATTCTTTTTTATCAGCATATGTAATGTACTGTCATTTTCATCTTTGCATCATGTTTTTCTTGATGTTTTTTTCCGGTTTCAGAATTATGATATAGCACTTTGGAGCAAAAATGCAAAAAAGGAGGCCAAAAGATGAGGCTAAAATAGCAAAAATATGGACAGCCACTGTGTATTTCCCAGCTGTGCTCACATAAACTGGGATAAAAGTAATCCACACTGCAAAGAATATCAGCATGCTGAAGGTGATGAACTTCGCCTCGTTAAAATTATCAGGCAGCTTCCGAGCCAAAAAAGCCACTAGGAAGCACATACAGGCCAAGGTGCCAATGTATCCAAGAACACACCAGAAGCCAACCTCTGAACCAGTGACACACTCGATGATGATGGTAGCACTGTGGTAATCTGTGTTGTTGTTGGCATGAGGTGGACTGGTGAGCAGCCAGATTAGACAGATTATTACCTGAGCGGAGCGAAAAACAGGATGTAAATTTTTAATCGACACAGTTGAAAAAATATTCATGGAGTTGATTTAGTTGACTTATAGAAAGTGTTCTTACCTGGACAGCTGTTCCTAAAAGTGCACTGGCTCTCTGTTGTTTGGGTCCAAACCATTTCATGACATTACTTCCTGGCAGTGTGGACCTAAAAGCCATTAGGACCACTATTGTCTTGGCCAGTAGGCATGAAATGCAGAGGGCAAAACTGATCCCGAATGCTGGGTACCTGATACGGCAAAGCCAGTCTGAAGGCTCACCAATGAACAACAGGCCAACAAGGAAACAGACAGCAAGAAACACCAAGAGAAGGAAGCTCAGTTCCATGTTGTTGGCCCGAACCAGTGCTGTGTCTTTGCATGTGAAGAATATTGCAAGAATGGAGAGGGAAATACAAGCTCCGAGGACAGATACAACACACAACACAATACCCATTAACTCATGGTAAGACAGGAACTCAATAGTCTTCGGGATGCAGAGATCTCTGGCTTTATTGGGCCACGTGACCTCTGAGCAGCGTGAGCACTCTAAAGAATCTGGAGATGGAGAGAAGATAACTTTTTAGTTTAGAGAAGCCACATTTAGATACAAGCAGGCCAGTTTATATTTGGATAATACAGGAAAGACAGAACACAACACACCAGTCTTATTACTAACTTCTCCCTCAGCACAGGGGACACAGTCGAAACAGCAGATGGGTTCCCCCTTTCTCCTGGCGATGCGGGTACCTGGAGGACAACTGTCACTGCATACAGACCGGAAAGCCTGAGATGGAAAGTTCAGCCACTCAGAAAGACACTGATTTCAATCAATATTCACCATCTTTTCTTTGGTTTTCTGTCTCTGCTTTGTTATGCAGTATTGGTCTCTACAAACAATGCAAAGCAAATTCAACGTGATCTATAAAAGCTGTGTTATAACTAAATGATTTAATACAATTCTGTGAACAAGCCATTATTGTAATACATAATCAACAGGATTATAAGGCAGTAATAGCGTAACAATGCTGTAATAATTATTACTCAGAGTGAATTATTTGAATCACCACCATGATCAACAGAGAACTGATGTTCATGCCTTTATCAAATGTAACACCGTTGTTAAAGGTCCAGTGTGTAAGTTTTAAGAGGAGTTATTGGCAGAAAAAGAATATAATATTTATAAGTACGTTTTCATTAGTTTATAATCATCTGAAAATAATAATCGTTGTGTTTTCATTACCTTAGAATGAGCCATTCTTATCTACAGAGGGAGCAGGTCCCCTTCTATACAAGCCGCCATGTTGCACCTCTATGTTTCTACAGTGGCCCAGAATGTACAAACCAAATACTGGCTCTAGATAGGGCCTTTTGCGTTTTTTGGGGGGTTCGCGGCCATCGTAGTTTCTGGAAGGGGAGGGTGAGGCAAGTGATATTCAAATGGTTGCAATCTGCAATTTCATCGCTAGATGCCACCAAATCCTACACACTGCTCCTTTAACATCATACAATCCCCAATAACATAATATTAAAAAACATGTCTCTATTTTTGTCTTGTAAAAATTTTTTTTCTGTTGAAATTCTTTAACAAATAAAAGCTGTACTAAAAATGTAATAACATATGCATCATTATATTCACAACTCACATTTGCAAAATACCATTTTCCCTCTGTAAACATCTCAACTATTACCCATTTGCAAATTTAGCTATTAAAATGGTAATTATACTTAACTGCTAATTGGGCTATTAATGGGGTTTATTTTTGTAACATTCATATGCAATTGATGTCAGCTTGAGTTGGTTATATTTAAATGTGACATTTTCTTCAGTTTGTTTAACAATAAAGTATTTTGCACAATAATAAGAACAGATTAGCTGATGTGTTGATCAACAGTACATACAACAATCTAAGAGGTGAACATGGTCCCAAGCCTGTTTGCAGAGAACACACCTGCTTCCCAACAGGCCACTGAATCACTGAGTCATTTATGACCAGGCTGCGTCCCGCATGCGAAGAGGCGTCATAGAAACCTACTTTTACCAAATGTAATGAGCCATCAGGCCTCCTTTGCCAGTTCAAGAGATCATAATAGGCAATGGGGTCACCGTTTTGATCAAAGTTGACTTTCTCCCCCAGTGCAGAAAAATTTGCATGCTTCATGTAATGGATTAGCTGAGAGAGAAAGGAAAACAGGTTATCTAAAAAAGATTGTGGTGCATTGACTTCTTGCTCACCCTTTTTAAAATTTATACTACTAATAATATTTAACCAACTATAAGCCTCACCTCCCACGGTTCAAAATGCTTTGGGTCTGCACAGGTGCCATTCAGGAAAGGTCCCTGTCCGACTATGCAGTTACTCATATCTTGCAATGCATGGGCCACCAAATACACAGCCTTGTAGACATTATAGGACACTCTTAGCTGTGTCACATCAGAATAAGGAGAGTAAACATCATTTAAATCCTCTGTCCCTTTACATGGCAATCTGTCAAGGTAGTTGTCGACCCCGTGAGAGTGGCTGTTCACTGACGCATTCAGTCGACAGTTAAACATCTCTTCCCAAAATTCTGCCAAGAAACCTGATTCATGAATATAGGATGGTCTGAGACTAGTGAGGTGTTGTTTCAGCCCTGGAATCACATCAGCTCTCCGGATTGCAAATCCTAAAGTTCCCGTCAGGAGATCTCCAAACTTTTCCCAGAGTGATTTGGCAGTGGCCCAAGCCTCACTGGCGATCCACTGCAGGCCGGTAATATTCCGACGTCGAATCTCTCTTAGAATGCCCTGCATCTCTGACTCACCAGAAAAGTTAATAATGACCTTTGAGGACGCCACCTAAACAGTGGAAATGCAGATATAGTTTATATTAATGCAATTTAAACTTTTTTTAAAAACTTATTAATGTTGTGTTGGACATCCTCTACTTTATATGAAATATGAGTCACATTAAAGCACCCATAATAATATAGATTATAGCACTTTTACTTTTATTACAGTAATGACTATGTATATGAACAAGCCATGTGTACAGGGAGTAGAAAAATAAATAAATAAATAAAATAACAAGAACACATTACATGATGTATCAGCCTCAAATACTTCAAATGAAGTTGAGAAACTGTGTCAGAAAGGTGTCAAATTACCTTTATGTTAATTTTTCAGGACAAAGGTTGTAGTGTTGAATACCAAGCTTTGTGAGCCTAAACTTGATGATGTGACAATTTTTGTATTGTATTAATCTAATAGAAAAACACTACATCTGAACATCTATCAAAGCTAAGGCAGCAAAGGACAGTGTTCTTGAGACAAGATTTTTAGTGACTAAAACAATATTTCAGTCTTAAAGTATTTCCATGCTTTATTTATTTAATTTTAATGTAAATGGAATTGAATTCATTGTTGTTATCTGTGGTTAGATGTAAATACAGCATTAATACTATCAATGAAACAAACAATAATTTTCAGGATTGGCCATATTTCTTATTCATTTGTTAGACTTATGGAAGACACAAAGACCAATTTAATTGACATGTGTTAATTGTAAGGGTAATTTAAATGTACAAATGTACGCAAAACTACACCCTATGGCCTCAAATGGCCATGGAGTTAAGTTGAAACCTTTATGAAACAATCCTGATAAAGATTTTACATTATATGCTTCACAAAGATAGTATTTATCGCAGGTGTTAGTTTGTCTACCCCCTGTATGTATGAAAAATTCCTAGTGACCCATAGGTACCTGAATAACATCCAGAAGCTCATCTAGAGCCTGCTTACTCAGGACTACAGGATAGAAGTGAGTGTAGGCAGCACACACACCGTACTGCACTGACTCCTGCAGGAAGAGCTGGATTGCAAAGCGAGCATAATCAGATTCCACACCAATGACTCCCACCCAGGTCCAGCCAAAATAGCTAACCAGTCGAGCCACGGCTCTGATCTGGAAGGCATCACTAGGCATGGTGCGCATGAATGTGGGGAACTCCCTTTGATTACTCAGACAGTTGCAGGATGCGAAATAGCTCACCTAGTATTATAGAAAACAATAGTTAACCTTCTCCACAGTTTCAAATTTCACCAAACAATACCACCATCTTTACAAGCATTCAGTGGTGCAGACTTTTCTCTGCACTTGAAATGAAAAAAGGAGTTTGGAGTCTTGTGACTTAACTACTCAGCCGGTGAGATGGAACATTAGTTAATACTGATTTTGAAATACGGACTTTTGAAATGTTTTACAAATTTATGGAATATAATTTTGACATTTATACACTATAAGCATAATACTGGTACATTTACAAATAAAGCACTGAATACTTGAATCAACAATCAATCAACAGCAACAAATATTTCAACTCTGTACATTGTAAACCATGTTCCGGCAAATTTGGTGATTTTGAATGTTTCAAATAAATTGAGGGATTAAGTGTTTCTCTATGAGTTGAGGAAATTCCTACTTCTTAAGGTAAATAAACACATTTAAAAAACACATTAGGTTATCTCGAAAAAAAAGCATTATCGGAAAGCTGAAATGCGGCTGTTGTTCTATTCTCTGAACAGTTGACAAGTTAAAGAACAGTAGTTTTCATAGGACAGCAATGATTTGCAACTGGATGGCACCTCATTAATATGAAGAAACCATAAAAGACTGATTTAACATGGCAAAAACAGATATATTATTAATATTATCACAACACAAGTGCTCAGACAGTTAGGCAGTCTCACCAGAGGGATATGGAAAGAACCCAGGCTTCTTAGCAGAGCGATAGTCACCCCAGAAGCAGCATCTCCTATGATTACTGGGGACACAGTCCTTTGTACGGCAGCACAGCCTAATTTGGAGCTGCTATTACTTTCTGGACCTTTGTCTCTGTTCACACTCTCGGCTCTGGAGCCTCTCTCTGGCTGGCCGTTCACCAACAGCAAAGATGTTCTCAGAGACACAGGTATGTCATCACAGCTGTCACGGATGTGGAAACCCAGCTTGAGCTGTGGCAGTAGGTCACTGCGCTGGTTGATCTCTTTGATTGCAAAGGTCATCGTCTGCATCCAGCGCAAGGCACGGGAGCTGAAACTGTACAGAAGTGAAAAGCAGTTCTTCACACGGCACAAATATACAGTATATGTGTTTCAAAATACCCTAAACACAAATCCAATAAAATGAAATCTACTGTGTAAATACATGCAAATATTCACTTACTACTTATACATATTACGTGTTGGTTTTGTTTTGTATGTTGGAAGAGAAGACACAGGGCTGTAGTGTAGAGGGAATAAGCCCCCAATAACTACATCTCCGTCTTCATACAGACTGTTTTTGTCTTCTTCCCCCAAGAAAACACAGCTATCCAGAGCAGCAGCTGAGCTTGGTTTGCCCCCAAAGAGAGAAAGAAACATAAGAAACTTTGCAGCCGGCATTGCCATGGCTGACCTAGGTTTGAAGGAAAGCCTAAGCTCAGTAATGTTTAATATTTAATGGCTGAATATACAACAGTAGCTGCCCTTTGTTGTCACATATAAAGGCTTATGATATTTCAGGACGCAGCTGATTTATACACTGTAGTTAGCACACATAAAGCTGAGGGGACCGCCCAGATACAGTAGCTGTGACATCATTAAAGGTAACACCTTATCCTGGGGTAGGGAAAATTCGCAATGAAAAAAATGTATTTTCATAGTCAGCTCTTCAGTTGTTGAAAAATTTATTGTTTTCTGACTGACATATGATTTACTTGTGTCTGTATTTTGTAGTGAATTAAGGTTTAAATGCATTACACTGGTCATAGTGAATGACCTTTAATATGGTAAGAGAAAGAAGCAGATTTATTGTTACTAAATTTACAATAAAATAATAATAATCAATTTAGTCTTGATCTGAAGTTGCTATAGAGTTCTTGTCTCGTGTACAGTGACCAGAATACTTCATGCACACAAACCACATAATAATCAAGTGGATAACCATTGATAAAGTTTAATATTTACCAGTGAAATCAACTTTCACACCTTTCAGCAACTGAGAAGTTTTGGAAAGTCAAAGGAACAATTAATAGGAATTATTAATCATCAGAAATAATTTAGATATCATACCTATGTTGATGGAAAATCCTAATTTTGATCTACACTTCTTAATTGCTCTTATTAAGCTAAAGCATCAATCCCATAACCTATTACAGGAAAAGTATTTTTGTTTCACCTGAGTTTTTGGCTAAACAGGGTAGACATTGCTCTGGAGGGGAGAGGAGAGGCAGTGCCATTTCTCTGTGGGGTGCTTGGTGGGGTGAGCGAGCATCTGGGTTAGCTGATGGGTTTCTTGGCCCTGTGTGGCGACTTCGGCTCGAGTCGGATGTCTCTCTTTCCATAGCCAGGCTGATGATGTTTTCCTTGGTTTGGTTGTGATGGCAATGCAGTGTGAGCGTCTGCCAGATGCTGACTGGGTTTAAAGTCCATTATGGCCCTAACGGTGGTATCGTTAAGATGCAGGTGCTGCAACAGAATGGAGTATCTTCTTTAATCTGGTAGCGGTAGCAGCAATTTAGGAGGGCTAACACAGTTTCTTTCTTTAAGAGTTAGTTTGTATTGCACCTCCCTCTTCGTCTCTCTGTCTCTTTTTATTTGCACCACGTGGCTGGGTGCGTAGGATCCAAGGTTTCTTCTTTTCTAACCTTTGTTGTGTTAGACCCCAGAACTGGAGCAGGCTCATTTAGAAGACTTCCTTCTTTAAAAGTTGCTAGATGTTGGCATTTTCCAACATGTTCTGTTCTGTTCCAACATGAACCTTCGTTTCCTCTGCAGTTCGGTTAAGGCCAGCTGGGCCTCCCCCCGGCACACAGGCCAAGGGGGAGAGGAACAGCAGGTAAGAGCCTTTTTGTCAGAGGTCTACTGAAGATGAGAAGGTCTTGAAGAAAAGAGGATAAGAGGGTGGTTTCCTCTTGTTTTTGTAATCTTCCTAAAGAATTAATAAAGTTATAAAAGTTTAATTCTCCCAGATTTAAAACTTGGTCTCATCAGTTTCTGGAAGGTACCACACACTTTTCTGACTAAAACGGGATATTATCCACTTATAAGTAAGTAACATACATAAGAGCATCTGAGATTTTGCATTCCAACTTACATTTTGTTTTACTGCAAGCTATGATCAATTGTCTGGATAGGCATACTGTATGTATACATTAACAATTTTCACGTCATTATCTACTCAAAGAGTCTAAACGCACCATCTAGGCTATAACAAGTGGAGTGAGGACAGAATGAGGCTATCATAACACATCATAATAGGCTAATATGTAACATCAAGTAACCTTAGGCATGTTTAATTGATTAATATTAAGGTTAAGAACACAAGAAATCACACCTTTGAAATATGTCATTAGAGTTGAAAGCAAGGACAGACACTAATGAAACTGTGTCCCAAATGATCAAACATGCTGTCCCAAATTACCACGAATGTCACTGAAAAATAGTTTTGTGTCAATACAGAAAATGGTGAGCCACACTTTGCACAAATATCATACACACTTAATTTCTTCATATAAAAAAGCCCTTGTTGTTTCAGGGTTTGTTTCCCCTGCATCCAAATCTGCATGTTAACTCAAAACTTTCTTGCTGTAACATATTAATTAGTATAGATTTAATTTCTGCATGGAAAAGTCAGTTTCTTTGTTCTTTTAGTTATAAAGTTTTACAAGTACTGAGTTTCACTTGATGGAAACCAGAGATAGTGTTCTCTCAAGTTGTAATTTACTAAGAAAGATTAGCTTTCAAAATTTGGCTATCAACCTTTGTTGTTCATACTCTGTGAGTTCTTACAGGCCTGTCATAAATCCTGAAATTGTCATTCAACTTTCCATTAGTGCTCTAGAGTCCAGCAAAGGTCGACAGCAGAGTTTCCTGGGAGAAAGCTTATCAGTTCTCTGGACAGAGCTTGTTTATGAGTCAGAGGCCAACTTTCAGAAAAGTTTGTCTGTTTTCTTTGTTTTATCAGTCAGTGTTCAATTATTATTTGTTTTAATTTATTTTTTACTGTAATATGTTTTCAAACAGTCACGTAGTCTTACATCTTGTCTACAGTGGCTACAGCAGCTTTTGTCCTCCATCACTGTCTACACAGCATGCGTTCAATCACAGTACTGCTGTGTGGTCACCCGTGTCTTGGGTATCACTGTAGTTCTGCATGTTAAAGGGAAGAAAATAGCCCCCAAAAAGAAGCTTCGGATCACAGTTATGCGCATTGCGTGGCATGTGTAGATAGCTGTATTGATTAAAATAGAAGTATGACACATGTGACACGGATGACTGAAAAACACATCCTGTGTAACTAGGGTGTAAGTGACCGTATACACATTTTTTTGCAGTTTCCATTTTCTCATTAGGCAGTCCCCACTTGAGTGAGGCTTGCCCACTCTAGTGTATCAGTAGTGTGTGCGTATATGTGTGTTATCATTGTGACAGCAGGTTTAAGTTTTATATATATCACAATGTGATTGTTTTCCACACCAACGGCAACAAGCTACCATGCAGGTCTGACTTGCCCAAGGATAACAGCAAAATGTGGACAGGAGGAGCTGGGGCTCGAACCACCAATCCTGTGATTAGTGGACAACCTGCTCGCCCCAAATGGTGCCAAAAACTACAGCCTCCAAAAAAACCATGATGTTGAATCAACACCTCTCTGAAACTGTTTCACCCAGAATGCAACATTATAACCCTCAAGAAGGTAACATTAGACTGCATTAGTTTTACTGGCAAGTAAACTGACATTTACAAAAATATGTCTTTTCTTTCATAGGACATTTTATCTCTATTATCATTGTCCTGTTACATCATTTACTATTTGTCATTCAGTCTGCATTAACCTACTTTAGTAAATTAGGCGGGACTGCTGATGTCCAATCCAGTATAACTCTGTCATTAATAAGATGCAAGAATGAGAAGGTCACATACTGTATATAACTTGCCTAATTACATGCTCTCTCGCGCGCGCTCTTTAGGGGTGTGTAACAATATGGCTCAACTTGTCTTATGTCACTTGCTTTGCACTGTCTGTGTCCTTACTATAGCTTATAACCCAATTTCTAGCTTCTCCTCTCCACCCCAAACTGCAGTTAAAGTGTGCACGCTTCAAAACAGCTTTCAGCCAGGCTTTGTGACCAAAGGTGACTATGTTATTGGAGGGATCTTCCCCCTTCACTATAACCAGGAGATGCCAGACCTCAACTGCACCTACAGACCACCGCCAGTGAAGTGCAATGGGTGAGTTTAACAGATTGGAACAGAATGGATTGGATTGGAAATCAAAGTAGGAGTATTAAATTTACTGCTTCTAATTAAATTGTGTCTGATTTTGTTGTGATACCGTCTTTTAATAAATGGATTACACAGCATATATATATTTTACCAGATTTTAGAATACAATGATGATTTAGTCTGACATGTAAGAAAACATTCTTTTACAGTGATGGCTTGAACTGACTTGCACTTGAGACACACAAAATGACATGGTACTGCTTTACTTTATAGGTGTGTAATTCCCTAATAATTTCCAAATATTTCCCAAGAATCTTCCTGGAGAGAACTATGCAATTTGGTACTATTTATATGGAGCTAACACAAGCAATTAACTGGATTTAATAACTTGAAAGTGTACCAGTTGAAAAATGTATCAATTTCCCCTACATTAGTTCCAAATTACATGGGTCTTTCAAGATAACATCTTTGAAATTATTAGGAAATTATTTGAAAATGTCAGACCTGTAAAATAAAGCATTCCCAAAGACATATCTTGGTAACATATTGCATGTGAAATGTGAAAAGTAGGTGAAAATATGGACTTATGGAGTTACTTCATCACAAGATAGATGCAAAAATGCAATTCAGACCAACTTCAAATTCAAAATATTATCTCTGCCTTTCATTTGACATTTTCTCCATACTTGATGTGTGTACTGTGTGTGCTGGGCTACAGCTTTGATCCCAGGGCTTTCCGCTGGGCTCAGACTATGAGGCTGGCAGTGGAGGAGATAAACCAGAGTACAGAGCTATTGCCCAATTACACCCTTGGGTACAAAATCTTTGATTCATGTGCATATCCACTGACCGGCCAGAGGGCTGCTCTAGCTGTGTTGAACGGGCTGAGCGAGGACGACTCTCCCATGTGCAGCAGTGCCTCTCCGCTCCTCGCTGTGATTGGGGAATCTGGTTCTGCTCAGTCTATTGTGGTGTCAAGAATCCTGCAGCCATTCAGAATCCCAATGGTAATGATGACTCTTTTCCACCATAATCCCCCCAAAACATTAGCATGTTACCCTTATAATCTGTTTATAGTGTACTCTTCATTTTTCTTTCTTTACACAGATCAGCTACTTTTCTTCATGTGCATGTTTCACTGACAGAAGACAATACCCTACCTTCTTCAGAGTAATCCCTAATGATGACTATCAGGTGAGACTGGCCTCAGATTTAATAGGGGTTGAAAACCTTTCAGTGCTGCAGCAGTAAAAAGACATCTTTTGAAAAGGTCATATATTTCTGTGTTGTCTGGTGTTATCAATGAAAACCTTGCACCTCCTAAACTCAAACTAATTAAATCAACTTTTTACTAAGATCACTGCTTTGTTTTCATCTAAACTATCATAAGTTTTAAGGACAAGTTTGTAAAAAACGTTCTCAACCAACAAAGAAAATCAATTAGATTTACAATCTTATCACTAAACAGCAATGACATATAGTACCTGTTCATATTACCTTGCAGTGCTATACAAAATCAGGAGGGAAGAAAGTATAAATAAATATTATAAAATGATGTCAGCCTACTTTCTTTTTTTTTCAAAATATATGTGTTTTGAGACTAAGTGAGTTCGCACTCTTTTCTTTTGAACCCAGGTGAAGGCTATTGCTCAGCTGCTGGTGCGCTTCAGCTGGACTTGGGTGGGGCTGTTGCGAGGAGACCATGAATATGGGCGCTTCGCTGTGCAAGGATTACTGAGAGAATTACAGGGTACCAAAGTGTGTGTAGCGTACCAAGAAATGATCCCTCTGCTCTATGATCGCCAGAGGGCACTGGAGATCATGCAGGTAGACACAAAGACATGTTATATTAAGTTTTAAAGCCTTAGAGAATTTTTATTTCACCTCAAGACCCATTTATAGTAGGTGCTGATTACACATAAGAGCCATTAAAGCCCCTATATGTGGAATATCTATGTTATTTTATGATAACAATTAGACAATCCTAGTGAAAATTGTTGCAGTCTATGTGTTGCTTTCAGCCTATTTATCTCAGTGTCCCCAGGTTGGATCCATGGAGGAGAGGGGAAGGGAGTATTTGCATGCACTGCTGTCTGCTACAGTTTTTTTTTTTGATAGTACCAAAAGGTGTCACCAGATTTGGAAAATTTCAAATCCAACAAATAGGGACTTTAAAAAAATACAATTATTTTACATTATGTACCTATGTCTTGTGCAATGTCACTTATTTTTAACCCACTTTCTTTTTGCCTTCTCTCTTCCTTGTGAAACTCTTTCCTCCTTCATCATCTGCCTCTCTGTAAAGGTGATGCATAGCTCTTCGGCAAAAGTGGTGGTGGTATTTTCAGCCGAGGGGGAGATGACACCTTTTCTGAGAGATTACATGATGCAGAACATCACTGGAATCCAATGGGTGGCTAGTGAGGCCTGGGTCACAGCATCTGTCTTTACAGGGAGCGAATATTACCCCTACATGGGGGGCACCATTGGGTTTGGCATCAGAAAAGGTCATATATCCAGACTCAGTGAATACCTACAGACAGTAAACCCACAAATGTATCCCAATAGTCTTCTGGTTAAGGAGCTGTGGGAGGCTCTGTATGGTTGCAGTCCTTCTCTGTCCTCTGGCTTACAATTGCCTCCCTGTTCTGGGCAGGAGTCCCTGCTGGAGCAGCATTCAGCCTACATGAATACATCCAGCCCTAGAGTGGCCTATAATGTCTATAAGGCTGTATATGCGATTGCTCATTCCCTCCACAACCTTCTTCTCTGTCAACCAGGCAATGGGCCTTTCCAAAACAACTCATGTGCTCAAAGCAACAACATACACCCCTGGCAGGTATAATCTAGTATTCTTACTGTTACAGTATAACATTGAAAATGTTGTTTGAAAGAGTATTTAATATTATCTATTGGTTTTCAAGCTCCAATACTACCTCCAGGAAGTAACATTCAACATTGCCGGGGAGGAGGTGAACTTTGATCTGAAGGGCGACTCCATACCTTATTATGATGTCATCAACTGGCAGAGAGGCACAGGCGGGAACATTGAGTTTGTCAACGTGGGGTTGTTTGATGGAACCAAGCCTGCCGGAGAGGAGCTGGTGATCCAGGAGGACAGCATAATGTGGGCAGGGCATCAGAGTGAGGCAAGCTGCTCACACTGTGTTTTTACCTTCATCAGAAGCCAACTGTTGAAGTTCTGTAGGTTGAGGTGTAGGTAAGTCAGGTGGGCAGGACAAGCTGGATCTGATATGAGTTCCTTTGCATTCATATAATAAACAGTAGAAATTCAAAGCCATTCAATTTACAGAGATGTTCAACAGAGAAAAGCAAAACATCCTCACATTTGGAGAGCTGGAACCAGCAAATGTTGGTGGTTTTGCTTAATAAATGGCTTAAGCACTTATCAAAATAGTTTTTTGTTTGGCAATGGACTAATCAAGTAATTGAAAAATAATTTTTCACTGCAGAGCTGAAAGCCATTATTTGCTCCCTAGGTGTCAGTGTCTGTATGCAGTGCCAGCTGTCTTCCAGGGTCCCGGAAGGCTGTCCGTCGTGGGGAGCCTATTTGCTGCTTTGACTGTGTACCATGTGACAGTGGCAAAATTAGCAATGAGACAAGTGAGCTTAAAATCAAACAATAAAAATCTAATCTAATATATTCAATTACAATCAGGTAATATTTGATTCTTCTTCCATTTAGATTCAATAGAGTGCACATTTTGTCCTGAGGACTTCTGGTCAAACAAAGACAGAACAGCCTGCATCCCCAAGAAGGTGGAGTTCTTGGCCTATGATTCCTTGGGTATAGCCCTGACAGTGATCTCTGTGGTGGGTGCCTGCCTCACTATAACTGTCTTTGCAGTCTTTTTCTCTCATAGAAACACAGCCATCGTCCGTTTGAATAACTCTGAACTAAGCTTCTTCATCCTGTTCGCGCTGACTCTGTGTTTTCTGTGTTCCCTGGTGTTCATTGGAGAGCCAACATCTTGGTCTTGCATGCTGCGCCACACTGCCTTTAGCATCACATTTTCACTTTGCATCTCCTGCATTCTGGGGAAGACTCTGGTAGTGTTGGCTGCTTTCACTGCCACCAGGCCAGGGGACAACATCATGAAGTGGCTGGGGCCCAAGCAGCAGAGGGTCATTATCTTCAGTTGCACTCTGGTTCAGGTGGTTATCTGCGCTTCCTGGCTCATTGATGCTCCCCCTTTTCCATCCCGAAATACACAATATGAACGCTCAAAGATCATACTGGAGTGTAGTGTGGGCTCCAGCTTTGCATTCTGGTGTGTTCTGGGATATATTGGTCTACAGGCCTGTCTGTGCTTTGTACTAGCTTTTCTGGCCCGTAAGTTGCCGGGCAACTTCAATGAGGCCAAGTTCATTACTTTTAGCATATTGATCTTCTGTGCTGTGTGGCTGGCATTCATTCCTGCTTACATCAGCTCCCCTGGAAATTATGCAGATGCTGTGGAGTCATTTGCCATTCTGGCTTCCAGCTTTGGCTTGTTGTTCTGTCTGTTTGCTCCAAAGTGTTACATTATTTTGCTGAAACCAGAAAAGAATACAAAACAGCACCTAATGGGAAAAGAAAATAAGTAACATGTCATAAGGTAACCATTTGAAAATAAAGATTTCTGTTTAATATTTAATGTTATTTAAAAGTAGTCTTCCTGAATTACGATATATTTTCCATTTGTATTGACTGGGCAGTGAAAGTTGTATGCAACTGATAATGTAGCATTGCAACTGAAGTACAGTATACAAGGAATTGAATATACAATTAAGTATAATTATAAGAAGCTCTTAATGTAGATTTTGAAGATGAAATAAAGATATTTAGCGATGAATGTTCTTTGGAATTTCTGAAACTCAATTTGTTGTTTGTCTCATTGTCCTATTTGTTTATTTATATTTCCATCTTTAAAAAAATATACAGATTTATTTTATTTAACATGTTTATTTTTTTCTTTCTGAACATTAGCCATCTTTCAACCTGTGCTTGTTTGAGTGACAAAATACTATACCCCACATTTTTCAGAACTGTGCCAAGTGACCGCTTCCAAATCGTCAGCCTGGTGCTGCTTATGAAATACTTTGACTGACGTTGGGTGGGGATTATTTATTCTGAAGGGTTGTACTCAGAGAAAGGTACAGCTGAATACACTAAGGAAGCAACGAATGAGGGCATATGTGTTGAATACAGATTACCTTACTTTAAGACATCTCAAATAATATCAAAGTTGGATGCTATTGTAGAGACAATAAAGGATATCCTTGTCAAAGATGGTCCTGTTGTTTATGTCCAAGTCTTTCACCAAATTGTTCCTGCCAAAAATGAAAAAAAAAAGAGAAAAAAAAAACATTTTACAGGGGGCAATAAGCTTTGCCCTCGCTCAGGCATCCATACCAGGTCTTGGTTAATTCTCACTCAGCTTGAAACCTTCTGATGAACCACAGAGTGTTGTAATTAAAGCTTTCTGGGAGAAGTTATTTGACTGCAGCTTCTCTCCATCAAATACATCTGCTATGTGTACTGGCACAAAGGATCACAAGACAGTCTTCAGTGACTACACAGACGTGACACATTTCAGGGCTGAGAATAATGTGTACAAAGCTGTACTTTGTGGCATATGCCATTCATGCACAATTGTAATGTAAAACTGCCTCAAAACAAGAATAAACCTAAGCTTGTAAGTTCTGGTATATTTATTGAGGCATGTCTTGATGGTTTCTCTTTTGCTTGCTTATATGTATGCTAAAATGTGTCAGTTGACACTCTATAGGTCTTAGAACACATGAGGTATGTGAACTCTACAACACAGAATGGGGCCAAGGTTTTCAATATGATTCTTCTTTTCCAGAGGGGTAAAAATTTAAACAGACACAGACAAAACCAAAATAGTTTGGGGAGGAAACAGTAATGAAGTATGTGTAACCCAGGTTCTCTGAGTGGAGAGACTATCTTGCCGCTCTACCTATTACTGTGGCCACCGCAGCTGATGTGTCTCAAATAATATCCAGGCTAGCTGCTCCCATAGGGGTCAGTCCCCACACATATGGAATATGTAGGGAGGACAGGTAGTCTCGACACAATAGAGAACATAATTTCTTTTAACTTTGGTCCTTTCACAGCTGAATGACAATATTTACTTTATAGAAACTTTGTTAACATTGCAATGTCTTTGACATGAACAATGCGATGCAATGAGTTTTACCTTTCTGTGTTTTATCTAGTCAGGTGCCAAGGTCTGTCTGCAGAGAACCATGCCCACCAGGGACTTATGAGGCCATGAACAAGTTTAAACCTGTGTGCTGCTTCGACTGCTTTGACTGCCCCGAGGAAATAATCAGACAAGTGAGTAAGGAATTCAAAATTGAATTCATTCATGCGTATTGTAGTAAGGAAAAATGAAAAGAGTGATACAACGATATTGATGAATTGAATTGTATTTTATTTTAATGAAATGATTGCATTTCTGTATGATTTCACTTATTTTACAGATTCTCCAGACTGTTTGATCTGTCCACCTGAATTTTGGCCAAATGAAAAGAAAGATAATTGTCTTCCAAAACCTAGTAAATATATTTCCTACAAATAGATCATGGGTGCACATTTAACTGGATTTGGATGTGTTGGTATATTCTTGTCTCTTCTGACGTCAATATTTTATTTTGACTCACAAAGAGACTCCCATTGGAAGCTGAGATTCATGCTGCTATTCTTATTTAAACTGTGTTTCCTCTGTTCTCTGACCTTTCTCGGCCGGCCGTCTGAGCGGTCCTTCATGCTGCGACACACATCGGTCAGCATCACCTTTGCCCTCTATACCTTGTGGTCAAGGGAAAACTATAGTGGTTTTAATGGCCTTCAGAGCCACACTTCCAAGCAGTAATGTGATGAAATGGTTTGATCCTACACAGCTGACAGCTGTTTGGACATTCACCCTCATTCAGGTGGTGATTTGTATACTTTGGCTAACACTCAAGCCTCCATTCCCAAAGAAGAACATGAAGTACTATGAAGACAAGATCATCTTAGAGTGTGCCCTGGGTTCAGCTGTTGGATTCTGGGCTGCGTTGGGTTATATCGGATGTCGTGCTCTCTTGTGTTTTATACTTGCTTTTCGTGCTAGGAAGCTGCCAGACAGCTTTAATGAAGCCAAACAGATCACATTCAGCATGCTGATATTCTGTTCAGTCTGGATCACATTTATGCATATGTCAGCTCTCCTAGGAAGTTCACTGTAGCTGTGGAAATATTTGTCATTCTTGCTTTCAGTTTTGGTTTGCTGGCATGCATTTTCTTCCCAAAATTCTATATTATGATCTTCAGGCCAGAGAAAAACTCGAAAAAACATTTGATGCGGAAAATACCAGCAAGAACACTTTAATCTGTAAATCAGAAGTGTCCAACAAATGGCCTTAGGGGGAAAACACATAAACTAATTTTATTGCATAGTCTGACAGATATTGTAGAAACACAAGACATTGTTGTAATTCATGAACTTGTGTGATGTGTTGAATAAACTGAATATACTGACTCGGGTTTCCCCCCCCCCATTTTTATTTCATCATAAATATTGTGTATAGGAGTAGACAGTATATTAAATTTAATTTTTAACAGCATTATATCAATGTTGGACAAAACGTTTGCTTCTGTATAAGATTAATTAATGATTAAACTTGCAATTGTTTAGTGGGGTAACAGACTAAGAAATACTGAAAAAGTAAAGAAGATAGGGAACACAAAACATCCCCCCCCCCCCAAATCAACAACTGCTATCAAAGCATCCTTTATTAATACACTTTGTAGTGTAGTCAATCAGTGGTCCAGTATAGAAGACGTGCATGAGGTGCAAACATGAGGCGTCATAGTCAAGCCTCCAGGAAATGCGCCAGGCTTTGAAGCCAATTTGACATAGCGGCCAAACTGTGGAATTCAAACTTCCGGGTCCGTCACTGGTACGGACAGAACTGGCCGGAGACACAAGGCAGGTATGATAGAGTTTATTATTACACAAGTACTCCAACTTCCGTGTCCATCACATGATGCACACTGGCCCCACAAGACTGTTTCTCATAGACTTACATTGTGAAAGAAGCAGCTGTAAAATGGTGGATACATTTTTTTGGGGCTTCACAACCCCTGCGAAATGACTCGTTTTAGCATGAGAATTTGATCCATTTGGTCCAATAACGTTTGGACTAGAAGAGCTGCACAATTAAATAATTTTGTCCCCATTCAAGTTAGCAGAGGGCTAAAGCGGAAGTTAGCCGGCTTGCGCACCCCTGACCCTGCCAAGGGAGGTGGGGTCTTTACAGTAGCACCCCTTGGTTACCTTGGACTTCCAAAATTGTCAAAAACATTATTTTTTACAGTGCACTTTTATTGATATTTAATATAGTATCAAAAATAATGATTGATCTCAGTAACAGCAAGAAAACTTAGAAGGAGACGTATGATTTGTATAATCTCATCATACCACTCATGGTCACACATTCGAAGAGTTAAGTGCTTATAATTAATAGTCTGCATCACAAGACTAATTTGCAAATGCGGTCATCGTATTAAACCCACGCCATATTACATAAACAGCCTGACCGAATCCAGGACATCAAAATGATGCATACACACAGCGTACAGACAGCTGAAGCAGCCACCTACTGGTTTGTATGAAAAGAGGAATCGGATACAGAAATCCAGTGTTCAACTCTTGAGAAGTAAGTTATATGTTACTGCTGACCAATCAAAACTCTGGTCAGATCTGTTTTTGGTCATTCATAACTAACTTTTAATTACAGGTGCATGTATTACAGAACAATCATAAGTAATAATTAATAAAGGCCACATATTAGTCATTTTAGCCCGAACCCTTCGACATGAATCATACTTTATGCATTAGTTCATATGTTTATTAGTCATCCAGGCAGGGTCATGCATTAATTAATGCATTATTTAATGATAAGTTTTAACTTTATTATTTTGCTGGCATTAGAACTCAACACTGACAGTTCCCATACTGAACTAACTATGGACCACCTGTCACCTCATCTGCTACTAGGCCTCTTTCTTATCACTTTTAAAACAGATTTGAAATATTATTGTCATTATGACGTTTTTAAACAATTTCACATAAAATAGAAGTACATAAAGCAAGACAAACACACACATTAAATAACATTCTGCAAAAAGTGGGCTACTTTAACAGAGAATGAAAGAGCGAGATATGGGGGAGACCTGACCTGATGATCTGGCGTCTGTGAACTGAATGAACAGCGGTGAACCTGAAGCGGTCAGTATTGTAGTTTAAATGTTTCGAACATCACAGAATTAAAAACATCTCCACTGGACAAAAGTAACATCAGTCAACTGTTATTATATTTACATTTCAGGTGTAAGGTGTTAGCTAATTTCTGACATTTTAAACAACTTTATTAGCCTACTGTTGGTGAATATGCCTCCTGAAAAGCAAATTAAGACATCAGGTTCTTTTTAAGAAGAACCAATAAGCGTCAGTAACAAATCAACTAAGAATGTTCTGTAATCAATCATTAGTAACATGTAGCATTAATATTTACTGAACTAACATCTTCCCTACCGATCTTCTTTTTCAAGAGTGAATCAGGAGCTGAGGTATTACTGTATGCATGCATCATTTTATCAGGAGAATCCTGTCAGCAGCAGTTTGAGCAGCAGAGACGCACAGACAGGTGAGCTGCGGGCTCCGAGGTGAGCTCTGATGTCTGAAGTTTTGAGATGGTTAAAATATAACGTGAATGTTTGAGCATTGCTGTGTTTCTGTCATGAAGAACCATGTTATTAGCTGCAGAAAACTCTTGAGTTGCGTAGTCCAAATCAATACACTGAAAGGACAAAGCCACAGAATCTCAGGTTTAAAAATGTTTTACAGCAACCAGTTTGTTCAAACAGGGAAGCACGTTACCTAACCCATCCCTTACCTACCCATCTAAGATTGCTATGCCCTGTGGGAAATAAGTAAGGTTTTTATGAAGAGAGCACGTCTACATGCATCTGACACAGTTGTTATAAGAGCTGTTTCCTCGTGTCTTTTAAAAAATGCCAAGCAAACATGCATGGGCTGCAGGGAGCTATTATCTTATCTCTGTTTGTTTCCTACCTGAACCCAGTTTGTGGCTGTGAGCTTTTGGGTCGGTTTGACATGCCAAGTTTGTTCAAGCAAGGAGACATAATGATCGGGGGGATTTTCCCGGTTTTCAACAAAGACATAAGTAGCACTTCAACATTCGAGAGCAAGCCACCTGGAGCAAAGTGTGCACGGTAAGTTTTAATATATCTGACTTTTCCATATTTCATTCATCCTCCTCTACTCTTGTCTTACAAACTTGCCATTGTATGTACAGCAGCAGCTCTGTAATTTTACGACCTATTTCAATCACTAAAACCTTTTTAGATTTGACCTGCGAGCTTTTCGGTGGACCCAAGTGATGATATTTGCAATTGAAGAAATCAACAAAGATCCTGCTCTCCTGCCAAACATATCTCTTGGCTATAGGATCCTTAATTCTTGTTCATCTCCTACAAATACTTTACGTGCTGCACTAACACTGGCTAGTGGACCAGAGGAGATAGAATTGACTTCCCCTTGTCCTCCAGCTATATCTGCCCTCATAGCAGAGGCAGGATCATCTCAGTCTTTAGCTGTGGCTGGAGCTCTTGGACCATTTCAAGTGCCAATAGTAAGAGATTAAATGATGTGTTTTATTAGATTAGTGTTCTGTGATATTTGATGCTTTTGTAGTGCTTTTTTGTGGCATTTTTTCAGACATCTTTTTGTGTTCTTTTTATAGGTAAGTTACTTTTCAACATGTGCCTGCCTGAGTGACAGAGCTAAATACCCTACATTTTTCCGGACAATCCCCAGTGACTACTTCCAGGCAAAAGCTTTGGCAGCACTGGTCAAACGTTTTGGCTGGCAGTGGATTGGGGCCATACAGTCAGACAATGACTACGGGCGGAATGGGATCCTAGCTTTTACTGAAGAGGTTAAAAAGCTTGGGGTTTGTATTGCATTTGTCGGAACAGTTCTACGAACATACACTATGGATAAAATTCTGGATGTGGTGGAAATGATCAAGCAGTCAACTGTCAAAGTCATTCTGGCTTTCGTTCCAGAGGGTGACTTTTACCCTTTGATGAAAGAGGTTGTGAAACAGAACATTACGGGAATTCAGTGGATTGCCAGTGAGGCCTGGATAACAGCAACTCAACCCTCCACACCTGAAATCTACCAAGCTTTTGGTGGAGCTCTAGGATTTGTGGTACAGAAGATGGCTATTCCAAATCTAAAACCATTTCTTACAGGCATTAGCCCTTATGCTGATCCAAGAGCAGCCTTTGTGAGTGATTTCTGGGAGATTATTGTGGGCTGTAGACCTGTTTTACCTGGGGAACACACAGGTACTGAGGCAATGAATGGAATATGTACAGGCAATGAGACATTAATGAATTCCCAGGATGTGTTCTTCAATGTCACACAGCTCAGAGTGTCCTATAATGTCTATAAAGCAGTTTATGCCATTGCACATGCCCTACATCAGCTGGTGTTCTGCCAACCAACTGCAGAAAAAACAATAAAGCCATGTTTGAATGCATCAGAAATTCAGCCCAAAGAGGTGAGAAATAGTGCAAGTAAAATCAGAAATACCGCCAACTGTCTGCAAATGAATGTATGTACAATGAATGTATCTGTTCAGAAGTTATCTTGGTAATATGAACACTATCTAACAAATAATAGTCCCTTTTCTCAGGTCACTGATCACCTACAAAGGGTGAATTTTAGAAATCAGTTTGGGGATAATGTGTTTTTTGATGTCAATGGTGACCCTCCTGCTTCTTATGATATTATTAACTGGCAGCTGATAGATGGGCAGGTGCAACATGTCACACTGGGTCATTTTGCCTCTGCTGCTAGCAGTGATTATAAGCTCAGCATCGAAGAGGAAGCAATTGTGTGGAGGACAGGGAAAATGGTAATCGTGAAGACTTTTCTTCATACAATAAGCTAATACATTTTGGACCATGTGTCCTGTAGGAACATTCAATTAATTGAATATAGCAGCACTATTATTATATTGTTTAAACTTTGTTTTCTCAGGTTCCAACATCGGTATGCTCTAATGTTTGTCCGGTAGGAACCAGGAAAGCTCAAATAAAAGGAAAACCAACCTGCTGTTTTGACTGCATCCCATGTGCTGATGGAACTATAGCCAACTCAACAGGTATCAAAAGCATGTATGTCATAGTAAACAAACCAATCCAACCGGTCCAATATCATAGCATGCATTTAGTCTTTGCATATATTTCTTGTTTAGAATATTATTGTTAGTGTTACTGCACCATATTGCATTTTCTTGCTTTAAATGCATTGCATTTATTTTTTACTGAAGTGTCATTTCATTGCTGGAAATGTAACATCCAGACACTGACCTCATTTTTTTTGTTCATGTATAACAGGTACAGCTGACTGCACACCCTGTCCACAGGAATACTGGTCCAATGAAAGGAAAGATGAGTGCATCCCTAAAACAGTTGAGTTCCTGACATATCATGAGCCGATGGGAATAGCTATCGCAGTTGTATCCCTGGTAGGGGTCTTTCTGTGCCTGGCCACAATGATGGTCTTTATCTGCTACAGAGAAACTCCTGTGATAAAGGCCAGCAACTCTGAGCTGAGCTGTTTCCTTTTGTTTTCTCTTTGTTTGTGTTTTCTCTGTCCCCTCACTTTCATCGGCAGACCCACAGTCTGGACATGCATGCTGCGCCACACAGCTTTTGGTGTGACATTTGCACTTTGCATTTCCTGTGTCTTGGGAAAACTATTGTTGTTGTAACAGCTTTCAAAGCCACATTTCCTGGCAACAAAGTTGCAGGAAAGTTCAGTGCTGCACAGCAAAGGATCATAGTTTGCTCCTGCACTTTGATTCAGATATTGATATGTGTGTTGTGGCTTAAGTTAAACCCACCTTTCCCAGACATGGTTTTCAAATACAGCAATAAAAAGATTGTCTTAGAATGTAACACAGGCTCTGAGGCTGCTTTCTATGCAGTGCTGGGGTACATAGGGATCCTTGCAATAATATGTTTGATCCTTGCATTTCTAGCACGAAAGTTGCCTGATAACTTTAATGAAGCCAAATTTATCACATTCAGCATGCTGATATTCTGTGCTGTCTGGATCACCTTTATCCCAGCATATGTAAGCTCTCCTGGAAAGTTCACTGTAGCTGTGGAAATATTTGCAATTTTGTCTTCAGCATTTGGCTTATTAATTAGCATTTTTGCACCAAAATGTTACATAATATTGATCAAGCCAGAGAAAAATACCAAGAAACATGTCATGGGAAAAACTGTGAGCAAAAAATTATGATTCCTTAATTTTAAAAGATGATGCTACTTTACCTCTAACTTTTATATAATATAGGGAAGCAGTAGTATATGAGTAAAGCAAGATGTTGTGGCATTTTATATAATACAGAGATGCATCTACAAGTCTGATATTTAATTAATAAATGTCCTATACATAATATGACATTAAAGATGCACAAAACTGTATGGATGGAAATATACTTGATATTTATTAATTATCATGCCTTTTTTATTATTTCATAACAAATGATTTTCACTGTGTGTATGTAAATTAAATTGTAACTGTTAATTATGCAAAATCTTTGCGTGATAAATATGAGTTGCTTATATTTGGGGACACACTGAAATTAAATGAAATTCTGCATCATCCTTAATAATTTAATAATCAAACAAAATCTCTACTGTAATCAAAACAATACAGTAAATATTGTTTTTGATTATGCAAATTACATTCATTATCAAAATAAATGTATTTGTCTCCCTAGATGTTCATTATTTTGTCATTATCATTTACTATTACACTTTACACTTTAAATAATACATTAAAAAAGACCCTTTTTAACCATGGATAAGATGTATTCCACTTGATTTAATATTCTATGTAATATACTGATGGAAAATTGAAGAACGCTATATGCAATAGACATTTTTATTAAAAATCGAAATATATGTGTACAGTTGTACCTATTTAGTTGTAACGTACTGTCTGTGATGGAAATTCTTGTGAGCTGGTCCCCTCTATTGATGAAGAAGGTTTGTAGGTTTGAGGAAACTCAGGATGTCTTGAGCAGAAATATTTATTGAAGCTCGGCCGAGGAGAATTGCAAAAGCAGTACAGAGAACAGTAGCGTGGTAGTGCCAAAACCGAAATCTTAAGGTCTCTTCCTGATGCCCAGTATTTAACCCTTTACTTGCCATATGGAGTCTACGATGCATTCCATACAAGGTTATTCTTTACTGACCTAAATATGTATATTGGGTGTTGAACTCTAATGCTTGCCTAAGTCACGTTGTACTTAGCAGGTCACATGTAATACATTCTAAAGTGGTGCCAGTCTGTCTCTTCATCTAAGACTGAGACAGAGAAAACTATCTTCTGGCCTTGGTTATCTAAGCAAAGGCTCTTCCTTTCTACACAGCTGTTGTCATGCACGTATGGCAACAGAATGAACTATTGCTAGAGAGACAGAGGTCATTCCTTTTCTAGGTCTACAAGTGACCCCAATGTGTGTAACCCTGTACCTCACTACCTTCTACTCACATAGCACCCCTTAGGAAATTCCTTCCCACTGTCAATAGTTGCATCATTAGAGAAAACTTGTTAGCTAGCATTGGAGCAACAATATTTCAACACAACACAAAGATATTTCATTAAAATGCCTTTCTTATACATTCTTTTTTATCAGCATATGTAATGTACTGTCATTTTCATCTTTGCATCATGTTTTTCTTGATGTTTTTTTCCGGTTTCAGAATTATGATATAGCACTTTGGAGCAAAAATGCAAAAAAGGAGGCCAAAAGATGAGGCTAAAATAGCAAAAATATGGACAGCCACTGTGTATTTCCCAGCTGTGCTCACATAAACTGGGATAAAAGTAATCCACACTGCAAAGAATATCAGCATGCTGAAGGTGATGAACTTCGCCTCGTTAAAATTATCAGGCAGCTTCCGAGCCAAAAAAGCCACTAGGAAGCACATACAGGCCAAGGTGCCAATGTATCCAAGAACACACCAGAAGCCAACCTCTGAACCAGTGAGACACTCGATTAAACAGAGTAGACAGATAGAAAGATTATTACCTGAGTGGAGCGAAAAACGGGATGTTAATTTTTAATCGACACAGTTGAAAAATATATTCATGGAGTTGATTTAGTTGACTTATAGAAAGTGTTCTTACGTGGACAGCTGTTCCTAAAAGTGCACTGGCTCTCTGTTGTTTGGGTCCAAACCATTTCATGGCATTACTTCCTGGCAGTGTGGACCTAAAAGCCATTAAGACCACTATTGTCTTGGCCAGTAGGCATGAAATGCAGAGGGCAAAACTGATCCCAAATGCTGAAAAAAACGAAAAAACCCAAAAAAACGGCCGGTGGTCGTCCTCCACCATGGGGAGTGGGTTGATCCGGGCGGACGGCTGGGGTTTGGGCATGCGCGGAGCTGGGGACTTTGGACGGACGACCCAGAGCCTGGACAGGTGTGGAGTTGGGAGCCTTGGACGGACGACCCGGAGCCTGAGGCAACGACGAAGGCGGGAACCCTTTGGAACCTGGCGGCAAAGACGAAGGCTGGGACCTTCTGGAGGCTTGCGGTGAAGACGAAGGCTGAGACCTTCTGGAGGCTTGCTTGCGAAGGCGGGAGTCAACTGGAGGCCGGTGAACCAGATCAGGGGCCAGCGTCGGGACAGCAGGACAGGAAACCGGCGTCGGGACAGCAGGACTGGAAGTCAAAATAGTTTGGGGAGGAAGCAGTAATGAGGTATGTGTAACCCAGGTTCTCTGAGTGGAGAGACTATCTTGCCGCTCTACCTATTACTGTGGCCACCACAGCTGATGTGTCTCAAAGAATGTCCAGGCTAGCTGCCCTCATGAGGGTCAGTCCCCGCACATATGGAATATGTGGGATGGACAGGTAGTCTCGACACAATGGAGAACAAAATGTATTTTAATTTTTGTCCTTTCACAGCTGAATGACAATATTTACTTTATAGAAACTTTGTAAACATTGCAATGTCTGTGACATGAACAACATTTTGCTGCAATGAGTTTTACCTTTCTGTGTTTTATCTAGTCAGGTGCCAAGGTCTGTCTGCAGAGAACCATGCCCACTAGGGACTCGTAAGGCCATGAACAAGTTTGAGCGTGTGTGCCTGTGTGGCGGCTGTGGCTTAGTGGTAGAGGGGGTTGTCCACCAAGTGGAAGGTCAGTGGTTCAATCCCGGCTTCCCATCTATTTGAAAAATATTAAAAGGACACCTGAAGGTGTATGTGACCAAGCATAATGGGAGATCAGCCTATGAATTTGGGCCAGTTAAAGGCACCTGTGATACAAAAGCTAGAGGAAAAAGTAGGTGAAAAGACAAGAGACAGAAATAGAAAGCAGTGGAAAAGTTGTGGGAGAAAAGGGATTGACAAGGTCTCCTCACCAGCAACCAGGAAGCCGAGCTGCTTACCCCTCAAGTGATCATGTGCAGGATAACTGCAGCAGCTGTAAGTCATAGAAATGCCCTTTGTGATTGGAAGACGGCAGGAAGCCATAAATGGGGATTGGCATATAGTAGAGACAGAGATGTGACCACCACAGCCATTTGCGCAATAATGACAGCAGCAGGCAAGGAAAATGGAAAGCGAAAAAAGGAGAGAAAGGAGGGGTCAACTGCTGCCTCAACAACAGCAACCATGCTGTCCGTTTCACTAAGCGGTCCTGCATGCTGCAACACACATCAGTCAGCATCACCTTTGTCCTCTATACCTTGTGGTCAAGGGAAAACTATAGTGGTTTTAATGGCCTTCAGAACCACACTTCCAAGCAGTAATGTGATGAAATGGTTTGGTCCTACACAGCTGAGACTCAGAGTTTGGATTTTCACCCTCATTCAGGTGGTGATTTGTATACTAACATGATGTACTATAAAGACAAGATCATCTTAGAGTGTGCCCTGGGTTCAGCTGTTGGATTCTGTGTTGGGTTATATCGGACGTCGTGCTCTCTTGTGTTTTATACTTGCTTTTCGTGCTAGTAAGCTGCCAGACAGCTTTAATGAAGCCAAACAGATCACATTCAGCATGCTGATATTCTGTTCAGTCTGGATCACATTTATGTCAGCTCTCCTAGGAAGTTCACTGTAGCTGTGGAAATATTTGTCATTCTTGCTTTCAGTTTTGGTTTGCTGGCATGCATTTTCTTCCCAAAATTCTATATTATGATCTTCAGGCCAGAGAAAAATTCGAAAAAACATTTGATGCGGAAAATACCAGCAAGAACGCTTTAATCTGTAAATCAGAAGTGTCCAACAAATGGCCTTAGGGGGAAAACACAAACTAATTTTATTGCATAGTCTGACAGATATTGTAGAAACACAAGACATTGTTGTAATTCATGAACTTGTGTGATGTGTTGAATAAACTGAATATACTGACTCGGGTTTCCCCCCCCCCATTTTTATTTCATCATAAATATTGTGTATAGGAGTAGACAGTATATTAAATTTAATTTTTAACAGCATTATATCAATGTTGGACAAAACGTTTGCTTCTGTATAAGATTAATTAATGATTAAACTTGCAATTGTTTAGTGGGGTAACAGACTAAGAAATACTGAAAAAGTAAAGAAGATAGGGAACACAAAACATCCCCCCAAATCAACAACTGCTATCAAAGCATCCTTTATTAATACACTTTGTAGTGTAGTCAATCAGTGGTCCAGTATAGAAGACGTGCATGAGGTGCAAACATGAGGCGTCATAGTCAAGCCTCCAGGAAATGCGCCAGGCTTTGAAGCCAATTTGACATAGCGGCCAAACTGTGGAATTCAAACTTCCGGGTCCGTCACTGGTACGGACAGAACTGGCCGGAGACACAAGGCAGGTATGATAGAGTTTATTATTACACAAGTACGTTGATAGTGAATGGAAGAAAGTATACAGTCCTTGGAATGGAGGTGGCGGAGCACTGAGTATTAGGTCCACACGGGTCAGGAGACTGGAGCGACACTCACGGAGGACTGGAGACGCACGGGGACTGGAGCTGGAGTGCCACACACGGAGACCAGGAGCACGAAGGAGCCGGAGAAGAGGCACTGGGTACCGGTGGCTGGTAGACTCACGGAGGACTGTAGACACACGGGGACTGGAGCTGGAGTGACACACACGGAAAACAGGAGCACGAAGGAGCCGGAGAAGAGGCACTGGAGGCTGGTAATAGCATGCTCAGGAAAAGGGAGTCCAAGGCGTTTAATGATTCAGGGGAACTAGCGTCCTATCCTTAGTCATTAACGAGACCGGACCCAGACTGTCGTGAGGAGCTGGGTTATATAGGGGAGTAGAGTGGCTGATTACGTGCAGGTGTGAGATAGGTGACAGGTGATTTGCATTAGTACTCAGGTGAGGGAGTGCAGAGTGAAGGAGAGTGGCTGGAGAGAACATGACAGACTGTGACAGTCACGTGATGCACACTGGCCCCACAAGACTGTTTCTCATAGACTTACATTGTGAAAGAAGCAGCTGTAAAATGGTGGATACATTTTTTTGGGGCTTCACAACCCCTGCGAAATGACTCGTTTTAGCATGAGAATTTGATCCATTTGGTCCAATAACGTTTGGACTAGAAGAGCTGCACAATTAAATAATTTTGTCCCCATTCAAGTTAGCAGAGGGCTAAAGCGGAAGTTAGCCGGCTTGCGCACCCCTGACCCTGCCAAGGGAGGTGGGGTCTTTACAGTAGCACCCCTTGGTTACCTTGGACTTCCAAAATTGTCAAAAACATTATTTTTTATATTTAATATAGTATCAAAAATAATAATAGAACTCAGTAACTGCAAGAAAACTTATTAAGGAGTACTTACTTAAGGAGACATATGATAATGATTTGTATAATCTCATGAAATCTTTTTATATTATTGACTAAAACATCGCAGGTGACAAGGGTGAGATGATTTATATTTTGAATAACTATTTCATAAGGTGTCTGTTTTCATCCTTTCATAAGATTAAGGAAAGCTGTGTTTTGCTACTGCATACACACAGCGTACAGACAGCTGAAGCAGCCACCTACTGGTTTGTATGAAGAGAGGAATCGGATACAGAAATCCAGTGTTCAACTCTTGAGAAGTAAGTTATATGCTACTGCTGACCAATCAGACACTCTGGTCAGATCTGTTTTTGGTCATTCAGAACTTCTTTAGAATTCACGTTTAAATTACAGGTGCATGTATTACAGAAAAATCATAAGTAATAATTAATAAAGGTCACAAACCCTTCTAAATGAATCATACTTTATGCATTAGTTCATATGTTTATTAGTCATGCATGCAGGGTCATGCATTAATGAATGCATTAATTAATGATAAGTTGTTACCTTTATTATGATGCTGACATTAGCACTCAACTCTGACAGATCCCATACTGAACTAACTAAAGACCATCTGCTACCACGAAGACCTATTACACTAATCAACCAGCTATCCTAAAATTCAGTATTCACACAATCCCCATTCTCAGGTCTCTTTCTTTCCACCTTTAAAACAGATTTGAAATATTATTGTTATTATGGCATTTTTTAAACTATTTCACATAAAAAATAAGTACATAAAACAAGACAAACACACACATTAAATAACATTCTCAAAAAACACAAATAGACTCCTGCACCAGAGTTGCCACATTTCAAAAGTAGCCTCACAATGTGTGTAGCTTTTGGTTGGATTTACCAATGTTCTCTACCTTGGCCGGTCTGCAAATTAAAACATAAGATTCCTTATGACCTGTGAGTACGTTTATGAACATTTGACATACACTTAAATGTAGACACAAACAAAAACATGTTTTTTTATCATTCCACATCATAGGCGGAAATTTGAGTATGGATGGTGGGGACATGGCTCTATCAATTTTAAGGTGCTGCTGAATTTTCCCTACCAATATTATTACAGATCTCAAACTATATTGTAATTTTAAGTCCTCATAGTATTACCATTAAGGTCTATGCAGCGCTGCCAGGTTTCTGTGTTTTCTTCAAAAAGTGGGCTACTTTAACAGAGAATGAAAGAGCGAGATATGGGGGAGACCTGACCTGATGATCTGGCGTCTGTGAACTGAATGAACAGCGGTGAACCTGAAGCGGTCAGTATTGTAGTTTAAATGTTTCGAACATCACAGAATTAAAAACATCTCCACTGGACAAAAGTAACATCAGTCAACTGTTATTATATTTACATTTCAGGTGTAAGGTGTTAGCTAATTTCTGACATTTTAAACAACTTTATTAGCCTACTGTTGGTGAATATGCCTCCTGAAAAGCAAATTAAGACATCAGGTTCTTTTTAAGAAGAACCAATAAGCGTCAGTAACAAATCAGCTAAGAATGTTCTGTAATCAATCATTAGTAACATGTAGCATTAATATTTACTGAACTAACATCTTCCCTACCGATCTTCTTTTTCAAGAGTGAATCAGGAGCTGAGGTATTACTGTATGCATGCATCATTTTATCAGGAGAATCCTGTCAGCAGCAGTTTGAGCAGCAGAGACGCACAGACAGGTGAGCTGCGGGCTCCGAGGTGAGCTCTGATGTCTGAAGTTTTTGAGATGGTTAAAATATAACGTGAATGTTTGAGCATTGCTGTGTTTCTGTCATGAAGAACCATGTTATTAGCTGCAGAAAACTCTTGAGTTGCGTAGTCCAAATCAATACACTGAAAGGACAAAGCCACAGAATCTCAGGTTTAAAAATGTTTTACAGCAACCAGTTTGTTCAAACAGGGAAGCACGTTACCTAACCCATCCCTTACCTACCCATCTAAGATTGCTATGCCCTGTGGGAAATAAGTAAGGTTTTTATGAAGAGAGCACGTCTACATGCATCTGACACAGTTGTTATAAGAGCTGTTTCCTCGTGTCTTTTAAAAAATGCCAAGCAAACATGCATGGGCTGCAGGGAGCTATTATCTTATCTCTGTTTGTTTCCTACCTGAACCCAGTTTGTGGCTGTGAGCTTTTGGGTCGGTTTGACATGCCAAGTTTGTTCAAGCAAGGAGACATAATGATCGGGGGTATTTTCCCGGTTTTCAACAAAGACATAAGTAGCACTTCAACATTCGAGAGCAAGCCACCTGGAGCAAAGTGTGCACGGTAAGTTTTAATATATCTGACTTTTCCATATTTCATTCATCCTCCTCTACTCTTGTCTTACAAACTTGCCATTGTATGTACAGCAGCAGCTCTGTAATTTTACAACCTATTTCAATCACTGAAACCTTTTTAGATTTTACCTGCGAGCTTTTCGGTGGACCCAAGTGATGATATTTGCAATTGAAGAAATCAACAAAGATCCTGCTCTCCTGCCAAACATATCTCTTGGCTATAGGATCCTTAATTCTTGTTCATCTCCTACAAATACTTTACGTGCTGCACTAACACTGGCTAGTGGACCAGAGGAGATAGAATTGACTTCCCCTTGTCCTCCAGCTATATCTGCCGTCATAGCAGAGTCAGGATCATCTCAGTCTTTAGCTGTGGCTGGAGCTCTTGGACCATTTCAAGTGCCAATAGTAAGAGATTAAATGATGTGTTTTATTAGATTAGTGTTCTGTGATATTTGATGCTTTTGTTGTGCTTTTTTGTGGCATTTTTCAGACATCTTTTTGTGTTCTTTTTATAGGTAAGTTACTTTTCAACATGTACCTGCCTGAGTGACAGAGCTAAATATCCTACATTTTTCCGGACAATCCCCAGTGACTACTTCCAGGCAAAAGCTTTGGCAGCACTGGTCAAACGTTTTGGCTGGCAGTGGATTGGGGCCATACAGTCAGACAATGACTACGGGCGGAATGGGATCCTAGCTTTTACTGAAGAGGTTAAAAAGCTTGGGGTTTGTATTGCATTTGTCGGAACAGTTCTACGAACATACACTATGGATAAAATTCTGGATGTGGTGGAAATGATCAAGCAGTCAACTGTCAAAGTCATTCTGGCTTTCGTTCCAGAGGGTGACTTTTACCCTTTGATGAAAGAGGTTGTGAAACAGAACATTACGGGAATTCAGTGGATTGCCAGTGAGGCCTGGATAACAGCAACTCAATCCTCCACACCTGAAATCTACCAAGCTTTTGGTGGAGCTCTAGGATTTGTGGTACAGAAGATGGCTATTCCAAATCTAAAACCATTTCTTACAGGCATTAGCCCTTATACTGATCCAAGTGCAGCCTTTGTGAGTGATTTCTGGGAGATTATTGTGGGCTGTAGACCTGTTTTACCTGGGGAACACACAGGTACTGAGGCAATGAATGGAATATGTACAGGCAATGAGACATTAATGAATTCCCAGGATGTGTTCTTCAATGTCACACAGCTCAGAGTGTCTTATAATGTCTATAAAGCAGTTTATGCCATTGCACATGCCCTACATCAGCTGGTGTTCTGCCAACCAACTGCAGAAAAAACAATAAAGCCATGTTTGAATGCATCAGAAATTCAGCCCAAAGAGGTGAGAAATAGTGCAAGTAAAATCAGAAATACCGCCAACTGTCTGCAAATGAATGTATCTGTACAGAAGTTATCTTGGTAATATGAACACTATCTAACAAATAATCTGTCCCTTTTCTCAGGTCACTGATCACCTACAAAGGGTGAATTTTAGAAATCAGTTTGGGGATAATGTGTTTTTTGATGTCAATGGTGACCCTCCTGCTTCTTATGATATTATTAACTGGCAGCTGATAGATGGGCAGGTGCAACATGTCACACTGGGTCATTTTGCCTCTGCTGCTAGCAGTGATTATAAGCTCAGCATCAAGGAGGAAGCAATTGTGTGGAGGACAGGGAAAATGGTAATCGTGAAGACTTTTCTTCATACAATAAGCTAATACATTTTGAACCATGTGTCCTGTAGGAACATTCAATTAATTGAATATAGCAGCACTATTATTATATTGTTTAAACTTTGTTTTCTCAGGTTCCAACATCGGTATGCTCTAATGTTTGTCCGGTAGGAACCAGGAAAGCTCAAATAAAAGGAAAACCAACCTGCTGTTTTGACTGCATCCCATGTGCTGATGGAACTATAGCCAACTCAACAGGTATCAAAAGCATGTATGTCATAGTAAACAAACCAATCCAACCGGTCCAATATCATAGCATGCATTTAGTCTTTGCATATATTTCTTGTTTAGAATATTATTGTTAGTGTTACTGCACCATATTGCATTTTCTTGCTTTAAATGCATTGCATTTATTTTTTACTGAAGTGTCATTTCATTGCTGGAAATGTAACATCCAGACACTGACCTCATTTTTTTTGTTCATGTATAACAGGTACAGCTGACTGCACACCCTGTCCACAGGAATACTGGTCCAATGAAAGGAAAGATGAGTGCATCCCTAAAACAGTTGAGTTCCTGACATATCATGAGCCGATGGGAATAGCTATCGCAGTTGTATCCCTGGTAGGGGTCTTTCTGTGCCTGGCCACAATGATGGTCTTTATCTGCTACAGAGAAACTCCTGTGATAAAGGCCAGCAACTCTGAGCTGAGCTGTTTCCTTTTGTTTTCTCTTTGTTTGTGTTTTCTCTGTCCCCTCACTTTCATCGGCAGACCCACAGTCTGGACATGCATGCTGCGCCACACAGCTTTTGGTGTGACATTTGCACTTTGCATTTCCTGTGTCTTGGGGAAAACTATTGTTGTTGTAACAGCTTTCAAAGCCACATTTCCTGGCAACAAAGTTGCAGGAAAGTTCGGTGCTGCACAGCAAAGGATCATAGTTTGCTCCTGCACTTTGATTCAGATATTGATATGTGTGTTGTGGCTTAAGTTAAACCCACCTTTCCCAGACATGGTTTTCAAATACAGCAATAAAAAGATTGTCTTAGAATGTAACACAGGCTCTGAGGCTGCTTTCTATGCAGTGCTGGGGTACATAGGGATCCTTGCAATAATATGTTTGATCCTTGCATTTCTAGCACGAAAGTTGCCTGATAACTTTAATGAAGCCAAATTTATCACATTCAGCATGCTGATATTCTGTGCTGTCTGGATCACCTTTATCCCAGCATATGTAAGCTCTCCTGGAAAGTTCACTGTAGCTGTGGAAATATTTGCAATTTTGTCTTCAGCATTTGGCTTATTAATTAGCATTTTTGCACCAAAATGTTACATAATATTGATCAAGCCAGAGAAAAATACCAAGAAACATGTCATGGGAAAAACTGTGAGCAAAAAATTATGATTCCTTAATTTTAAAAGATGATGCTACTTTAACTCTAACTTTTATATAATATAGGGAAGCAGTAGTATATGAGTGAAGCAAGATGTTGTGGCATTTTATATAATACAGAGATGCATCTACAAGTCTGATATTTAATTAATAAATGTCCTATACATAATATGACATTAAAGATGCACAAAACTGTATGGATGGAAATATACTTGATATTTATTAATTATCATGCCTTTTTTATTATTTCATAACAAATGATTTTCACTGTGTGTATGTAAATTAAATTGTAACTGTTAATTATGCAAAATCTTTGCGTGATAAATATGAGTTGCTTATATTTGGGGACACACTGAAATTAAATGAAATTCTGCATCATCCTTAATAATTTAATAATCAAACAAAATCTCTACTGTAATCAAAACAATACAGTAAATATTGTTTTTGATTATGCAAATTACATTCATTATCAAAATAAATGTATTTGTCTCCTAGATGTTCATTATTTTGTCATTATCATTTACTGTTACACTTTACACTTTAAATAATACATTAAAAAAGACCCTTTTTAACCATGGATAAGATGTATTCCACTTGATTTAATATTCTATGTAATATACTGATGGAAAATTGAAGAACGCTATATGCAATAGACATTTTTATTAAAAATCGAAATATATGTGTACAGTTGTACCTATTTAGTTGTAACGTACTGTCTGTGATGGAAATTCTTGTGAGCTGGTCCCCTCTATTGATGAAGAAGGTTTGTAGGTTTGAGGAAACTCAGGATGTCTTGAGCAGAAATATTTATTGAAGCTCGGCCGAGGAGAATTGCAAAAGCAGTACAGAGAACAGTAGCGTGGTAGTGCCAAAACCGAAATCTTAAGGTCTCTTCCTGATGCCCAGTATTTAACCCTTTACTTGCCATATGGAGTCTACGATGCATTCCATACAAGGTTATTCTTTACTGACCTAAATATGTATATTGGGTGTTGAACTCTAATGCTTGCCTAAGTCACGTTGTACTTAGCAGGTCACATGTAATACATTCTAAAGTGGTGCCAGTCTGTCTCTTCATCTAAGACTGAGACAGAGAAAACTATCTTCTGGCCTTGGTTATCTAAGCAAAGGCTCTTCCTTTCTACACAGCTGTTGTCATGCACGTATGGCAACAGAATGAACTATTGCTAGAGAGACAGAGGTCATTCCTTTTCTAGGTCTACAAGTGACCCCAATGTGTGTAACCCTGTACCTCACTACCTTCTACTCACATAGCACCCCTTAGGAAATTCCTTCCCACTGTCAATAGTTGCATCATTAGAGAAAACTTGTTAGCTAGCATTGGAGCAACAATATTTCAACACAACACAAAGATATTTCATTAAAATGCCTTTCTTATACATTCTTTTTTATCAGCATATGTAATGTACTGTCATTTTCATCTTTGCATCATGTTTTTCTTGATGTTTTTTTCCGGTTTCAGAATTATGATATAGCACTTTGGAGCAAAAATGCAAAAAGGAGGCCAAAAGATGAGGCTAAAATAGCAAAAATATGGACAGCCACTGTGTATTTCCCAGCTGTGCTCACATAAACTGGGATAAAAGTAATCCACACTGCAAAGAATATCAGCATGCTGAAGGTGATGAACTTCGCCTCGTTAAAATTATCAGGCAGCTTCCGAGCCAAAAAAGCCACTAGGAAGCACATACAGGCCAAGGTGCCAATGTATCCAAGAACACACCAGAAGCCAACCTCTGAACCAGTGACACACTCGATGATGATGGTAGCACTGTGGTAATCTGTGTTGTTGTTGGCATGAGGTGGACTGGTGAGCAGCCAGATTAGACAGATTATTACCTGAGCGGAGCGAAAAACAGGATGTAAATTTTTAATCGACACAGTTGAAAAAAATATTCATGGAGTTGATTTAGTTGACTTATAGAAAGTGTTCTTACCTGGACAGCTGTTCCTAAAAGTGCACTGGCTCTCTGTTGTTTGGGTCCAAACCATTTCATGACATTACTTCCTGGCAGTGTGTACCTAAAAGCCATTAGGACCACTATTGTCTTGGCCAGTAGGCATGAAATGCAGAGGGCAAAACTGATCCCGAATGCTGGGTACCTGATACGGCAAAGCCAGTCTGAAGGCTCACCAATGAACAACAGGCCAACAAGGAAACAGACAGCAAGAAACACCAAGAGAAGGAAGCTCAGTTCCATGTTGTTGGCCCGAACCAGTGCTGTGTCTTTGCATGTGAAGAATATTGCAAGAATGGAGAGGGAAATACAAGCTCCGAGGACAGATACAACACACAACACAATACCCATTAACTCATGGTAAGACAGGAACTCAATAGTCTTCGGGATGCAGAGATCTCTGGCTTTATTGGGCCACGTGACCTCTGAGCAGCGTGAGCACTCTAAAGAATCTGGAGATGGAGAGAAGATAACTTTTTAGTTTAGAGAAGCCACATTTAGATACACGCAGGCCAGTTTATATTTGGATAATACAGGAAAGACAGAACACAACACACCAGTCTTATTACTAACTTCTCCCTCAGCACAGGGGACACAGTCGAAACAGCAGATGGGTTCCCCCTTTCTCCTGGCGATGCGGGTACCTGGAGGACAACTGTCACTGCATACAGACCGGAAAGCCTGAGATGGAAAGTTCAGCCACTCAGAAAGACACTGATTTCAATCAATATTCACCATCTTTTCTTTGGTTTTCTGTCTCTGCTTTGTTATGCAGTAGCGGTCTCTGCAGCCTCTATTTCAGGTACAGACAAATAGGTGAAAGTATGCAAAGCAATTTCAACGTGATCTATAAAAGCTGTGTTACTACTAAAGCTAAATACAATTCTGTGAACAAGCCATTATTGTAATAAATAATCAACAGGATTATGATGGAGTAATATTAAAATAATTCACTGTTTATGTAATAATGACTTAATTACTACAAAAATAGTGAATTAGTCACCAGATGATTAATAGAGAACTGATGCTCATGCGTTTGTCAGATAACACTATTGTTAATCTTACAATCTCCAATAACATATTAAAAAAGAAAAATCATGTAGCTGTAATCTGACATTTTGTGTAAAAATTCTTATGTATTTTAGAGCTGTAATACAAATGTGATACAATTTGCAGTAAAACATTCATATATTACATTTGTAAAATACCATTTTCCCTTTGTAATCAACTCAGTTATTACCCATTTGCAAATGTAGCCTTTAAAATTATTATTATAATGAACTGCTAATTGTTATCACAATTTTGATGTCAGCTTGAGTAGGTTATATTTGAAGGTGACATTTTCTTCGTATTTTGCACAATATTAAGAAGAAAATAGCTTATGTGTTGATCAACAGTACATACAACAATCTAAGAGGTGAACATGGTCCCAAGCCTGTTTGCAGAGAACACACCTGCTTCCCAACAGGCCACTGAATCACTGAGTCATTTATGATCAGGCTGCGTCCCGCATGTGAAGAGGCGTCATAGAAACCTACTTTTACCAAATGTAATGAGCCATCAGGCCTCCTTTGCCAGTTCAAGAGATCATAATAGGCAATGGGGTCACCGTTTTGATCAAAGTTGACTTTCTCCCCCAGTGCAGAAAAATTTGCACGCTTCATGTAATGGATTAGCTGAGAGAGAAAGGAAAACAGGTTATCTAAACAAAAATTATGGTGTATTGACTTCTTGCTCACCCTTTTTAAAATTTATACTACTAATAATATTTAACCAACTATAAGCCTCACCTCCCACGGTTCAAAATGCTTTGGGTCTGCACAGGTGCCATTCAGGAAAGGTCCCTGTCCGACTATGCAGTTACTCATATCTTGCAATGCATGGGCCACCAAATACACAGCCTTGTAGACATTATAGGACACTCTTAGCTGTGTCACATCAGAATAAGGAGAGTAAACATCATTTAAATCCTCTGTCCCTTTACATGGCAATCTGTCAAGGTAGTTGTCGACCCCGTGAGAGTGGCTGTTCACTGACGCATTCAGTCGACAGTTAAACATCTCTTCCCAAAATTCTGCCAAGAAACCTGATTCATGAATATAGGATGGTCTGAGACTAGTGAGGTGTTGTTTCAGCCCTGGAATCACATCAGCTTTCCGGATTGCAAATCCTAAAGTTCCCGTCAGGAGATCTCCAAACTTTTCCCAGAGTGATTTGGCAGTGGCCCAAGCCTCACTGGCGATCCACTGCAGGCCGGTAATATTCCGACGTCGAATCTCTCTTAGAATGCCCTGCATCTCTGACTCACTACAAAAGTTAACAATGACCTTTGAGGACGCCATCTAAACAGTGGAAATGTAGATAAAGTTAATATTTAATGCAATTTAAACTGTTTTAGGAATTTTTGTTAAGTGATGGTGTGTTGTAACTCCTATGAAATATGATTCACATTCAAGCACCTATAATAATTTAGATTCCTTAAAATACAGGACTAATTAATATATATATATTAACACGCCATGGGGGTGCAACAATAAATAAAAATAAATAAATAAAATAACAAGAAGCTTTGTGAGCTTAAACTTGATGACGTTACAATTTTTTTTATTGTATCATATATCAATGAAACTACAATCAATTAAATTACTATCAATGAAACAAGCTATTTTTTTCAGTATTAGTGCAGAAAATCTTCATATTCACATTTCTAATTATTTTGTTAGACTTATGGACGAAACAAAGGACATGGAATTGAATTGACACTATTCCAAAATTACCCTAACGAAGATTTAAAATTGTATGCTTCAGAAAGGTAGTATTTATCTCAGGTGTTCATTTTATTTTGTCTTACCCCCTGTATGTATGAAAAATTCGTAGTGACCCATAGGTACCTGAATAACATCCAGAAGCTCATCTAGAGCCTTCTGACTCAGGACTACAGGGTAGAAGTGAGTGTAGGCAGCACACACACCGTACTGCACTGACTCCTGCAGGAAGAGCTGGATTGCAAAGCGAGCATAATCAGATTCCAAACCAATGACTCCCACCCAGGTCCAGCCAAAATAGCTAACCAGCCGTGTCAGGGCTCTGATCTGGAAGGCGTCACTAGGCATGGTGCGCATGAATGTGGGGAAGTCCCTTTGGTTACTCAGACAGCTGCAGGATGCGAAATAGCTCACCTGGTATTATAGAAAACAATAGTTAACCTTCTCCACAGTTTGGCTCACTTAAAAGGCTGTTGAACAAGCATCAAATTTCACCAAACAATACCACCATCTTTGCAAGCATTCAGGGGTGCAGACTTTTCCCTGCACTTGAAATGAAAAAGGTTAAAAAGGAAAATTAGTTAATATTGTCTTTAAAATATGGACAGTTGAAATGTTTCTTTACATCTTAAGGTAAATAATACATTTTAAAAACCCACTGGATTGTCTGAAAAATGCTTTATGAGAAAGCTGAAATGCGGCTGTTGTTCTATTCTCTGAACAGTTGACAAGTTAAAGAACAGTAGTTTTCATAGGACAGCAATGATTTGCAACTGGATGGCACCTCATTAATATGAAGAAACCATAAAAGACTGATTTAACATGGCAAAAACAGATATATTATTAATATTATCACAACACAAGTGCTCAGACAGTTAGGCAGTCTCACCAGAGGGATATGGAAAGAACCCAGGCTTCTTAGCAGAGCGATAGTCACCCCAGAAGCAGCATCTCCTATGATTACTGGGGACACAGTCCTTTGTACGGCAGCACAGCCTAATTTGGAGCTGCTATTACTTTCTGGACCTTTGTCTCTGTTCACACTCTCGGCTCTGGAGCCTCTCTCTGGCTGGCCGTTCACCAACAGCAAAGATGTTCTCAGAGACACAGGTATGTCATCACAGCTGTCACGGATGTGGAAACCCAGCTTGAGCTGTGGCAGTAGGTCACTGCGCTGGTTGATCTCTTTGATTGCAAAGGTCATCGTCTGCATCCAGCGCAAGGCACGAGAGTTGAAACTGTACAGAAGTGAAAAGCAGTTCTTCACACGGCACAAATATACAGTATATGTGTATATAAAATTACCCTAAACACAAATCCAATAAAATGAAATCTACTGTGTACTGCACAAGCTAGCTACAATCAAATACATGCAAATATTCACTTACTACTTATACATATTACGTGTTGGTTTTGTTTTGTATGTTGGAAGAGAAGACACAGGGCTGTAGTGTAGAGGGAATAAGCCCCCAATAACTACATCTCCGTCTTCATACAGACTGTTTTTGTCTTCTTCCCCCAAGAAAACACAGCTATCCAGAGCAGCAGCTGAGCTTGGTTTGCCCCCAAAGAGAGAAAGAAACATAAGAACCTTTGCAGCCGGCATTGCCATGGCTGACCTAGGTTTGAAAGAAAACTTAAGCTCAGTAATGTTAAATATTTTAACGGCTGAATATACAAGAGTAGCTGCCCTTTGAGGTCACATACGAAGGATTATGATATTTCAGGACGCATCTGATTTATACACTGTAGTTAGCACACATAAAGCTGAGGGGGCCGCCCAGATACAGCAATTGTGACATCATTAAAGGTAACACCTTATCCTGGTCTAGGGTGAATAAAAATATTTTCTTTCTTAATGACATGATTTACTGTATTTGTCTGTTTGTTCGATTTGTTTTATCAGTCAGTATTCAAGTTGTATAATGTTGTCCTGTTTTTAGAATATGACATTAATTATTATTATTAATATTTTTTTCTTACTCTAAGATTTTTTCAAACAAAGTCATGTGGCTTTAATCTTCCTTGTCTACAGTGGCCGTATAGCAAAACCAACACGTGCATCAGCAGCTTTTGTCCTCCATCATTGTCTACACTGGATGCGTTCAGTCACAGCACTGCTGTGTGGTCAACCGTGTCTTGGCAGTGCTTAAAGCCCATTACACAATCACTGTAGCTCTGTGTGTAAAAGGGAAGGCCTTGAAGCCCAAAAAAGAAGCTTCAAATTGTAGCTGTACATGTTATGTGGCATGTGTTGACAGCTGTATTGATTAAAATAGAAGTATAATTGTTCTGTCCGACAAGCGGACCATTTTCTCGTTAGGCAGTCCCCACAGTCTGTGTGTCTACCTGTGTTATCATGGTGAGAGCAGGATTAAGTTTTGTGTACATCACAATGTGAGACTTATGTTTTTGTTTTCCACTTTGCTGCTGACTAGCTGGTTTGATTTGCTAGCCAAACTTCATGAACAAACAGTTTATTTCTGGTAACACAGAAATTAGTGACATTTTGAAATTGGTATGTTAAGTAAAGCACATCCAATAAATACTGTGTAAATGGCTGCATTTATATAGCGCTAATATCCATAGTGCTTTACAACTTACCTTACATTCACCCATTTACACTCACACTGATGGCAGCAAGCTACCATGCAAGGTGCTTATCTAACCATCGGGAGAAATTTGGGGTTCAGTGTCTTGCCCGAGGACACTGCAACATGTGGACAGGAGGAGCTGGGGATCGAACCACCAATCCTGTGATTAGTGGACAACCTGCTTGCCCTGAATGGTGCCAAAAACTACAGCCTCCAAAAAAACCATGACGTTGAATCAACACCTCTCTGAAACTGTTTCACCCAGAATGCAACATTATAACCCTCATAAAAGGTAAGATATATTGCATTAGACCGCATTAGTTTTACTGGCAAGTAAACTGACATTTACAAAAATATGTCTTTTCTTTCATAGGACATTTTATCTCTATTATCATTGTCCTGTTACCTCATTTACTATTTGGCATTCAGTCTGCATTAACCTACTTTAGCAAATTAGGCGGGACTGCTGATGTCCAATCCAGTATAACTCTGTCATTAATAAGATGCAAGAATGAGAAGGTCACATACTGTATATAACTTGCCTAATTACATGCTCTCTCGCGCGCGCTCTTTAGGGGTGTGTAACAATATGGCTCAACTTGTCTTATGTCACTTGCTTTGCACTGTCTGTGTCCTTACTATAGCTTATAACCCAATTTCTAGCTTCACCTCTCCACCCCCATCTGCAGCCAAAGTGTGCACACTTTCAAAACAGCTTTCAGCCAGGCTTTGTGGCCAAGGGTGACTATGCTATAACTTGCCTAATTCCTTGCTCTCTCTCTTTGTGGGGGTGTGTAACAGTATGACTCAACTTGTCTTATTTCACTTACTTTGCCTGTCTCCTCACTATAACTTATAACTCGGCTGTGGCCGTGCCTGTCGTATGGCGAGGTGCTATATGCAGGTATGTGGACCCAAAAGCAGATGACGAGGAAGCGGAAGTAGCTGGATGACTACCGTGTTTATTGTTGGGTGGAATGCAGGCAAGAACAGGTCAGGGTCATTCAAGGGCCAGGTGGGAGACTTGGGGCGGATGGCCCGGGGGCTGGACAGGTGCGGAGCTGGGGACCTCGGGCGGACGGCCCGGGGGCTGGACAGGTGCGGAGCTGGGGACCTCAGAGCTGATCTCCGGAGGCCGGCGACGAAGACGGAACCCTTCTGGAGGCCGGCGGCGAAGCCCGAGAGTCTCTGGAGGCCAATGGCGAGGACTGACCCCTTCTGGAGGCCTGCCCATCCACTCAGGGACCAATGGCGGTACAGCGGGGCCGGGAACCGGCAACGAGACGTCAGGACGGTGAGCCGGCGACTGGATACCACGGCATGGAGCCGGCGACGGCGGGACATCAAGACAGGGCGGCGACCCGGTTGGGCCTGGAGCCGGTAGCAAGGGGCTGCTGCGACCCGGTTGGGCCTGGAGCCGGTAGCAAGGGGCTGCTGCGACCCGGTTGGGCCTGGAGCCGGGAGCAAGGGGCTGCTGCGACCCGGTTGGGCCTGGAGCAAGGGGCTGCTGCGACCCAGCAGGGCCTGGAGCAAGGGGCTGCTGCGACCCAGCAGGGCCTGGAGCAAGGGGCTGCTGCGACCCAGCAGGGACTGGAGTCGGCGTGGCAGCAGGACATGGCACTGGCGACTGGACCTCTGGACATGGCGCCGTCTTCGAAACCTCAGGGCTGGGAGTACGGAGCTGCTGCGATCCAGCCGGGAAACGAGTCGGCTGCGATCCAGCAGAGAGTTCTGGGAACTGTTGAGGTCCGGCGGAGAGTCCAGGGTGCGGCTGATATCCAGCGGCAGCGACGACATGGTGCGGCTGTGATCCAGCGGCGGGGGCGAGGACAGGGTGCGGCTGCGATCCAGCGGTGGCGACAGGGAGTGATGGCTGCTGCCATCCAGCAGAGACAGGGAGGAATGGCTCCTGCCATCCAGCAGAGACAGGGCGTGGTGGAGAGTGACCGGAATCTGGAGGCGAAGCAGTGCCGGCTGTCGAGAGCTGGGTGGTGAGTCGGGAGACCTGCTGGGTTCACTGAATGATTTGGGAAACAATGGCCTGATGGCTGTCTGTCAGAAACTGGAGTAAGTGTTCATGCTGGCCTACCAGAATCTCTCTGTTAGCCAGTGCTAAGTGGTAGGGTGCTACCTCCGGGTCTTTACCTGCTGGGTCCATGTTTGGGTTGGATCATTCTGTCGTGAGGCGAGGTGCTATATGCAGGTATGTGGACCCAAAAGCAGATGACGAGGAAGCGGAAGTAGCTGGATGACTACCGTGTTTATTGTTGGGTGGAATGCAGGCAAGAACAGGCAGAGGTGAGCAGACAGGTAATGAGCAGACAAAAGCCAAAATCCAAAAATCACCGGAGAACAAAGAATCCAAGATAACACAATCACGGGCTTGGCAAGGAACAACACCATGTATACAACAATGATCCGAACAGAACAAAGAAGAGACCAAGACTAAATACCCTAGGGGAGGTGAGATAACAAGACACAGGTGCCAACAATCAAGGGAGGACCAACAATCAAAACTGGAGGGAAAACACAGACAGGAAGTAAAAACACAAGACACACAAGGGAAGGAGACTACTACAAAATAAAACAGGAGGTGTCAACACCAAAACTACCACAGTGCCCTTGTAGTTTCCCTTGTGTTGTCTTGTGTTTTTCTCTTTCCTTGTGTGTTAGTATTCCCCTGTGCCTGTATGTTTGTGGGTGTTGGCATGGTTTTCCTCCCTGACTCCTGACTCTGGTCTCCGGCAATCATCCTCTTGCAGTATATCTTCTCTGGCTCTCTTATCACTCCTTGCCAGATTGTTGTTCAACAACTGGCTGGCTATTACAAGTACCAGGGAGTACACATGGACATAAAATGGACTGGGCTAAGAACACTCAAGCTCTTTACAGGAAGGGACATAGCCGCCTCTATTTTCTGAGGAGTCTGAGGTCCTTCAACATCTGCCGGACAATGCTGAGGATGTTTTACGAGTCTGTGGTGGCTCAACAAACTGATCTGTGAGGCCAGTGACATTGTAAATCTTGAACAGTGTCTCCCACCCACTCCATGACGTGCTGGTCAAACAAAGGAGTACCTTCAGCGGAAGAATCATCCCCCCAAAAAGCACCACAGAGTGCCACAGGAAGTCATTCCTGCCTGTGGCCATCAAACTCTTTAACTCCTCCCTCTAAGTGTTAGTCTATATGACCCTAAGTCATTAAACTGGACATTGATCATTAACATCTCTGAGATCATGCATGTAGATACAAAGACGAGCTGTAATACGTTTTGTACCATATAGAGTTTTTATTTTACCTCAAGACCCTCTTAGAGTCGGTGCTGATTAAACATCAGTGCCATTTTAAATGTTGCAGTCTACGTGTTGCTTTCAGTCCATTTCTCAGTGTCCTGAGCTGGCATGAGGAGTAAATGGTAGATTTTCAAGAAGTATGTTTTATTTACCCACAAATGAAAAGAACATACAAAATATGCAACAAAGTTCTGGCACCATATAAGAGGTCAACTAAACAAAACTAAACTCAGGTTATGATACCTTAACATAAAGTGAAAAGAACTGAAGAGCCTAAACTGCCCAAACAAAGACAAAACTGACCCAACATACTGACTGAACACAAAGTGGAACATATATAATGGCTGATCAGACTATTCTAGAAACAAAGGGATAACACAAATCCCTATCCCACCATGATTTGACGGGCACTCACTTATTATCAGCTCTGTTTTAGGGGGCACATTTTTGCTCAGGCCAAACAAGATGTGCCTCAAGCAGCAACAACCAGCAGTGGAACCCTGCATCGTTTTCCAGTTTTGCTTTTTTCCTACAGTGCCAACACAGGGTTGGGATGAAGATGGGGACCTAAACTGCTGCCTTCTGGCACTGAGGGCAACTCCTACAGAACTGGGCAACATCTGAATGCAAGCTAGGCCAGTGTAAGTGGCCGTTTAATGCAAGCAGTGGTCTTGTGTTTCCCTAGGTGGCCAGCCCAGGGCATAAAGTGGTCCAAGGTAAGTATTTCATCTTGGGCTGCCTGAGGGACCACTATCTGCTTAACCTGGTCATGCAATGGTTAAGAACATCATTCTGAAGGATGTACTCTTCCCTTGTTTTATTGGGCTCAGTCTCTGGCTCCCTCTCCCTAGCTCTCATCAGAAAGGTAGACAAAGTTGGATAATTTTGCTGCATTTGAATTATATTGGTAGGAACCCGAAAACCTAATGGCATGTCTGGAGCAGTCTCAACTGATGGTTTTGACGGTGTTTTTGAATGCAGAGCTGAAAGCCATTATTTGCTCCCTAGGTGTCAGTGTCTGTATGCAGTGCCAGCTGTCTTCCAGGGTCCCGGAAGGCTGTCCGTCGTGGGGAGCCTATTTGCTGCTTTGACTGTGTACCATGTGACAGTGGCAAAATTAGCAATGAGACAAGTGAGCTTAAAATCAAACAATAAAAATCTAATCTAATATATTCAATTACAATCAGATAATATTTGAATCTTCTTCCCTTTAGATTCAATAGAGTGCACATTTTGTCCTGAGGACTTCTGGTCAAACAAAGACAGAACAGCCTGCATCCCCAAGAAGGTGGAGTTCTTGGCCTATGATTCCTTGGGTATAGCCCTGACAGTGATCTCTGTGGTGGGTGCCTGCCTCACTATAACTGTCTTTGCAGTCTTTTTCTCTCATAGAAACACAGCCATCGTCCGTTTGAATAACTCTGAACTAAGCTTCTTCATCCTGTTCGCGCTGACTCTGTGTTTTCTGTGTTCCCTGGTGTTCATTGGAGAGCCAACATCTTGGTCTTGCATGCTGCGCCACACTGCCTTTAGCATCACATTTTCACTTTGCATCTTCTGCATTCTGGGGAAGTCTCTGGTAGTGTTGGCTGCTTTCACTGCCACCAGGCCAGGGGACAACATCATGAAGTGGCTGGGGCCCAAGCAGCAGAGGGTCATTATCTTCAGTTGCACTCTGGTTCAGGTGGTTATCTGCGCTTCCTGGCTCATTGATGCTCCCCCTTTTCCATCCCGAAATACACAATATGAACGCTCAAAGATCATACTGGAGTGTAGTGTGGGCTCCAGCTTTGCATTCTGGTGTGTTCTGGGATATATTGGTCTACAGGCCTGTCTGTGCTTTGTACTAGCTTTTCTGGCCCGTAAGTTGCCGGGCAACTTCATTATTTTTACCATGTTGATCTTCTGTGTTGTGTGGCTGGCATTCATCCCTGCTAACATCAGCTCCCCTGGAAATTATGCAGATGCTGTGGAGTCATTTGCCATTCTGGCTTCCAGCTTGGAGGGCTTGTTGTTATGCCTGTTTGCTCCAAAGTGTTACATTATTTTACTAAACCCAGAAAAGAATACAAAACAGCACCTAATGGGAAAAGAAAATAAGTAACATGCCATAAATTAACCTGTTGTTTGCTTTCCATTTAATTGTTATTCTTATTTAAAAGTATCTTCCCAAATTATGTTTTTCACATTCGTATTGACTGGGCAGTGAAAGTTGTATGCAACTGATATTGCAGCATTGCAAATGTAGTACAGTGTAAAAGAAAATAAATAAGAATAATTACAAGGAGCGTATACCTTTAATGTATATTTTGCAAAAATTAAGACTTTTAGCAGTGAATGTTCTTTGGAGTTTCTGAGGCTTAGTTTGTTGGGGAAAAGACTTTCTGCTGATCTTCTATCCTGCTACACCTGTGAGCTTTAAACCAAGGTCAGTGGGTTTAGAATTGTGCATACTAGATAAGAAAATCAATAGTAATTAAGTTATTATTGATTAAACTGTCAAATTTTGCTAAATGCTGCCTGCTAATGTATTGTAATATAGTCAGGCCCTTGTCCTGAGGGAACTAAAGACAAATATGTATGGAGATTTTCAGTTTTAATTGTTTATAGAAACACAGAGTGCCATGAAAAAAATAAATCAATAAACAAGGCTTTTACATCAAGATCTGGGCATGAAATTCACAGGTGGGGAGGAGCATGGCGCACAACAAAGGGATCCAGGCACCGGGGCAAGGACCAGAAAAAAGGTGTACAATTTTGCATGAAGGTGACCATGATTAAAGGTGGGACTGACTGAGATGAAATTGTCAGCTTCTTATACCAAGCTGTTAACGATGATTCTTCGATAGGCATGTCAGTCTTATCAGGTCAGATTACTTACTGTGTTCAAGTGGTACAGTTTTATTTAAGATGACACCAATTTCATCACTGCATATCTTGAAAATGTGCTAAAGGTTATGTGGTTGGTTCTGGTGTGGTACACTAACTGGAAGCTTGGGTAAAAGTATCAATGCAGTTACTGTGTGTGAAATTGATATGATTGAAGATGTTGACTGCATGATCTGATGCTAACATTAAACAACCATTGTTGTTGGCATTGATTGGCTCTGATGAATTTGACATAAAAATTCATGAATTTATTTCACCTACCTGTTTAGCTCTTATTTGTTTGGTTGAAGGACAAAGAACTCAGCATGCTATGGGTGAAAGTGTTTAAGCAAAAATTCAGAAATGGTTTTGGTGACGTCGATCCCAGGCATGCCAGGCTTACACTTTTTATGAAATGAGTAACAGTGTCCTTGTGAAGCTCTCAAAAGGTTCCTCTCCAGTAACTTGTGACACTATTTCAAATCACTAAGCTTCTGGTGTTGAATTGCAGTATCTGCACCAGTCTTGGTGCCAGAAAAAATTAGGCTTACATGCTCAACAGGTGAATCAAGGCAGTTGCTTGATTTGCTTAGAACTTCTATCCCTGTGTGCACTGATGTGATAGTGAGCAGCTGTAACAAAAGAGTTTCCCTTTAGGCATCAATAAAGTATTTTTGATTCTGATTCTGATTCTGATAACAATACCTCACTTTCCAAAATGCAGTGATTTGAATGAGGTCACTAAGGGGACCCTTCATGCTCCTGCTCAGGTTCTCAAATATTAATAGGCAAAGGCCCCTTGAGGACAGTAATATGCATACTGGCACCTAGCCTACACTGCATAGAGAAGGTAACACATACTTTTTTATTATTGTAGTATTAAGAAGTCTAATAAAAGTTATTAACTTCTCACCAGATATAGAGTCTAAGAGTCACAGTACAATAAAAGGTATCCCAACACTCCAGTCATATTCATTTGCAGTAATGAGTTAAAACCTTGAGTCAGGTCCCTACTTGAAGCATCTTATTAAAATCAAAACATGGGACCATGTTTCATGTGGCATTTTATTTAGCACATTCAAATGTTCAACTATCAAAGTGTATTTTCACAATTTTCAATTAAAAAGCATGTGCTTCTGTTTGCTTGATGGCAACTTACAATGACCACCTACTACATAAATGTTTGGTTTATCTAAGATATTTTCCAGTCATGCCTTTCTTAATGTTTCGCTCAGGCCGCAGTATAATTATGTAACATTTGGGCACAAAAATACATAGTAACAGTCCAGAACTGGAGGCTAATATAGCAAACACTTCCACAGCCACAGTGAACTTCCCAGGGGAGCTGACATAAGCTGGGATGAAAGAGATCCACACGGCCCAGAAGATAAGCATGCTGAAGGTAATGAGCTTTGCCTCATTGAATGTATCAGGTAGCTTGCGTCCGAGGAACGCCAGCAGGAGGCAGAGGAAGGCCAGTAGGCCGATGTAGCCCAGGACCAGGTAAAATCCAGGAGGCCATGGCTCCTTACACTCCACAACAATCTAATTATGTCCAACAATACATGAACACACATCAATCAATAGATATAGTACAATTTGCTTGATGGTGTGAAATAATCATATGATTATGTTTGGTTCAGTTCTGATTTCAATAATGAACATTAAAGCCTGTGTAGGATTTTAACATTTCTGACTTTGGTGACTCCTAATATATCCTAGTATCAAAAAAGACACTGTGGGATACTGTTGTTCTTACTTTTCCAGTTGAGGCTTGGTAAGCTGGGTTCCTGAATGGGAAGGGGGGCGCGCCTAGCAGCCAACCAGCACAGAGACAAACCTGAAGGCAAGATAGGAAGGTAAGCATTTCTTTAAAGAAACACAAAAAACTTTAAATGGTCACATGAGGTTAAAATTAATTGTTCTGTAGCTCTCACACCTGAGGAGCTGTGGTGCAGATGATTAGAGTCCTCTGTTGAGAGGGACCAAACAGCTTCAGACCCCTGGTACCAGGTACATTAGTCTGGAAGGCCAAGAGAACCACAATGGTCTTAACGAGGAGGCAGGACAGACAGAGGACAAAGCTGATCCCGAATGCTGCCTGGCGGAGCCTACATGTCCACACAGACGGCTGGCCAATAAACACCAGGGAACACAAGAAGCAGAGCTTGAGTGACAGTAGAAGCAGGAAACTTATTTCTGAGTTGTTGGCCTTGACAATCGGTGTGGAACGGAAACGGTGAAAGACGGTAGTGATGATGGTTGTCAGCACGACACCCAGCAGTGTGAGTGCAACCAGGATGATGCCCATGGTGTCATAGAAAGACAGGAATTCATCGACCCCAGAGACACATTTCACCTTGTCTTTGTCTGACCAGTAGTACTCAGGACATTTTGTGCACTCGGTGGAACCTTTGGGGACACAGGGATACAGTAGACACATACTGACTAAACACACACAATCTCAAACTCTACACAACAACAGTTTCCCCAGTTGTGCAACATTTCTGTGGATTTAATGGCCATCTGCTTTTTACAGAAGTTCCAAAATGAATTAGTAAAATGTGTATGGGCTACCAGTCTGGTTGCTGATCTCTCCATCTGCACAGGGTAAACAATCAAAGCAGCAGTGGGGCTCTCCTGGACGTCTGGCCTGTCTGCTGCCAGGGAAGCATTGAGCGCTACACTCAGATACAGGCACCTGAAATTTTAATCATGTAGCCCAGGTAATACTTAAAATGTTGTATCGTGTAAAGAAACCTAAATCAATTTTAACACATATATGAAATCAGTTTAGGGGACATATGACCCACCTGTGACTGTCCTTTTGTCCATATAATGGTGCTCTGCTCCATCTGCAACTGTTGTCTCAATGGAGCCGAACCATCATAGCTTCCCACTTTAAGAAATCTAAACACAGCAATAAATTCTTTAAAGCCAAACAATAGGCCAAACAATACATGTGACAGTATTGTATCATAACTCAGCTGAATGCTACAATAGCTACAATCAACAAAAATAAAGCTTCTCAATCGTGATTCCTTAAACAGACAGTTGCATTCCTGTGTCTAGAAGTATAATATTCCACCTAATTTCACCCTTGCTGTCCTTCTGCCAGTTTAGGATGTCATAAAGAGGGACTGGCTCCCCGTTGGAGTCAAAATATACCTTCTCCTCAAACTGGTTGGTGAAATTCACCGTCTTCAGATGATGCAGCAACTGTATGAAAGGAGGAAGAAAGAAAACAAAGAACGGAGAAGAGAACAAGACATAAACACACAAAAACTCAAGCAAAAATGACAAAAATCACAAATAAATAATTGATTTGCATATTTTGTAGTTGTTTAACTTACCTGCCTCGAAGTAAATGATTTATGTCTCTCACACATCCCTTTGTTTTGTCCGGCAGAATCACAGTTCAATAAAGTGTGCAGAGCATGGGCGATGGCGTATACAGCTTTATACACATTATAGGATATTCTGACCTGAGATACATCAGTATAACTGCTGTCAGTATACCTCAGATCCTCTGAACCTGTGCATACAGGCTTATCATCAGCCCCCTTTTCTCCTCTAAACTCTAGCCTACAGCCAAACAGCTCTTCCCAGAACATGTTGACAAATTCCATCCCAGGTTTGGGAGAGGGACGGACATTCAACAGAAACTCTTTCAAGCCGGGGATCCTGACTCCAGGAAAGGAGAAGCCCAGCGTGCCCTCTAGGAGAGGGTGGAGGTGGGGTGAGGTCAGCAGCCTAGCAGCCACCCAGGATTCACTAGCTACCCACTGGATCCCTGTAACATTTCTCTGAGTCAGCTGGAAAATAAGGCATACATAAAGTAATTTGATCATGATAAGAAAGCTGATTACCACTGAACACCACCATTCTTTTGATATTCCTAATTCTCATATGATTAATTTAAATACTGCATAATATGTCATATGTTATACCTAGTCATATAAATTAAGTGAGACGTAGAGTGCTTACCTCTAAGAAAAGACCCAGCAGCTGTCCCTCTGAGGCAAAGACCACAACTACATGTGCAGTTGAACTCTGCAGCCTGTCTGCCATTTCTTGTATTTCAGCCGCTGTGGGTGATTCGGGGATAGTCAGATGAAATGCCAGACACCCACCTTGTTGTCTAAACTGATTAGAGAATGCTTGGACGCCATAGTGACTGTAGTCATCCTGAAATATATAGAGAATTATTTTGTAACTCATTTTAGCGTGTTTAACTAACTAATGGTAGGGTAAATAAAAACATTTATCTCACAGTGGTCCCTATTGTGCCCACCCAGAGCCAGTCTAAGAAGGTGACCAGCTGAACAAGACCTCTAACTTGAAAGAGATCACTCGGCACAGTCCGCAAGAACGACGGGTACATATGCTTGTCCGTAAGACAGGTACAAGTGGCAAAATAACTCACCTACAGGGAGATAAAGGTAACCTTATCTTTATTTAGATGAGACAGAAGCCAAAAACAAAGCATTATTAAACATTTTTAAACATTGTTCTGACATTTATTACAAAAGCCAAGTGCTGGAAGGAAGGACAGCATGAACAAAATAAAGTACTGTGTGTGAGCCTGCCTTTTCATTCCATTCTTACCAGTGGGATGTTGAAAGGACCAAGAGTTTGAGCTACAGCTCTTGTAGGGGAAGAGGATGCAAGGCCAATCACAGCAGGCACAGGAGAATCAGCAAGACATGAGGGCAAAGTTTCATATTGTGTACTATCCATTCTCTCCTCTGTTACATTTTCTTTTGTTTTTCCATTATTTTCAAGACTGTGAGTCATCGCTGTACTAATTTCAGTGCCTGTCTTTTTCACCGTGGTCAGGATCTTTTTCTTTCTTGTTTTTTCTACTGTGGTCACCCTCTCCATTCTAGTACCCCTGTCCTTCGGCATATTTAATCTATTTTCAGTTTCCTCCATTTGTTTCACCTCACTCATCACAGCTTTGGAGTGACTGACTAAAGCAAAAAGAGCTTGCAGGCCGGTGTGGACATGGTCACAGCTGTCCATGATCCGGTAGCCTAGTTTAACACCTGGTAACAGGCTTGAATTACGGTTAATTTCCTCCACTGCAAACACCATGGTCATCATCCAGCGGAAGGCTCTGTGATCAAAGCTGCAGAAAAAGTATTAAAGTTGAACAGAAAACACAGTATCACAGCACAATATAAATCAGAACATGTAAACAACGAAGGACCAACATAGAGATTTAAACACAGCAAGAGGAAATGATTTCAGTCAATTATTTGTGTGAAAATGTGAGATTTTTTAATGTGGTACTTATCAGCTATCAAGAGTATCCTCACCTGCTGCAAGGTGTGAGCTGAGGTTTGCTGTGGTAGCTGTGCTGTAGCTTAGGGGCAACATAGTGCAGAGGGAAGAACCCTCCAATCACAACATCCCCTTCCGACTGCAGGGCCAGAGGCTCACTGTCTGCAAGTTTCACACACTGAGGTAAGCTAGAAGCAACACCACTCACTCCCTCTAGCCCCAAACCACTTCGTCTTTCTATTATAGTCCCTTCTTTCACAACACCTCTTTCTAAGCTTAGTTCTCTCCTTCCCTTTGCACTTTTAGGAACATCAGAGAATGCTGGAAAAAGTAGGCTAAACAAGACCCAAAGAAGCAGCCACGGTGAAGCCCCAACAGGGGTTGAATGCAGTATCCATACTGACCCCATAAAGACTGTGTGTGTGGTAGAGACAATGGTTCTCCAACGTAGTCTCTGAAGGGCTAATGAAGCAGACTATATAAAAACTCTGATGTTTGCTTCATTTCATAGGTCATATGAGTCATCCCCAGTTCAACCAATCACAGTGAAATGCAACAGCACAGGAGAGTGGACAAGACATGGCTCACATGAACTGAGTCTTAAAACTGGAACATTGTGTTATTAGATTAGATTACATTACATTGCATTGCATTGCATTAAACTTTATTGTGATTGCAGACTTCAGGCACTGAGACAACGAAATGCAGTCTACTGTAGCATCTAACCAGAAGTGCAAAAAGCAGTAAAGTGCACAGTAATGTGCATATATATGGTATAAACAGTAAGTTGCAGTTTTGAATACACTAAGATACAGTACGAACAGTATTACCAGTATGAACAGTGTGATATGAATATGCTAAATTATTTACAGCATGAACAGTTTTGACAGTATGAACAGTGTGAAATTAATACAATAAGATATACACAGTATGAGCAAAAATATATGCAGTGCAGGTATAAGTACAAGTAATGGCAATAGTAAGACATTATATACAAAATAAACAGCTGGTGGTAGTTGTTGGTAGAAAATGTATGCAGTATAGACATTTATTAATTAAGTATTAATGTGAATACACTATAGGTCAGATATATACTGAGCCTGCTTGTCCTGGAACAGAACATCCTGTAGCGCCTCCCAGAGGGGAAGAGAGCAAACAATCTGTAGCCTGAGTGAGAGGTGCCAGACGATGCTACGTGTCCTCCACAAACACCGCTTGTGCTGGACAGCCACAATGGTGGGGAGTGGAGTACCTGTGATGCATTGGGCAGTTTTCACCACCCTCTGCACTGCTCTCCAGTCAGAGACAGAGCAGTTGCCATATATGTGATGCAGTTGGTAAGGATGCTCTCAATGGTGCAGCGGTAGAACTTCACCAGAATCTGAGGAGACATATGGAGATTTTCTTCAGTCTCTTCAGGAAGAAGAGACGTTGGTGTGAACTCTTGACCAGGGTCAAAGTGTTGAGAGTCCAAGAGAGGTCCTCGGAGATGTGGACACCCAGAAACTTAAAGTTAGTGACACGCTCAACCTCTGTGCTGTTGATATGGATTGGGGTGTGTGTGCTGCCTTTTGTCTTTCAGAAGTCCACAATGAGCTCTTTGGTCTTCTTGGTGTTGAGCCAGGTTGTTGTTAGCACACCACACCAGGTGCTGGACCTCCTCCCTGTAGGCCGACTCATCATTGTTGTTGATGAGGCCAATCACCCTTGTGTCATCTGCAAACTTGATAATGGCATTTGAACCATGTACAGGTGTGCAGTCATAGGTGAAGAAAGACTAGAGGAGAGGACTCAGCACACAGCCCTGTGTGATGCCAGTGTTCAGATCAGAAATCAGAAATACTTTATTGATCCCCGAGGGGAAACTCTTTTGTTACAGGGTGAGTGTTGAGGAGGTGTGGTTGTCTTACCTAATATACTGGGGTTTGTTGGTTAGGAAGTCAAGAACCCAGTTGCAGAAGGAGGTGCTGATGCCAAGGTCACAAAGTTTGGTGGTCAATTTGAAGCGGATGATAGTGTTGAATGCTGAAGTCGATGAACAGCATTCTCACATAGGTGTAAAAGTTGTTAAGATCATCAGGGAAGCAGGTAGTGCTGGTTAGGGGGGTGGTGTTGGTGGGATTGTAGTCCATGATGGCCTGGATGCCTTGCCACATGCATCAGGGGTCAGAGTTGTTGTTAAAGTGTTCCTCAATCCTAAACTTGTCTTTGCTTGGCCCTCTTGATGCCCCTCTTCAGGTTAACCCTGGATGTGCATCACCTGATCTGAAAGCGGTGTCACATGTCTTCAGCAGTAGGTGAACCTCTCTGTTCATCCACTTCTTCTAATTTGGGAAAGTCGTTTTCTATTTGAGGGTGGTGACACTATTGATGTTGGTGTTGATATAGTCCAGAACGGAGGAGGCACAAGAATCAATGTACGTGTGGAGTCCAGGGTGGCCTGGGGGGTATACATACTCTAGTCTGTGTGTTCAAACTGGTGCTGTAGTACAGAGTCTGCTCCCTCTGGTCATACTTTAACTGTTCTTACTGAAGGTTTCACATGTTTGATGAGTGGTGTGTACTTGGGGAGTAGGAACAGTGAGAGGTGACTTTCCTAGGTGGGGGAGGGGAATGGCTCTGTATGCTTCAGCCAGTTGGGCTAGGTTTTGTCTCCTTTAGTGGGGCAGAAGACACGTTGGTGGAATTTGTGGTGTACAGTCTTCAGGTTGGAGCGGTTGAATTTACCCACAACAATAAAAGAGGCGATCACAAAGAGACACACCGCTATAGGCACAGCCACTTCAAAGACGGCAAAACAGCTGGTGCGCCTATGGAGTGGGGCTGCGTGTGCCCCTGCTCTGTAGCTCTCTCACAGTCCAACAGTTATCCTATTTATCGGTATAGTAAACGGCATTATACTCACCAGAGATTCACCTGACTGCTTAAGCAACAGGAAGAAAGTTGTAGAGTAATAAAGCTCGCTTCTTGCTTCACTTGATTGGCTGCCTGGGCCAAGTTTGACAAGTGCGCTCAATAGTTGACAATATTTTAACTTTTATGTGTGTCTAAAAACCACTAGAAAAACGCGATGCACGACGCAAGAGATGAGCGAACACCAGTCGTGCCGTAAAGTAGGAAAACAATGGTTTTGCTGCCGACGCATTTCTAGCAAAGCATTTCTGTGTTATCGCCCCTCAAAGCTACCTCTGGGTGTGTAGTTTGCTGATGGCAGCATACAGTTCTTTCATTGCAAGCTTAGTATTAGCATCTGGGGGCATATAAGCTGTAGTCACAACAGATCTAAGTTCTCTGGGCAGATAGAAAGGTTTACTCTTAACCATGACATATTCTAGTGCGTGAGTGCGCATGCGCCAACGTGTATGCTGCCTGTTGCCGTAGCTCCGTCTTGTTAAAGAGTTTCCCCGCGGGGATCAATAAAGTATTTCTGATTTTGATTCTATTTCTGATTCTAGGATAGCAAGGCAGTGACTCTCGAGCTGTCCATGCACCAAGCTTTGTTTACATAAATGCACAGTCCCCACCTCTGGTTTTACTGGTGTCATCTGCTATGCTATCTGCCCGCAGGATGTAGCGCCCCAATAACTCAGTGGCAAAATCAGGAACGCCGCTGTTGAGCCATGTTTCCATAAAAAGCATGATGTTGCAGTCCATAATCCTTTTATGAGTGATGATCTCATCCATTTTGTTCAGCAAAGACAGTACATTGGTGAAGAAAATGCTGGGTAGAGATAGCTGATGAGAAGTTAGCTTTAGCTTAGCCATTAGTCCTCCTCTCTTCCCCTGCCTTTGTATAATCAAGTCTGTTTGACTATCGTCTTAATAGAGATGACTATAATAACAAAGAAATAATGTCGTGTTCTTGTACCTCCTACCTGTTCTTTTAAAGCAATGACCACAAATTTATCCCAAACTTATAATAAGCACATAAAGGAAATGAATGAGCAGGGTTTGATTTGTTGGGTTTTAAGTGTAAGTCCACTATTAAAACTCCAAGCTATAACTGGAACTACTCAAGGCATTGCATACACATTTTGTCACTGATGAAATTTAAATCAAATGTTTTATATTGATTTCACCCACCCGTTTCAGTTCTTCAGTGTTGGGTTGAAGGACAAAGTACAAAAATTCAGATTGTTTTGGTAACGTCAATCCCAGGCATGCCAGGTTTACACTTTTATTAAAGGAGTAAGTGTGTCCTTGTGAAGCTCTCAAAAGGTTCCGCTCCAGTAACTTAGTATCCAGAGCTTAAGTGCAGTATCTGCAGCAGTCATGGTGCCAAAAAAAAAATTAGGCTTACATACTCAACAGGTGAATCAAGGCAGATAATAATACCTAATTTTCAAAGATTTGAATGATTTGAATGAGGTCACTAAGGGGACCCTTCATGCTCCTGCTCAAGTTCTCAAATCTTAATAGACAAAGGCCCCCGGAGGACAGTACTACGGATACTGACACCTAGTCTACGCTGCATAGAGAAGGTAGCACATAGTCACTTACAGTAATGAAATAAAACTTTGAGCCATGTCCCTACTTGAAGAATTTTATTAAAATCAAAACAATGAAACATATTTCATGTGGCATTTTATTAAGTTTCACATTTAAACCTTAATTTTTTATTTTTTATTTTTTTTGACTATGGGAAAATATTTTCATGATTTCACATTAAAAAGTATGTTTCTGTGTCATTTAAAATGACCACAACATAAATATTAAGTTCATCTAAGATATTTTCCAGTCATGCCTTTCTTAATGTTTCGCTCAGGCCGCAGTATAATTATGTAACATTTGGGAACAAATATAAATAGTAACAGTCCAAAACTGGAGGCTAATATAGCAAACACTTCCACAGCCACAGTGAACTTCCCAGGGGAGCTGACATAAGCTGGGATGAAAGAGATCCACACAGCCCAGAAGATTAGCATGCTGAAGGTAATGAGCTTTGCCTCATTGAATGTATCAGGTAGCTTGCGTCCGAGGAACGCCAGCAGGAGGCAGAGGAAGGCCAGTAGGCCAATGTAGCCCAGGACCAGGTAAAATCCAGGAGGCCATGGCTCCTTACACTCCACAACAATCTAATTATGTCCAACAATACATGAATACACATCAATCAATAGATATAGTACAATTTGCTTGAAGGTATGAAATAACTAAATTCATAGGATTATGTTTGGTTCAGTTCTGATCTCAATACTTCAATTAACATTAAAGCCCCTATGTGTAGGATTTTAACATTTCTGACTCCTAACGGAATTATCAAAAAAGACACTGTGGGATACTGTTGTTCTTACTTTTCCAGTTGAGGCTTGGTATGCTGGGTTCCTGAATGGGAAGGGGGGCGCGCCTAGCAGCCAACCAGCACAGAGACAAACCTGAAGGCAAGATAGGAAGGTAAGCATGTCTTTAAAGAAACACAAAAAACTTTAAATGGTCACATGAGGTTAAAATGAATTGTTCTGTAGCTCTCACACCTGAGGAGCTGTGGTGCAGAGGATTAGAGTCCTCTGTTGAGAGGGACCAAACAGCTTCAGACACCTGGTACCAGGTACATTAGCCCGGAAGGCCAAGAGAACCACAATGGTCTTAACGAGGAGGCAGGACAGACAGAGGACAAAGCTGATCCCGAATGCTGCCTGGCGGAGCCTACATGTCCACACAGACGGCTGGCCAATAAACACCAGGGAACACAAGAAGCAGAGCTTGAGTGACAGTAGAAGCAGGAAACTTATTTCTGAGTTGTTGGCCTTGACAATCGGTGTGGAACGGAAACGGTGAAAGACGGTAGTGATGATGGTTGTCAGCACGACACCCAGCAGTGTGAGTGCAACCAGGATGATGCCCATGGTGTCATAGAAAGACAGGAATTCTTCGACCCCGGACACACATTTCACCTTGTCTTTGTCTGACCAGTAGTACTCAGGACATTTTGTGCACTCGGTGGAACCTTTGGGGACACATACAGTAGACACATACTGAGTAAACACACACAAACTCAAACTCTACACAACAACAGTTTGCATACACACAACATGTCTTGATGACTCCCCAGTTGTCTGTGGTTTTAATAGACTTCTGCTTATTAGTTAGCCAATTAGTAATATATGAATTAATAAAATGTGTATGGGCTACCAGTCTGGTTGCTGATCTCTCCATCTGCACAGGGTAAACAATCAAAGCAGCAGGGGGGTTCTCCTGGACGTCTGGCCTGTCTGCTGCCAGGGGGGCATTGAGCGCTACACTCAGATACAGGCACCTGAACAAATAAAGGTGTACGATTACACAACAAGATTTTCTTTGCTGTAGACTGGATGCTTGGTTGAAGAAGAAAAATTGAAAATTTAGTATCCTGTAAATAAACTTAAATCATTTTTAACACACAAATCAGTTAAGTGGACATATGTCCCACCTGTGACTGTCCTTTTGTCCATATAATGGTGCTCTGCTCTATCTGCAATTGTTGTGTCAACGGAGCCGAACCATCATAGCTTCCCACTTTGAGAAATCTAAACACAGCATTAAATTCCTTAAAGCCAAACAATAGGCCAAACAATACATGTGACAGTATTGTATCATAACTCAGCTGAATGCTACAATAGCTACAATCAACAAAAATAAAGCTTCTCAATCGTGATTCCTTAGACAGTTGCATTCCTGTGTCTAGAAGTATAATATTCCACCTAATTTCACCCTTGCTGTCCTTCTGCCAGTTTAGGATGTCATAAAGAGGGACTGGCTCCCCGTTGGAGTCAAAATATACCTTCTCCTCAAACTGGTTGGTGAAATTCACCGTCTTCAGATGATGCAGCAACTGTATGAAAGGAGGAAGAAAGAAAACAAAGAACGGAGAAGAGAACAACAGACATAAACACACAAAAACTCAAGCAAAAATGACAAAAATCACAAATAAATAATTGATTTGCATATTTTGTAGTTGTTTAACTTACCTGCCTCGAAGTAAATGATTTATGTCTCTCACACATCCCCTTGTTTTGTCCGGCAGAATCACAGTTCAATAAAGTGTGCAGAGCATGGGCGATGGCGTATACAGCTTTATACACATTATAGGATATTCTGACCTGAGATACATCAGTATAACTGCTGTCAGTATACCTCAGATCCTCTGAACCTGTGCATACAGGCCTATCATCGGCCCCCTTTTCTCCTCTAAACTCTAGCCTACAGCCAAACAGCTCTTCCCAGAACATGTTGACAAATTCCATCCCAGGTTTGGGAGAGGGACGGACATTCAACAGAAACTCTTTCAAGCCGGGGATCCTGACTCCAGGAAAGGAGAAGCCCAGCGTGCCCTCTAGGAGAGGGTGGAGGTGGGGTGAGGTCAGCAGCCTAGCAGTCACCCAGGCTTCACTAGCTACCCACTGGATCCCTGTAACATTTCTCTGAGTCAGCTGGAAAATAAGGCATACATAAAGAAATATGTTGATGATAAGAAAGCAAACAGATTACCATGAGCATCGACATTGTTTTGATATTCCTAATTCTCATATGATTAATTTAAATACTGCATATTTACATATGTTATGCCTAGTCATATAAATTAAGTGAGACGTAGAGTGCTTACCTCTAAGAAAAGACCCAGCAGCTGTCCCTCTGAGGCAAAGACCACAACTACATGTGCAGTTGAACTCTGCAGCCTGTCTGCCATTTCTTGTATTTCAGCCGCTGTGGGTGATTTGGGGATAGTCAGATGAAATGCCAGACACCCACCTTGTTGTCTAAACTGATTAGAGAATGATTGGATGCCATAGTGACTGTAGTCATCCTGAAATATATAAATAAATATTTTCTTAAATCATGTTAGCGTGTTTAACTTACCAATGGTGGGGTAAATAAAAGCATTTATCTCACCGTGGTCCCTATTGTGCCCACCCAGAGCCAGCCTAATAAGGTGACCAGCTGAACAAGACCTCTAACTTGAAAGAGATCACTCGGCACAGTCCGCAAGAACGACGGGTACATATGCTTGTCCGTAAGACAAGTACAAGTGGCAAAATAACTCACCTACAGGGAGATAAAGGTAATTGTATCTTTATCGAGATAAGACAGAAGCCAATAACAAAACATTATTAAACATTGTTTTGTGATTCATTACAAAAAACAAGTGCTGGAAGGAAGGACAGCATGAACAAAATAAAGTACTGTGTGTGAGCCTGCCTTTTCATTCCTTTCTTACCAATGGGATGTTGAAAGGACCAAGAGTTTGAGCTACAGCTCTTGTAGGGGAAGAGGATGCAAGGCCAATCACAGCAGGCACAGGAGAATCAGCAAGACATGAGGGCAAAGTTTCATATTGTGTACTATCCATTCTCTCCTCTGTTACATTTTCTTTTGTTTTTCCATTATTTTCAAGACTGTGAGTCATCGCTGTACTAATTTCAGTGCCTGTCTTTTTCACCGTGGTCAGGATCTTTTTCTTTCTTGTTTTTTCTACTGTGGTCACCCTCTCCATTCTAGTACCCCTGTCCTTCGGCATATTTAATCTATTTTCAGTTTCCTCCATTTGTTTCACCTCACTCATCACAGCTTTGGAGTGACTGACTAAAGCAAAAAGAGCTTGCAGGCCGGTGTGGACATGGTCACAGCTGTCCATGATCCGGTAGCCTAGTTTAACACCTGGTAACAGGCTTGAATTACGGTTAATTTCCTCCACTGCAAACACCATGGTCATCATCCAGCGGAAGGCTCTGTGGTCAAAGCTGCAGAAAATTAAACAAAAATGAATGCTGTCTATGTAATTCATCATGAGACATGAAACACAGTATTGCAGCACAATGTAAATCAGAACATGTAAACAGTGCAGTAGTAACAGAGAGATCTAATCACAGCAAGAAGAAATTATTTTTGTTACTTTTTATGTGAAAATGTGAGATTTTTTTATGTATCCTCACACTCACCCACTGCAAGGTGTGAGCTGAGGTTTGCTGTGGTAGCTGTGCTGTAGCTTAGGGGCAACATAGTGCAGAGGGAAGAACCCTCCAATCACAACATCCCCTTCCGACTGCAGGGCCAGAGGCTCACTGTCTGCAAGTTTCACACACTGAGGTAAGCTAGAAGCAACACCACTCACTCCCTCTAGCCCCAAACCACTTCGTCTGTATGTTATAGTCTCCTCTTTTTTCACAACACCTCTCTCTAAGCTTAGTTCTTTCCTTCCCTTTGCACTTTTAGGAACATCAGAGAATGCTGGAAAAAGTAGGCTAAACAAGACCCAAAGAAGCAGCCACTGTGAAGCCCCAACAGGGGTTGAATGCAGTATCCATACTGACCCCATAAAGACTGTGTGTGTGTGCTGGAGACAATGGTTCTCCAACGTAGTCTCTGAAGGGCTAATGAAGCAGATTATATAAAAACTGTGATGCTTGCTTCATTTCATAGGTCATATGAGTCATTGCCGGATCAACCAATCACAGTGAAAATAATCAGCACAGCAAAGAGGACAAGACATGGCTCACATGAACTATGAGTATAATAAAAATGAACAATGACCATGATTTTTATCCCAGACTCATAATAAACACATAAAGGGAATGAGGGTTTGATTTGTTGGGTTTTGAGTGTGAGTCCACTTTGTGTGATTAGACCTAGGAATAATAAAATGCTAAAAGCTAAAACTGGAACAACTCCAGATTACCATGGAGAATTATACTGACTCTTAGACCAAACAATAACATGAAGAGGAAATATTAAATAGTAGTAGGAAATAGTATATCTTGGTATTTTGGTAATGTTTAAAAATAAATCCAATTGTTGCTAAAATGTATTTTATAAATGGTTGCCATCCATGCATCCCTAAATTAGAGACCTCAGAAAATGGCTTGGTATACTGCTACCACCTACTGGATATCCTATAGTAAAGCTAGTGTGCATGATATAAAGTTGCATAATGCTTATGGCTGATTCATAGCTGTGCATTGCTGATGTTTTATTTGGTCTGCTACACAATCCCCAAATTTGCTATTCAGATAAGAATGGTTATCTATATAAGTATGAGATTCACTGACCTGTGTATTAAACAAAACAAACAAAAAAAACTCTTTCTCTGTTCCTTATTGTTTCTAAATGTAGCACTTGAAGTAGTTCAGCATATGATGAAGTTGGTGTACTACTTGCAAGTCACTTTGGATAATGGCGTGAGCTAAATATAAGTAATGTAATGTCATGTAAACTTGTAAAAATATGACATGCTTGACGAATTTGAAACCTGAACAAAAGCACAGAGGATGTGAGGTTTCACTCAAGTCAATTCAACTCATTAATGTCATACCATTACCTTTCAATACATTAAAAATTGGTAAATGTGTATTGGGACCAGCCTCTACATCACCTGCAAAAATGGGTGGTGTTAAAGATTAAACAAACAATAAAGTAAATCTGTGAAGGAGGTGACAAAGTCCTGTATGTAATATTAAGTGACAAAAGATTAGAAAACAGGTACCAGGAGGATGGCAGGTATGGGGGCATTTGTTGTCACACACCTGTGTGTCTTGATTTCGTTCTCTTACTCTTTCTTACAACCTGTGGTTCCCACAAATACAGCAGAAAATTGTGCTGATTATTCTACTCTACTCAGAGTATTTAGGGTAGAAAATAACATCAAAGAACTGTGCTGTTGTCGTCAATTGATGACAATGTGAGCGTTCATGACGACATTTTTTACAGTATAAATAGCAAGTGTATTAAATTTCTGACATATTAAAACAAGATTTCTAGAAAGATAATGTATTAGTAACAAAGCCCCAGCTATTTTGTATATTTCTACAGACTTTTCACAGGTGACACATTATTTGTTAGTGGTTAATCATGACATTTTGTGTGTTAGTTTTGATATTCTAGGGTTCAGGCATGCTCACACCATGGCCTTTGCTATTGATGAGATCAACAGAAAATCCAACCTGATACCTAATGTGACTCCAGGATTCAGTCTTTATGACAACTGTGCCACACTTGGAATTGCCTTCTGTGCTTCCTTGTCACTGGCCAGTAGTCAAAAGGAAAAGTTTCTTTTGGATGACACCTGTGTGGGCGCCCCTCCAGTCCTGGGGATTGTGGGTGGTTCATACTCAACGTTTACTATTGCCATGTCAAGCGTGATATGTTATACAAACTGACCATTGTAAGTTTCTTATGTTCTATCTTTGTCTACTTGCCATTAGAGAGTGGTTTGAGGTGCTCTATTTTAGTGAAATTGCATTTTTAAATGTTTCAAAGTTTCTTAAATAATAAATTAATACCCCTTGTGCTTACACATCTCTCACAGGTGAGTTACTTTGTCACATGTCCCTGTTTGAGTGATCGGCAACACTTTCCATCCTTCTTTAGAACAATGCCAACTAAAGCAGCAAAACAAGAACTTAAATAGACAACTGAAATATATTTACCTGCATTATTTACTACTCCACAAGGAGTGTGGTCATATAGTTACACTGACTTAGAAGCTGATATTATGTATCAAAATACAATATATGTGCTTTACGTGTCATTGGTGAAGCTATATGGATTTGATGATACATCTGAATAATTGTGTCCACTGACAGTTATGTAGATACATTTTCTGTGCAAGAATGTTTTAGCATGCACACAATTTTTTTTCATTCTCTGTTCAATACAGCTGCGTGCTATGATCCAGATTCTAAAATACTTTGTTGGCTGGACATGGGTAGGCCTTCTGGTCAGTGATGATGATTATGGACTCGATGCTGCCCAATCCTTCCCGTCTAACCTGGATCAGTCTAGTGGAGGTTGTCTGGCCTACTTAGAGGTTTTGAAATGACCCAACCGAATTTAGAAATAAATAAAAAAAAAAAAAATAGATATTTAGTTTGGAATCTATAACTGAAAAGAGAGTGAATGAAATTACATCCATGTCTCTAAATCCACTGTTGCGGAAGATGATTTGATAAAATATGCAAACTTTGTAGAAGCTGCTGTGCTCCAGACGCCCTGCCTCATACCTTACCTGGGTGGCACACTGGGCATTGCCATCTGTCGAGGAGAAATACAGGGGCTCAGGGAATTCCTACTACGAATACGTCCTGACCTACACCACAACAACAGCTATTGAAATAGCATGGTGATGGCCTTTTTTCTTTACCTCACTGCCCAATCAGCACTGACATTTCACATCCTTATCATGCTTATTTTCATCTGGATTTTCTTTCCTCAGGTAAGGCAGTTTTGGGAATACACTTCAGTGTAGATTTGCACCACTTCCAACAGGTTGGGTGAAAGCTGGGTGAGCATTATGCACTGGACAGGAGGATCTAGAGAATGTGGAGACTGAGATGCTGGATGTGTCAGAAATCAGGCCGGAGTACAATGTGTACAAGGCTGTCTATGCTCTGGCGTATGCCCTTGATGAAATGCTGCAGTGTGAGCCAGGGAGAGGGCCTTTCAGTGGGCACAGCTGTGCCACTTTGCAAACACTGGAGCCATGGCAGGTGTGATATCAGTTTACACTCCACCTGTTTTTGATTTTTAAGCCCTGTACTACATCCTGTGGTGTCAACTAAAAATACTTAAAAATAGTACAAATAGTAAATATTCTGCAAGACATCAGTACACTGGCTAAAAACATAGTATGATAATCTCATGAGTTGTTTTGCATGTACTTAATTTGAATGGTATGACAAGTTAATTAAGAAAGAAGTGCACACTAATCACTGCACTTGTTGGATAGTCTGTTGTACTGTTTGTGTTGGTTTGTGTTGGTCAACTTCACCACACCATTTGGTGATCAAGTGTCATTTGGTGAGAAGGGTGAAGCCCTACCAATCTTGTCGTAAGGCGAGGTGCTATATGGAGGTATGTGGACCCAAAAGCAGATGACGAGGAAGCAGTCTTAGGGTGAAGTAGCCGGATGACTACCGTTTTTATTGTTGGGTGGAATGCAGGCAAGAACAGGCAGAGGTGAGCAGACAGGTAATGAGCAGACAAAAGCCAAAATCCAAACAAGGAAGGTTCACGGGAGAACAAAGAATCAACACAATCAATACGCTTGGCGGCAGCAACAACACCGTGTGTACAACGATGATCCAACACAGAACAAAGAAAAGACCAAGACTAAATACCCTAGGGGAGGTGAGACAACGAGACATAGGTGCAAACAATCAAGGGAGGACCAACAATCAAAACTGGAGGGAAAACACAGACAGGAAGTAAAAACACAAGACACACAAGGGCAGAAGAATACTACCAAAATAAAACAGGAAGTGATAACACCAAAACTACCACAAATCTATGATATCATGAACTGGCTGTGGCTCCCTGATGGAAGAACTAAACTTCAGAATGTGGGTGAGGTTAAGAGGTCGGCCTTCAAAGGTGAAGAACTCACAATTGATGAAGACAAAATCTTCTGGAACTTTGAATCAAAAAAGGTTACTTCTGATTTTTCAGACCACAATTTTTGGCCCATGGATAAATCATTATAGCAGTGTAAAGTAGTGTAGGATAAGAGATATGTATTTTTCACCCTATAGCCACCCCGGTCAGTGTGCAGTGAGAGCTGTCCTCCAGGTACCCGCATGGCCAGAAAGAAAGGGGAACCTGTGTGCTGTTTTGACTGCATCCCTTGTTCTGAGAGAAAGATCAACAATAAGACTGGTTGGTATTCAGATTTAAACATTGCAGTTTGGAGATATAATACAAACATGTATCTCAAGACTTTCCCTATTTTCATAGACTCCATTGAGTGCACCAGTTGTCCAGAGGACTTCTGGTCGAACGTCCAGCGTGACCACTGTGTTCCTAAGAAAACGGAGTTCCTCTCCTACCATGAACCTCTGGGTATCTGCTTGACCACCACCTCATTGCTGGGCACATTTATCTGTGCTGTTGTCCTGGGGATCTTTATCTATCATCGTAGCACACCCATGGTACGTGCCAATAATCAGTTTTCTGCTCTTAGCATCACTTAAACTATGCTTCCTATGTGTACTGCTGTCCTGGGCTGTGGACATGCCAGCTGAGACATGCAGCATTTGGGATCAGCTTTGTGCTTTGTATATCATGCATCCTGGTGAAAACCATGGTGGTTCTGGTTGTAATCAAGGCCTCCAGCCTGGTGCTGTGCAGCAGAGAGGGACATTTATGGTTCTTACTTCTATTCAAGCAGCAATCTGCACTTTTTGGCTTGTGTCTTCCTCACCAGCTCCTCATAAAAACACTCAATACCACAATGACAAGATCGTTTATGAGTGTGTAGTTGGGTCAATGGTGTTACTGGGTTACATTGGCTTACTGGCTATCCTTAGCTGCCTGTTAGCATTTCTGGCAAGGAATCTTCCAGACAACTTCAATGAGGCCAAACTCATCACTTTCAGGATGCTGATATTCTTTGCTGTGTGGGTGGCCTTTATCCCTGCTTATGTCAACTCTCCAGGCAAATATGCAGATGCAGTGGAGGTATTTGCCATCCTGGCTTCCAGTTTTGGTCTCTTGGTGGCAGAGAGAAAGAAGAGAGAAACACAAAGAAAGCTATCATGGGTCGAGGTACCACAAAGTTTTAAAACATCACTCCTCATTAGCACATAATTACATACAGTCTTACTTCTGAGAAGATGTAAAGCAAAACAATTGAGAAGGCCCATAATAATAATAATAATAATAATAATAATAATAACTCTATTTACATAGCACCTTTCAAACGAAAGTTATAAAGTGCTTTACGATAAAAACAAAATAATAAAAGTAAATATAATCCAAATTAAGATAATTTAAATACTTAGAACAAATACCATCAGTTAAGAAAAAGCCATTAGATAAAAGTAAGTTTAAGATCCTCAGGCAGGGAGTTCCACAGCTGAGGGGTCCGGACAGCAAAAGATAATAAAGAATAAATAAAGAAATGTTAATACTGTTTAGGGGCCGGATAATTATAATTATTTCGGATTTGAAGTAATTCAACATCCAATTCTAAATTTCAGCGAGGCAGCACATAATACAGGATACATCAGTGGTACAAGGCTTTAACAGAACATACAGTTGCGCGTCAGCAATGAATATCAATATTATTTCTACACAGGATTTGCATCTGATAGGACATCTCTAAAACTAACAGCCCGTCCTTAACAGAAAAACGGCCGTTTAGGTCGATTGTGAAAGCAGCTTATTACGACCCATATTTATGTTTATTGTTAGGCAGCGACCTCTAGTGGCCGTAGTAATTATGACGGGTGCAAAGAAGGAAATCAGGTGACGTTGCTAAAAGAGCGACAAATTCCACACTAGGTGTTGGTTGGGGTAGTAGATGGGTCAAACTAACACAGAGCTTTTATTCAGAAGACCAGCGTTCATGTCCCATGTGAAACCATGTAGTTGACTCACGTCGTGTAAGTTAAGTCACGTAACTTTTTAAAACCCAAACCACAATCTTTTCCTAAACGTAACCAAGTAGTTTTGTTACCAAAACCTAACCAAAATGAGACCGTTTCACAACATTAACCATGTATTTACCGTGAGGCTCGACCCCCAGAAACGCTTCGGCGTCTATCATTTTTCAAACCTAATTCTTGTCTCATTTGTGGTCTGATAAGCAGTAAATTAATCAAAGTTGCCCCATCGCTAATTTAATAAAAATCAGTGAATACAGTTATGAAGTTGTGTTTTTGTACAGTAATCCAGTAGTCAGTGAGGCCCGGCTGCCTTCTCGCCTTTCTGCCACAAGTGGACTACGTACATAAGCAAAGCAGCAGATGTTCAAGCAAGTGACGTCGTAACTGAAGACCCGCCTTGATGAGAGCACTGACAGATTACATTATCATTTTCATTTAGACACCAAAAGAGCGTGGTGACATGTAAATGTAATAGACTGGGGGCACTGTTTTGCTTATTGCATTTGAATATTGTCTACTGTACATACAGCAGGTTAAGTCTTTGAAAATGGAAATCAAAATTGGATTATTGCATTTTCACTTGTATAAATGCTGTACCAAGGCTTCTCTGTTAACACATTTGTGTTTGTAATACATCCATATATTCAAGTAGGGACAACTGAGGCTCTTCGAGTTATTCTTTTATTCAACAAATTGAGGATTGACATCAGTACGTTTTCTTCAACAACTTTCTACAAATCAGAGGTGTTCTTAATTGAGAGCTAGTAGGCTACATCAGTAAAAGGAATTACATCATTTTTTATGTTGTCATATTTTACAGTTGCTGCAGGTAATTTCTTGTGAAAATGTATTTTGGTGACCTTGCAGGACAGGAGTTAGCAAACACTGTTGCAAAATTATTATTATTATACTGTATGTAATATGCTATAACTGAGCTCCTTCAAACTGCATCAACTATTTAAATAGTTTTTTAGTCAAACAGAAATATTATTCATATAGCAATGATTTTCTCAAAATATCGAGACAAAAGTCTGTACCACGCATTTTTGTTATTAATTTAGAATATATTTAGCACATGATAAAAAATGATTTGTAAAATACGACAATAACATACTAATAGTATATTTCAAAAAAGACATTGAAATTAAGAAAATACTTAATGTGAAAAAACTTGAACTTAAACATAAACTTAAACTAACAAACTTAAATATTTAAATCAACTCCAACTTCAGATGTTTTAGGATTAGGATTTTTGTTCATTAAATGTTTCTTGGTGTTCGTCTCTGGCTTAAACAATATGATGAAACACTTTGGAGCAAATATACACAGTATTATTCCAAAACTGGAGGCCAGTATGGCAAATATCTCCACAGCTACAGTAAATTTCCCGGGAGAGCTGACATATGCTGGGATAAAGGTGATCCAAACTGCACAAAATATTAGCATGCTGAAAGTGATGAGTTTGGCTTCGTTAAAAATTATCAGGTAGTTTCCGGGCAAGGACAGCTAACACAAAGCAAAAGACAGCCAGTAGACCTATGTACCCGAGCACAGCCCAGAACCCAATAGCTGAGCCTAATGCACACTCCAGGATGATTCTCTCCTTGTATATGGTTAGATTTTTCATTGGAAAAGGGGGACTAACAACCAACCAAATAGTACATATTAAAACTTGAATAAACGTGAAAGACACTACAGTGATTCTTTGCTGAGGAGGACCAAACCATTTCATAACGCTACTACCTGGGAGTGTAGCTTTGAAGGCCATTAACACTACTATAGTTTTTCCGAGAACACAAGAGATGCAGAGGACGAAGGTGATTCCAAACGCTGTGTGGCGCAGCATGCAGGACCACTCAGAGGGTGCTCCAATGAAAGTTAATGAACATAAGAAACATAGAGTCAGGAGAAGAGCAGCAGGAAACTCAGCTCAGAGTTGTTGGCCCTGACAATCGGGGATGTCCTGTGACGGAAGAACACAGCCGCTGTTACAATGGTAAGACAGGCACCACCAACTGAGAATGCTGACAGGATGATTCCTAGGACCTCGTCGAAGGAAAGAAACTCTACAGGCTTGGGGAAACAAGTGTCTTTCTCTGCATTAGGCCAGAACTCCTTGGGGCAAGGGAAACAATCAGGGGAATCTGAAAAAAAAGGGGATTTAGCAGTCATATATTTAATGTTGTAGATATGCATTTGAAAAGAAATTACCTGTAGCATTGCTAATCTCTCCCTCAGGACACGGTATACAATCATAACAGCAGATGGGCTTTCCTTTCTGCAGCACTTTACGAGTTCCTGGACAACAGCTGTCAGCACACACTGACGCAGGCACCTGGCACATAGATAGAAACAAACTCACATATTCAGATGTGCTACACAGCTCTTAGGATTAAAGGATAGGTTCACATTTTTTCAAATACTCACATGCCAAAGTGTGTATTGAAAGTGTTATTAGTCACTGTAACCATCCATCCTGTTCATACTGGCTGTGAAGAGATCCTTTCCTAAAGCCATTTCAATGTAACTGCTAGGGGACAAAATCCACAGTCCTAAAAATGCGTGTAAAAATGCGTACAAACGTTCAGCTGAAGCTAAAATGAGGCTTCAGCAGTTTGAGTTAGAAAAATATAGTGATCATCTTTTAAAGTTACAATCTTTTTAGTATAAATTTCGCCTTTTTGTTGCTATCCCTCTTCCAGAGCTCAGCAAAGGAACGCTTTCTTGAAATATGTAAAGGGGAATTTCATATTGAAAATATTGTAACTTTGGAAGATACCCAAACTTTCCAAGATTTGTCTATCTCAGACTGCTGAAGTCTCATATTTTCTGAATTTTGGATGCCATTTTTGCATTGGAATTGTATTAGGAGTGGATCTCTTCACAGCCAGTATGCACAGGGGGAACAATTACAGCAACCAAAAACTCTGACAATGTACACATATCATCCCCTTTAAGATCACCAAATTTGTTCAAATGAAATGTTAAATTATTGCTTTTGGGCTCCTTACTTGTGTGCCACCATCCACCCAGGTGAGGTTCCTGTTGATACGGAACTCCTGGCCCATCAGCAGTGATGCATCGTAGCGCCCTACTGTCACAAACTCAATGCTGCCACTCTCACTTTTTTGCCAGTTAACCAGCTCATATGTGGCCACCGGATCCCCGTTGGCATCAAATGACACATCATAACCATTTTGGGAAAAATTTACTTTCTTCAGCTGAGTAAGAACCTGTGAGGATGAAGTAGCGAAGGAGAGAAAGTAAATAATGTGAAATAAAATTTATATTTCATTTAATAAAAGGTAGATTATAGTGAAAAGAGGCATTGGGTGTCATTCGCTTACACTTATTTGTTTCGACTGACCTGTTTGGACTCTATCCTAGTGAATTTATCACATTGAGTTGAAGAATTTGTTTCCTCACACACTGCATTATGAATTGCATGTGCAATTGCATAAACAGCCTTGTACACCATGTTAGAGATTCGGAGCTGAGATGTGTCAGTGTATGGGCTCTGTAACGTCTGTATGTCTTCAGTTCCATCACACATACTTTCATCTATGGCTACAACTAAAAACACACAGAGACAGAGGCAGGTGTTTTTTTACCTTGACAATGATATTACAATATTATTATTCTTTCTCATGTGTTTATTATTATTTCTTGCTTTCTTTTTGTTTTATTTCAACTGCCAAACATGTCTTACAGAAACTCATATATTGAAATTGTTCTAATTTATTTATAAAACATGCTTATTTTACATTACATTTAAAAGCACTGTTTTGCAGACATGCCTTTATCTATTTTCTTTTAAATAGCTGCTGTTTTAGTTTGTGTCCTTGTTTGTGCTTTTTACCTTCATGTATACCAACTCACGTCAACATGAATCAATCATAAAATGTGTCACATTTATAAAAGAAAAAAAACTGAAGTCAAGTTCATACAAAATTGTCTCCAAGACAGCAGATTGCCTAAACTTGACCTGAAAGATCATCAAGTGAGATTATTCACAGAGATGCACCTTATGTCCACCTCATGTCTTTCTTCAATATCCATAGAAGTCTGAGGTTTAGTTTTACAGCAGCTGTGGACTTTTTAACACAGGAAGCTCCACTCAGACAGATAATCAACAGAACAACACAGCACAACTACAAGGACCCAACTGTGAATGTTAAAAATCAGCCCGACTTTCTCACTTTTTTCCAGTCTGCAGTTAAATGCATCCTCCCAGAACTCAGTAAGCACTGGAGAGGCAGCCACTTTAGTGGGAGAGAGATCCAGCAAGAAGTCTCTCAGACCTGGGATGACAGATTTCTGAATGCCAAATCCGATGGCTCCAACACAGAAGCTGAACCTCAACATGTCTGGGTCGGTTACCCAGGACTCACTGCCTATCCACTGGCGAGGTGGAGAAGGCTTGCGCGACAGCTCCTCCAGCAGGATCCTCAGGTCTCCAGAGGCTGCAAATGCCACAACAACCATAGCTGTCGACCTGGAGAGACATTATAGCACATTGTGTTATACTAATATAAACATGAAAATAACGTTTTTATCAAGATAGTTAACACAAACAAACAAGGGAGATACTTTAGTTGTTGTTTTTTTTGTGTGTGTGTTGAATGTACAGTATTGGTCTGACTGATTCTGTTTTATAACAATATCAGTAATAAATATGAGTGAAATAAACGTGTTGAAAATAAGATTTCAATTAGCCACTAAGATAATAAAACAATCTTCCATCTTACGTTTGACTAAACATTGTTGTGGTTTTGTGTGCAGAGGGTCAGTGTCAGCACAGGGAACAAAAGCACAATCAGTGACGTAGAAACCTGCGGATAATGTCAGCCACTCTCTGGATCCTGCTACGAGGGTGGGTCCGATAAAAAGACTCGGAGTATTCCACACAGATCCTCCTTCTGCGCTGCGTCCAGGAAAGACGCCATGCCATTGTTGCCATAGTCCGAATCCGACCGCACAGCACCTATCCAAGTCCAGCCAAAGTGTTTTACCAGCTTGACCAGTGCGTCAGCCTGGAACTGGTCACTAGGGATGGTTCTGAAGAAACTCGGGTACTGTTGCTTATCGGACAGGCATGCACAAGTGGCAAAGTGGCTCACCTAAAGGAAAAGAGTGTACTTCTTTAATGGGACAAACAAAAAATCAGCACAGCCCTATGTTAAACACATCATTTGCCAGAAATTCAAAATATTTACTTGAGGAATGTTAAAGGACCCGATGACTCGCGACATGCTGATGGATGGCGTAGACCCAGACTCACCAACGATAGCCATCACCATACCAGATTGCGAGCAATTGTCGTCGGTGTAAAACACCGGGTCCAGGCCATTTGAAAGCTGGAATGCCACATGCACCGCTACGGGCACTGAGGCGCACGAGTCGTGGATCTGATAGCCGAGCTTGATGCCTGGCAGCAGGTCCACGCTGTTGTTAATCTCCTCGATGGCGAAGACCATTGCGCGCGAGAAGCGCAGTTCACGGGAGTCAATGCTGCACACAGAGACTCGTGTCACTGTTCAAATTTACACATGACAAGGACAATTCACAATTTTAACAGAAATACGCAATAAAGGAGATCTGTAATTCATAGTTATGGACAATAACTGATAGCTGCACTGCATCTGTGAACCAAATGTAGCCTACAGCAGAGTTACTGACCGCCAAAATTCAAAACACAGATTATATTTTTAAAAATTTTAATGCACAGATTAACAATAGTCAACTAAATCTAAAGTCTCAATTTGTTTTTATCATGTTAAAAAATAGAATGTAATATTTTCATTTTTCAATACACAAAAGTTTTGCAACATGATTGTAAGCACATCATTCAAATAAAAACATTTCTATCCCCACACATTCTCTTATCCCCCACTCCTCCCTCTTACTAACCTTCCTGTGCACTTTAGTGGCTCAGGCATGGTGGTGTAGTTATGGTTGATTGTGTGCATGTAATGGTGTATGGAGAAAACACCCCCAATAACGTAGTCACCATCCTTTGAGAATGCAGGTAGACGAGCGGTACCCAGGAGCCTACATTGTACAGATGAGGCCTTAGTGCTGATCCCAGCACCAGTCCTATCCTCTGTAAGCCCAGCCCTTTGTTTCAGACCATCCCCAGAACCATTCAGAACTGAATTCAGCTCACACCAACTCAGAGACAGGATCAGGCCAATAAAGACAGCTGAGATCTCCATCCCTCAATTGTCTGCATGTGGGTATACTGTATGTGTGTCTTCACTGATTTATATAGATTTCCAGACGAAAGCTTCCCTCCTACTGTACGTCAGCTTACTACACATCAGAGAGAGGAAGCCTGTACCCAGTGGTCTTTGATTAACTCTTATATAATATATAATCTCCATAACCCACATGTCTCTTTTCTCCAATTGTAAAGTTATCATTGTAAACACCACATATCTTCCTTTTTGCTTTGTTTTAGCTCATAGTACAGTGAAGCCTAAATGAGAAACACCTTTAATGGGTTGTTTGTGTGGTTTAATCCCATTTTAGGAAATTTCGATAATTCAATCCAGTTTGAAATGATACATTTTTAAACCTCTTTCTCAATTTTACATAAATGCTCATAAATCAAAAGTGGTTTAAGCTATTGTAACCAAACTTTTTGCACGTGTTTGTATGCTAGGTCCAGACCTTGCTGAGCAGTCCTGGAATTTTCTACCACTAGGGGGTGCCACAAATGCAAAAAGCTTACATCTCGTAATCAACTGCATGGATTCGTACAAAATATGGATAACGCAATCTAGGGTCATGACTCAGTCAATGCTGAGTCAATCACACGTAGGTCCTAGAGAGTTGGATTATTTTCAGCATATCCACTGAATTAAAAATAACACTTTGCCTCACTGCAACCTATGGTCAATTCAGAAATCAGTCCCTCTATATTTTTCAAAATATGCTAATTAAATTAACATCTATATCTCCACAAGTCTTCATGGAAATGCTATCAAAATGGACACAGACATTCTCTAGATGGTAGACATCAAGTTTTTCAAATTGTGTTCAGATTGGTCAAACGGTGAGTCCGCAGTGATATTCAATATCTTGTAGTAATTTGTACTGTTTACAGAGCATTTTCTTTTTTGCTCAGTGTTGAATCAAAAATCACCAGAATATTTGACAATGCACTTGAAACCAGCAGAATGATGTGGTTGGAAGTCAAACGAAAAAAATTATTCAAATAGCAATGATTTTCTCAAAATATCGAGACAAAAGTCTGTACCACGCATTTTTGTTATTAATTTAGAATTTATTTAGCACATGATAAAAAATTATTTGTAAAATACGACAATAACATATTAATAGTATATTCCAAATGACAAAAATTAAGAAAATACTTATTGTGAAAAAACTTGAACTGAAACTTAAACTAACAAACTTAAATATTTAAATCAACTTTGTGAAGACTGTGTTCAATATGCACAGCATCAGCTCTATACTGTATGTTGCTATCTTAACTATTTCCCAACTTCATATGTTTTAGGATTAGGATTTTTGTTCATTAAATGTTTCTTGGTGTTCGTCTCTGGCTTAAACAATATGATGAAACACTTTGGAGCAAATATACACAGTATTATTCCAAAACTGGAGGCCAGTATGGCAAATATCTCCACAGCTACAGTAAATTTCCCGGGAGAGCTGACATATGCTGGGATAAAGGTGATCCAAACTGCACAAAATATTAGCATGCTGAAAGTGATGAGTTTGGCTTCGTTAAAATTATCAGGTAGTTTCCGGGCAAGGACAGCTAACACAAAGCAAAAGACAGCCAGTAGACCTATGTACCCGAGCACAGCCCAGAACCCAATAGCTGAGCCTAATGCACACTCCAGGATGATTCTCTCCTTGTATATGGTTAGATTTTTCATTGGAAAAGGGGGACTAACAACCAACCAAATAGTACATATTAAAACTTGAATAAACGTGAAAGACACTACAGTGATTCTTTGCTGAGGAGGACCAAACCATTTCATAACGCTACTACCTGGGAGTGTAGCTTTGAAGGCCATTAACACTACTATAGTTTTTCCGAGAACACAAGAGATGCAGAGGACGAAGGTGATTCCAAACGCTGTGTGGCGCAGCATGCAGGACCACTCAGAGGGTGCTCCAATGAAAGTTAATGAACATAAGAAACATAGAGTCAGGGAGAAGAGCAGCAGGAAACTCAGCTCAGAGTTGTTGGCCCTGACAATCGGGGATGTCCTGTGACGGAAGAACACAGCCGCTGTTACAATGGTAAGACAGGCACCACCAACTGAGAATGCTGACAGGATGATTCCTAGGACCTCGTCGAAGGAAAGAAACTCTACAGGCTTGGGGAAACAAGTGTCTTTCTCTGCATTTGGCCAGAACTCCTTGGGGCAAGGGAAACAATCAGGGGAATCTGAAAAAAAAGGGGATTTAACAGTCATATATTTAATGTTGTAGATATGCATTTGAAAAGAAATTACCTGTAGCATTGCTAATCTCTCCCTCAGGACACGGTATACAATCATAACAGCAGATGGGCTTTCCTTTCTGCAGCACTTTACGAGTTCCTGGACGACAGCTGTCAGCACACACTGACGCAGGCACCTGGCACATAGATAGAAACAAACTCACATATTCAGATGTGCTACACAGCTCTTAGGATTAAAGGATAGGTTCACATTTTTCAAGTCTGTGTTATAACAATAACATGTCAGTCTGTGTATTGAAAGTGTTATTAGTCACTGTAACCATTCCTCTTGTTCATACTGGCTGTAAAGAGATTCTTTCCTAAAGCCACTTCAATGTAACTGCTAGGGGACAAAATCCACAGTCCTCATTAAAATGCTTTCAAAAGTTCACCTAAAACTAAAATAAGACTTCAGCAGTCTGAGTTTTAAAAAAAAGGCGATTATCTTCCAAAGTTACCCTCGTTGGCCGTTTTATTACAAATGTGCTCCCTCTTCCAGAGCTCAGCAAGGAAACACTTACTTGGAAAATATATAGGGAGAATTTCATATTAAAAATACTGTGACTTTGGAAGATATCCAAATTTGTCTATCTCAGACTGCTGAAGTCTCATTATCTTTGGCTGAATTTTGGATGATATTTTTACACAGAATGAGGACTGTGGACTTTGTCCCCTCACAACATTGGAATTGTATTAGGAGGAACAATTACAGCAACCAAAAACTCTGTCAATGTACACATATCGTCCCCTTTAAGATCACCAAATTTGTTCAAATGAAATGTTAAATTATTGCTTTTGGGCTCCTTACTTGTGTGCCACCATCCACCCAGGTGAGGTTCCTGTTGATACGGAACTCCTGGCCCATCAGCAGTGATGCATCGTAGCGCCCTACTGTCACAAACTCAATGCTGCCACTCTCACTTTTTTGCCAGTTAACCAGCTCATATGTGGCCACAGGATCCCCGTTGGCATCAAATGACACATCATAACCATTTTGGGAAAAATTTACTTTCTTCAGCTGAGTAAGAACCTGTGAGGATGAAGTAAAGTCAGACAGCGAAGGAGAGAAAGTAAATAATGTGAAATTTAAAAAAAATTAATTTAATAAAATGTACATTATAGCAAAAACAGGCATTGGGTGTCATTCGCTTACACTTATTTGTTTCGACTGACCTGTTTGGACTCTATCCTAGTGAATTTATCACATTGAGTTGAAGAATTTGTTTCCTCACACACTGCATTATGAATTGCATGTGCAATTGCATAAACAGCCTTGTACACCATGTTAGTAATTCGCAGCTGAGATGTATCAGTGTATGGGCTCTGTAACGTCTGTATGTCTTCAGTTCCATCACACAAACTCTCGTCTATGGCTGTACCTAAAAACGCACAGAGACAGAGGCAGGTGTTTTTTAACCTTGACAATGATGACATTATTATACTTTGTTGCTTTCTTTTTGTTTTATTTCAACCGCCAAACATGCCTTGCAGAAACTCATATATTGAAATTGTTCGCATTTCTTTGTAAAACGTGCCTAATTTACATAACATCTAAAAGCATTGTTTTGCCTTCATCCATTTATTTATAGTTGCTGTTTTAGTTTGTGTCGTGTCTTTTTTTTTACCTTTAGGTATACCAACTCACCTTAACACGAATCACTCATCAGACAGTTAGTCACAATAAAAGGGAAAAAAGTCCACAACTTTTCCTTTAATCACCAACTAACTTAAACTGTTTTAATGTGTTTAAAATAAATGAATCTGATATAACTGTCAGTATAATAGCCTATTAGATCTATATATACTACTACTAATACATGCTAATAAGTGCATTTTTTATCTTTATTTAGCTTGGTGGCCTGGAGATTGTCTATATACTGTACACCTGTGTTCAGGATTTCTGTGTTGGCACTGTGGAACCACTGCAGTCAAGTGCATACAAAATCTTCTCCAAGACAGCAGATTGCCTAAACTTGACCTGAAAGATCATCAAGTGAGATTATTCACAGAGATGCACCTTATGTCCACCTCATGTCTTTCTTCAATATCCATAGAAGTCTGAGGTTTAGTTTTACAGCAGCTGTGGACTTTTTAACACAGGAAGCTCCACTCAGACAGATAATCAACAGAACAACACAGCACAACTACAAGGACCCAACTGTGAATGTTAAAAATCAGCCCGACTTTCTCACTTTTTTCCAGTCTGCAGTTAAATGCATCCTCCCAGAACTCAGTAAGCACTGGAGAGGCAGCCACTTTAGTGGGAGAGAGATCCAGCAAGAAGTCTCTCAGACCTGGGATGACAGATTTCTGAATGCCAAATCCGATGGCTCCAACACAGAAGCTGAACCTCAACATGTCTGGGTCGGTTACCCAGGACTCACTGCCTATCCACTGGCGAGGTGGAGAAGGCTTGCGCGACAGCTCCTCCAGCAGGATCCTCAGGTCTCCAGAGGCTGCAAATGCCACAACAACCATAGCTGTCGACCTGGAGAGACATTATAGCACATTGTGTTATACTAATATAAACATGAAAATAACGTTTTTATCAAGATAGTTAACACAAACAAACAAGGGAGATACTTTAGTTTTTTTTTGTGTGTGTGTTGAATGTACAGTATTGGTCTGACTGATTCTGTTTTATAACAATATCAGTAATAAATATGAGTGAAATAAACGTGTTGAAAATAAGACTTCAATTAGCCACTAAGATAATAAAACAATCTTCCATCTTACGTTTGACTAAACATTGTTGTGGTTTTGTGTGCAGAGGGTCAGTGTCAGCACAGGGAACAAAAGCACAATCAGTGACGTAGAAACCTGCGGATAATGTCAGCCACTCTCTGGATCCTGCTACGAGGGTGGGTCCGATAAAAAGACTCGGAGTATTCCACACAGATCCCCTCCTTCTGCGCTGCGTCCAGGAAAGACGCCATGCCATTGTTGCCATAGTCCGAATCCGACCGCACAGCACCTATCCAAGTCCAGCCAAAGTGTTTTACCAGCTTGACCAGTGCGTCAGCCTGGAACTGGTCACTAGGGATGGTTCTGAAGAAACTCGGGTACTGTTGCTTATCGGACAGGCATGCACAAGTGGCAAAGTGGCTCACCTAAAGGAAAAGAGTGTACTTCTTTAATGGGACAAACAAAAAATCAGCACAGCCCTATGTTAAACACATCATTTGCCAGAAATTCAAAATATTTACTTGAGGAATGTTAAAGGACCCGATGACTCGCGACATGCTGATGGATGGCGTAGACCCAGACTCACCAACGATAGCCATCACCATACCAGATTGCGAGCAATTGTCGTCGGTGTAAAACACCGGGTCCAGGCCATTTGAAAGCTGGAATGCCACATGCACCGCTACGGGCACTGAGGCGCACGAGTCGTGGATCTGATAGCCGAGCTTGATGCCTGGCAGCAGGTCCACGCTGTTGTTAATCTCCTCGATGGCGTAGACCATTGCGCGCGAGAAGCGCAGTTCACGGGAGTCAATGCTGCACACAGAGACTCGTGTCACTGTTCAAATTTACACATGACAAGGACAATTCACAATTTTAACAGAAAACACAAATTAAAGGTGGACTGTAATTCATAGTTATGGACAATAACTGATAGCTGCACTGCATCTGTGAACCAAATGTAGCCTACATCAGAGTTACTGACCGCCAAAATTCAAAACACAGATAGATAGCAGTCCAAAATTCACCCGAATTGTACATCAAAAGTCTATGTTTGTTTTTATCCTGTTAAATATTTACAAAACGGTTTTTAAACACCTGTATTTTCAGTTAAGAAACATAAAAATGTTTCTTTTTCATATAGTCACATTCTACTCTTTTTGTGAAAACAATACCTGCACTTTTTATGGCCAAATACTGACTTGGCACTTAATAATACAAACATTTAAAAAAATCCTTTTTTTTAAGGTTTCAATACACAAAAGTTTTGTAACACGATTATAAGGACACCATACAAATAAAAACATTTCTATCCCCACACAGTCTAACATCCTCTTATCCCCCACTCCTCCCTCTTACTAACCTTCCTGTGCACTTTAGTGGCTCAGGCATGGTGGTGTAGTTATGCTTGACTGTGTGCATGTAGTAGTGTATGGAGAAAACACCCCCAATAACGTAGTCACCATCCTTTGAGAATGCAGGTAGACGAGCGGTACCCAGGAGCCTACATTGTACAGATGAGGCCTTAGTGCTGATCCCAGCACCAGTCCTATCCTCTGTAAGCCCAGCCCTTTGTTTCAGACCATCCCCAGAACCATTCAGAACTGAATTCAGCTCACACCAACTCAGAGACAGGATCAGGCCAATAAAGACAGCTGAGATCTCCATCCCTCAATTGTCTGCATGTGGGTATACTGTATGTGTGTCTTCACTGGTTTATATAGATTTCCAGACGAAAGCTTCCCTCCTACTGTACGTCAGCTTACTACACATCAGAGAGAGGAAGCCTGTACCCAGTGGTCTTTGATTAACTCTTATCCAAGCTTTTCTATGAGCTGCATGTACAATATAATCTCCCTTAAATATCCATCTTTTCTCCTCTTGTAAAGTTATAATTGCAAACCTAATTTAATGCCTAATTCTGTCCTACCCTTACACCTTTTTTCCTTGGTTTTAACTCATATTACAATTAAGCCTAACAAATGCACACTTTTAATGGGTTGTTTGTGTGGTTTAATCGTGTCTTAAATAAATCACAAGATTTATTGTTCCACTATGATATGTTCCATTTTAAAGTCCAACTGCTGTATAATCTGATTTAACTACAAATAATCACAGTTTAACAGTTGAGAATGGTTGATATACACTTGCATTTCAAAGCAAACCATGGTCTGACAAATTACATTTATTACTCCGAACTATAGAAGAAGCATTGAATATTTAGCCTGTCAAGGTATATCTGAATTTGAAAAAGTACTGCTGAGTCTGATGGATGTTAAACTAAGCCATGACAAGGCCATACAGTTTAGAATGATTAAAGCCTAATCTAAGGCCACCAAAGCAGAACTGGCCCTCAATAAACTAAGCCAAAGACGTCCTAAAATGGCCAATATACCCGTTTTAATAATATTATCTGGTTATTTAAAAAGTTGGTAATCCAACATTTTCTTTCAGTACTCTTTGATTTGATGTTTGTAAAATGTTTTTGGTACATTTTATGGTATTTTTGTATCAATGCTTAAGTGCTTTTGCCAGTGTATGTGTGCATGCCTGTTTGACATAAACTGCCCCCCACCCAGTCCCCATGTAGGAAATCTGCCTTGCATGCTCATGTGTGCATTTCTGCTAGCTACCTAATTCCCAAATGCAAGGTGCCACCTACAAAAAAAATCTACAAAACAACAGTTAAAGGAAGATAAGAAAACAGTGCTCATTTAAAGGCTCACTCTTCTACTACCACCTAGTGGACATCATAGTCAGACTCAGAGAATGTATGACAGTGAGATGGATATGCTCAGAGATGATTTACGGCCCAGTGGTTAATTTAAATAGATATGATATAATATGATAATACAATGTGAAATATCTGTACAGCACACCTCAGAACAGAATCCTAATAGCATCATAGCATATGGTAACATGAATCATTACAGTATCAAATACATAAAAAAAAATCAACGTTTCTAAAGTATATATAACGAAAAAGAAGAATGAAAAATGAAGGTTACACATTGTACGTGTACAAGCACAGAGGAGCCATGTATAGACTCTCTCAATAGGAGCACATTTATATAGTCATATGCATTGTCAGGAGCAGCTGTAACCCTGTTGGCAGGTTGATGTAAATGAAGCTGCCACATAACCATGTAGGGGTCAGTGTACAGTAGGATAATTTATTGCTTGACTGCTTGTGGTATAGACCTGAAAAACTACCTGAAATTTCCCAGATACAAAGTGTGGTGGCCTGTGTAACTTGTATAATAAGACCCCATCACAGAGTCAATGGATGACCCCCCAGGTGCCCAACCAATCAGTAGGAGTTGTAGTAGTGCGGCAACAAATTTATGATCCTTTACTGGTTTCCTAACTATTTGTTGGTAGTCGTGAACAAAACAAGAAGAGCAGGTGCTGGGATTTGCTCTCACTCCCTTTGTAAAGAGGCTCCTGATAACTAACTGTTTTGCACCAATGAATGGTGAGAAGACAGTGCAGTGTGCAGGAAACAGCCCAGATACTGAACAGGCTTAGTGGCACAGGCCCAGAGGCCTAAGAGATCAGGAAATCCTTAAACCAGAGCTTCAGTGATAAGAGTATTTTAGTTACTAACATTATTCTATATCGATACTCATTATGAAAAACTGAAGGAATAGTCTTTGGATTACCATGCCGCAATAAAGAGGCCATCAGGTCATTTGAAGCTGTAATTACAGGTTATTTTTCTTTCTTTTATTTTCCTTTCAATATGAACGTGCACCTGTCACAAATTTTAAACCGTCAGTAGCTTTTAGATATACACCTCTGCACTGATGCTTAGTACAAGTACGCACATTGGTCTCCTCATTTTACAGGTCATCTCTGTCTCAACACAACTGTTCATTCACAAACCATTCTTTTAAAAATAAATCAAATATCTCATATTCAATCTCAGTTATTTTGATACTGAACTGCAGTATCGTTAACACAATTTGACATATTGATTTAAATTTTCCAAAACTGTATTACAGTTGTTTTTAGCAAAAATTAAAATTTTGTTTAATTGCCTTATTTTTTTCTTTCCTCACTATAATTGAGTTTTGTTTCTTAAGTATAAAGAAAACTTTTCCATCATTCCATGAACTTCAAGATTCTTTACCTGAATGACTTTTGGAGACAAGGGCGAGGAATGGGCTTTGATTTTCACATACAGAAATAAAGACATCAACATTAGTTTACAAAATATATGTAATATGGTTTATTGTTAATATCTGAAATATTTGTTGATGTTGCATACAAATTATTCGGATTATACAGATTATGTAATTGTGTAATCTTGACACATCAAGTGAAATGATATAATCTGCGTATTTTGTTCAGCCCACACTGCTGGCCGTGCCCTGATGGGTACTGGCCATGCCCTGATGGGTGGTGTGAAAGATTAAACAATGACGAAAAGGACGAAGAGAGGATGGCATAGCCCTGCATATAAAATTAAGTAACCATGCATCAAGATTAGAAACAGGGGTTAAGGGAGGAGGGTAGTTATGGGGGCATTTTTTCACATATACTTTTGTGTCTACCTGGTCTTGCTTTTGTTCTCTTTTTCTTTTTTCTTCTCTATATCTTCCTCTCTTTCCTCATCTTGTAAATTAAGGAGAAAATTTAATCTAAATGGGTTGCACAAGGCTGGGGATCTGATTCTCGGTGGGCTGGTTGAGGTCCACTACACCTCAATCTTCCCTGAGTGGACCTTCACTTCAGAGCCACTTCAGCCCACCTGCAAAGGGTATGTCTCACATTCATACTACAAACAGCATAAATCTTTGCAGACCATTCTTGTTTGTTCAGAGTATTCAGGATATTAAGAAAATAACATGAAAGATATGTGCTGAGATATGTGTCATGTGTTGTAAAATGGATCTTATCAGATATTGAGAGATGTCTACTTCTAAGTTTAAAATTCAGCTGTAAAAAGTAGGACATATTTTAATAATGTGGTAATGTGGACAAGATGGTTGTATACTTGTATTCTCACAGTATTTTTAGTGGTTAATAGAGACATTTTGTGTGTTAGCTTTGACACTCAAGGGTTCAGGCATGCCATGGCAATGGTCTTTGCTGTTGATGAGATCAACAAGAACTCAAATCTGCTACCAAATGTGACTTTGGGATACAGTCTTTATGATAACTGCGGTGCACTTGTTATTGGATTTCGTGCTGCTTTAGTGCTGGCCAGTGGTCAAGAGGAGCAGTTTCTGCTTCAGGAGAACTGTTTGGGGACCCCTCCAGTTATGGGGATTGTGGGTGATTCCTATTCAACATTTTCAATTGCCACCTCCAATGTGCTTGGTTTATTCAGATTGCCTATGGTGAGCTTAAATTTCCTTTGTGCTTTCAATAGGCTGTTAATAAATTCATTTCACATTAAATATTGATAAATTGTTTAATTGGGATAAATATTTCAAATTGGTCGATTGACTTGCATGAGATACTGTAAACAGTACATCTATCTCTTTTCAGGTAAGTCATTTTGCCACCTGTTCCTGCCTGAGTGATCGGCAACGGTTTCCATCCTTCTTTAGAACAATTCCAAGTGATGCTTTCCAGGTGAAACTATAAGCAAAATAATAGCTGCAAAACATTTTTTAGTATAGCAAAATTGAAAATAAGTCTCCCCAATGAAACAAACAATGTTTGGGACATGAGGGAATATGTGCTTTGTACAGCATTAATGAAAATATAAATGCTGAAATGATTCTACTGTGATTTTTACAGTAACTCACACAATATTCTATATCTATATCTATATCTTCTCTATCTATTAGGTGCGTGCTATGATTCAGCTTATAAAACACTTTGGATGGACTTGGGTGGGCCTGCTGGTCAGTGATGATGACTATGGGCTAAATGTTGCCCGATCCTTCCAATCTGACCTGGCTCAGTCTGGTGGAGGTTGTCTGGCCTACTTAGAGGTTTTGCCTTGGGACAGTGACCCAGCTGAACTTAGGAGGATTGTGGATGTGATGAAGAAATCAACAGCTCGCGTGGTCATGGTGTTTGCACATGAAATCCACATTTATCAACTAATGGAGGAGGTTGGGTTCAAATACAAATACAATATAATTTATGAATCTATGTTTTTAAAAAGGTTTATAGGTTTTCTGTATTTTCAGTCTAACATAAGATGGTCCCCTATCAGTTATTAACTGTAGATTTTTGTGTCCACATGTGTCTCACAGTTAGAACATAGAAGCTATATAGATTATTAGCAAAAAACATGATAGAAAAATGCCACTTTTTTTTCTCCCTGCGGCTATAGGAAAAGTGAAGAATTGTATGTTATCATAGCATAACTGTACAAAATTGAGTGCATATAAGAAGACTATGTTTGTGCCTTAATTGTCTGAAAAAAGATTTATTTTACAATAAAAATAAATAAATAAAATTTTAATACAAAAATATACAGGTGGTGAGGCAGAATGTGACAGGTCTGCAGTGGATGGCCAGTGAAGCTTGGACATCAGTTGATGTACTCCAGACGCCCAACTTCATGCCATACCTGGGTGGCACACTGGGCATTGCCATCCGCCGAGGAGAAATAGCAGGGTTCAAGGACTTCCTCTTGAGAATACACCCTAACCAACACCACAACAACTATGGAAATAGTATAGTGAGAGTTTAATCTTACAGTCTGACCTGAGATTGCAGCAATACTATATAAACATTATTTCTGTTAACACTGAATTGTTTTCACATTTCAGGTAAATCAGTTTTGGGAAGATATATTTCAGTGCAAATTTCCACCACCTCCAGCAGGTTGGGTGGAGGCTGGGGGGACACTATGCACTGGACAGGAGGATCTGCATAATGTGGAGAGTGAGTTCTTTGATGTTTCAAACCTCAGGCCAGAGTACAATGTGTACAAGGCTGTCTATGCTCTGGCGTATGCCCTCGATGACTTGCTGCGCTGTGTGCCAGGGAGAGGGCCTTTCAGTGGGCACAGCTGTGCCACTTTGCAAAGACTGGAGCCATGGCAGGTGTGGTATCAATTTACACTCCACCTGTTTATGTTTCCAAAAACAGCTGCTACACCTTAGGTATTAACTGAATGTAGTTTATCAGAAGGATTTTTTTTTTTAAAGGGGCAATATCTAAGAATTGAGACTACTTTCCACTTTCCACTTGGGGGCAGCATATCACATGTCAGGTCACAACTGCTGCTAACTGCCATTAGCTAGTTAGCTCAGTTAGCTGTGCAACTACCTTAGTGGCCCTGTTAGTTGACTGAGCACCAGAACCCGAGTTGGCGACGGAACCAGGGTCAGCAGCCTCCCAGTGAACATGGCCAGACCGACACCGAACAGAGCCTCCGAGACTGATGGAGGCCAATTTGATGACAGGGAGGTGATTTACAATGGCTCCGACCAGGAGTCTCCGGAGAAGACAAAGACATGGGCCATTCAGGCAGAGCGAGAGGGAGGTCAGGTAGAGAGGCAGCGACAGCGTGTAGAGCCAGAATAACTCAAATAACATCTAAATCGGTGAATTAAGGATTTATTTCAACTAAACCAGAGTTGGTGATTGTTGGAACAATGGAAAGACTTAACCATGACAGTTTTGTTGAGTTTTATTTTGTTTCTGTGGAGTTTATATTAAGTGTGTTTTATACGAGTTAACAAGGTAAGTAAGCTCATAACAGTTCGGTGAAAGAGAGAAACGTGAATTCAGAAGGTTTAAAGTTGTATTTTGCTGTTTGATAAGGAAAATATTTTCCTTCTTGACATTTTGAGAGTTTATTTTGTTTATTTATTGAACTAAAAAAGCTAAGAGAGCTTGTATAATGTAGCGAACATTACACAAGCTGTCAAGGCTCACACACATCTCCCAACTGGAACAACCTGAGCTATTCTAACAGACTATCGCCTCTCGAGGCACAAGTGGTATTACAACGCAGGACAGGCATGGTAATTTCAGTAGATATCTGTGCAACACAATACATAGACATGGTTGACATGATGTCAGAACTCTTATTTCTTCACATTCTGTTGGTTAATTCATTTTTTGAATGTTTTAAACTAATATTTTGGCCAAATCTTACATATTGCCCCTTTAAATAAAGGCATGGTCTTACTATGACATCAATAAACAGGCATACTAAACGTATGTTTTGTGACAGTGATAATAAACAAATGGTAATCAAGCAATAAGACAAAACAGCCTGAAATTCATGGTGCCTCAAAAATGTGATTATAATTTGATAGGTTAATGTATTCTGTTTTCTATATTTAAAGAGCAACTTAACACCCCTGGAAAATCTTGTCTTTTCTGACCTCCAATGGTTTAACTTTTCACCTGCTAGTACAGGTACAGGTGGACTGTACCTATGGTTGCAACCACACCCAACAGTTTGGTGTTAGGTTACACTTTAAACATGATAATTCCACCAGAACAAAGAATACTTCATAATAATACGACAAAAATAATTGCTAGCTATACCTGATCAGGTACATATTTTGATGGAGTTTGTTAATTTTTTATTTAATCTATTGTTTAATTTCCCTCACCCGTTTGAAGCTGGTATATTATTTGGATACAGTAAACTTCACCACACCATTTGGGGATCAAGTGTCATTTGATACGAATGGCGATGTCTTACCAATATATGACATAATGAACTGGCTGTGGCTCCCTGATGGAACAACAACGATTCAGAATGTGGGTGAGGTTAAAGAGTCAGCCAAAGGTGAAGAACTCAGACTTCATGAAGACAGAATTTTCTGGAACTTTGAATCCAAACAGGTTACTTCTGCTTATTGACTTTATTGATTTTTGCACAATGATGACTTAAAAAACAGCATGAAATGGTGTAGAACAATGATAACTCTTACAATCCCTATAGCCACCCCGGTCAGTTTGCAGTGAGAGCTGCACCCCAGGTACTCGCATGGCCAGAAAGAAAGGGCAACCTGTGTGCTGTTTTGACTGCATCCCTTGTTCTGAGGGAAAGATCAGCAATGAAACAGGTTGGTATCAAATATAAAATAATGTAATGTATGTAATTTGCTATTAATTTGTAAACAGTGCCTTTGGCCGGTGCACAAACAAACAGTCAGTAGTGTTGGCTGGTGAGAGGGATCATGCTCTTGTTGCTAGAAAAGCGACTTCTGGTTTGTTGCTGCTAAAGCCCCCATTGTTTGGTAGAAATAAAGCAGCCGGTGGGAGTCCATATGCGTTAGAGGTGACATATGGCTGTCTACACCCTCCCCCAGGCTAAGAGTAGGAGCTGGCGATGACAAGGACTGCACTGCATGGGTGCTCATTTCAAATTGGGAGAATAATTGGAAAAATGCTATCCATTGTAACAAATGTGTCTTGTTCTTCTGAAATTTCAGCAATGAGACTGGTTGGAGTTATTTTTACCTAGGGTAGTAAGTACCCTAGGTTTCCTTTGAGAATATATTATAGATATTTATCTTAACATTTTTCCTCTTTTTGTCAGACTCCATGGAGTGCACCAGTTGTCCAGAGGACTTCTGGTCGAACGTCCAGCGTGACTACTGTGTTCCTAAGAAAACTGAGTTCCTTTCCTACCATGAGCCTCTGGGTATCTGCTTGACAGCTGCCTCATTGCTGGGCACATTTATCTGTGCTGTTGTCCTGGGCATCTTCACCTATCATCGCAGCACACCCATGGTACGCGCCAACAATTCAGAACTGAGTTTCCTGCTCTTGGTGTCACTTAAACTATGTTTCCTCTGCTCACTGCTGTTCATCGGCCGTCCCAGGCTGTGGACATGCCAGCTGAGACATGCAGCATTTGGGATCAGCTTTGTGCTTTGTGTCTCATGCATCCTGGTGAAAACCATGGTGGTTCTGGCTGTGTTCAAGGCCTCCAAGCCAGGAGGTGGAGCCAGTCTGAAATGGTTTGGTGCTGGGCAGCAGAGAGGGACAGTTATTGTTCTTACTTCTATTCAGGCAGCAATTTGCACTGCTTGGCTTGTATCTTCCTCACCAGCACCTCATAAAAACACTCAATACTACAATGACAAGATAGTTTATGAGTGTGTAGTTGGGTCAACGATTGGTTTTGCAGTGTTACTGGGTTACATTGGCTTACTGGCTATCCTTAGCTTCCTGTTAGCATTTCTGGCAAGGAATCTTCCAGACAACTTCAATGAGGCCAAGCTCATTACTTTCAGCATGCTGATCTTCTGTGCTGTGTGGGTGGCCTTTATCCCTGCTTATGTCAACTCTCCAGGCAAATATGCAGATGCAGTGGAGGTATTTGCCATCCTGGCCTCAAGTTTTGGCCTCTTGGTGGCACTGTTTGGACCCAAATGTTACATAATCCTGCTGAGACCAGAGAGGAACACAAAGAAAGCAATCATGGGTCGAGCCACCCCCAAGACATAAAGCAGCACTTATGATACTGTCTGTATTTCACATTCTTGTAAAAAAAAAAAAGGTGATCCACATAATGGATCCACATTAAAAGTAACTGTCTTTTGAACTTTAAAAATTTACATGAAAGAAAAAACCAGAATGAGAAGAAAATGAATAAATTTGTTAATGACAAACTGAGTCTTCCATCGTTATTGCCCTTTTTTAACTGATTATTTCTTTCTTCTTTTTTACTTATTTATAAAAAATCTGTTCAACTGTCTGACTCTGTAAGGTAGTTTTACTACCATCTGTTGACACAAAAAAATTACATACTTTTATCTCGCATGGCATAGGCAGTGTCTAATTCATTTACTTGATTCCTCTTTACTCTTCAGAACTTAAACCAACTCTTGTTTTCTTTAGCATACTCCTATAAAAATTAACAAAAATTCCACTTTCAATTTCAGTGGCAGTATATCAGATTTTGACAGCACACTCCACTCCTAATCCATTAAGGGTCAGAGCTCAAACATTATTAACACATTCCCTATCTGTGAGTCTATATACATCAAATCACAGATATGAAGACACTGAGGCAGTGTATTCTACAGCCCGAGTAGAAACCTCACCAGTAGCTCACATTGCAGCAGTCCATTTAGCTGTCAGGGTCTGGCTTTAAAAATGGCTTTTCCTTATTTTCTTTCAATGTACTACTTTTAATAGCCAACAGTGAGTAAACAGGACTAGCCAACATATTTCTATAATTCTGTTTTATCTAGCTTTATCTTGCAGCAGTGTTTAAGCTAGTCAAGCAGTGCGATGATCAATAAATAATTGCTCATTGGTTTACTTAATAGTCACTAAGTAGTCATAAAAGTGAAATGGACAACCAGCGTATTTTCATTATTCCAATTGAATAATTTTGTAACTGAGAGAAACATTCAGGTTAACATAATTGTACAGTGCACTACAATCAAAATTCTTCAAGTTTATTTGTGGTCGTGAAAAATGTTTGGTTACCAGGTTAACCCCAATTCTCTGAGATTTGGGTAAAGTATCTCACTAAGGCAAGTGTCTTCTGGCATGACCAATCATAGAAGCTCTGGGCATTAAGAAAGGTTTAAATTTTAGTACAAATACATGAATCAAGCCATTATGTATGCTTATTATTATTCAAACCTGATATGATTAGCAAAACTTTATATTTTACATATACAGGAAATGAAAACACGATTAATAGGCTATAACTTAACTAAGACCTTAAATTCCTTGGCCTAAATAAAACATAATCCATGATAGAACTAAATGTGCAATTTCCTTCAGCAACAACTATGTACACAGATAAATAGCTTTAATAGAGCTACTCTGTCGCTACTGTAGCTTCCGACATAGAGGTTACAGCCTCCCAAAAGAATCCCATAGCCCACAACGAATCAAACTACTCTATTATGACATGGTTCCATTATGATACATATTTCCTCCCAAACAGCGAGACTGGGAGAACCATTATCCAAAAGGTGACCCATTTGCTGTGATCAGGGTAACCATGTTCAGATTTTTAATGGATTGGGCCGATGTCATAAAGTTTTTGATACATGGAGGCATTGAAACACTTCATTCCATGCGTGAGGGCAGGCCCAGCTGAGGGCGAAATTAGGCTATCCTTAGAGGTCCACCACTGGGGGGTTCATCCAGCCCCCAGAGTAGTCCTTGAAGGGAACTCTGTGGTAAAAGTGTTTATCCCAATTACATTTCCTCTCCTTTATACAAGCCGGGACACGCCGGGCATTAGTTGTTTAAAGGGGACTTGATGAGAAGTCAGAATTTTCCCATCATATAAATCCCTCTGTTCTCCCTTGTCACCCTGCAAGGTGGGCCACATGGTAGAAGATCCTGATGCAGTGAGGGCACTTATAAGCACAACTCCAGAACTTTTACTGGTATGGGGCTACAGGGCTGACAGGACTCTTAAGTCTCTTAACTCCCAGTTCTCTAAGAACCAAGTGAGGTGTCTCAGGAAGAAGAGAACATTATTTATGATGATTTATTGATGCAGAGTCAACAGAGTTTGATACATAACCACCCTTCAAGAGTACCTTCAGAGTTTTCCCCTTGATGTTTATTTGAGGTAAAATATCATTATCAGTCATTCCATCCAGCATAGTTCTTTGTGTTTTAGAAACAGAAACTGAAGATGAGCTCCAGCTTCACAATAGCAAAATAATTAAGACTTCAAACATTGAAGTGATGAACAGAAAATACAGCACATAAATTATGTCATCATGACATTCTGTGTCTGTAGAGCTAATTTGATGTGTGTATGCCCTGCCCCCACACAATTACCCCTGCCCTGATGGGTGGTGTGAAACTATGACAAAAACCACCAAAGTAGATGACGTTATCCTGCATATAAAATTAAGTAACTGTGCATGAAGGTAAGAAACAGGGGTGTAGAGAGGAGGGCAGTTATGGATGCATTTCTAGACACATTGTTGTTTTTGTATGTCTACCTGATTTTGTTCTCCTCCTCTCTTTTCTCATCTTGTAAATTAAGGAGACAGTTTTATCTTAATGGCATGCACAAGCCTGGTGATGTGATTCTGGGTGGGCTGTTTGAGGTTCACTACACCTCTGTCTTCCCTGAGCTGACATTCACTTCAGAGCCAAATCAGCTAAGTTGCCAAGGGTAAGTCTTGCACTTATGCAGCAGACATTATTATATAGAGTATATTTCTTTTTAGTGGTTAATCGTGACATTTTATGTGCTAGCTTTGACCCTCCAGGGTTCAGGCATGCCATGACCATGGCCTTTGCAATTGATGAGATCAACAAAAACTCCAACTTGCTACCTAATGTGACTCTGGGATATAGTCTTTATGACAACTGTGCCACACTTGTTATTGGATTCAGTGCTGCAATGTCATTGGTCAGTGGTCGAGAGGAGATGTTTCTACTTCAAGAGAAATGTTTGGGGACCCCACCAGTCCTGGGGATTGTGGGCGATTCCTTCTCGACATTTTCTATTGCCACCTCTGATGTGATCGGTTTATTCAAATTGCCCATTGTAAGTTTCCTTCCTTCAGTCTTGCTTTTGATGTGCTGTATTTGAATGAGTTTAAAATTTAAAATAATAGAACAGGACATATACATTAAATATCAGCTCCAGTTTCTCCAACAAGCCTTTATTTGGTAAGCAGTGATCTTTTTATTTTAGATTTTAAAATGATGAATTGTTAAATAGGTGAAATCATTTGAAAAATTTGTCTGACATGCATGAGAAGCAAAACCTGTCTGCATACTGCATGTTTCTTAATAGGTAAGTTATTTTGCCACCTGTTCCTGCCTGAGTGATCGCCAGAGGTTTCCATCCTTCTTTAGAACAATCCCAAGTGATGCTTTCCAGGTAAAATTCTGTTCTAGAAATAACAAATGAAAAATATGTTTCACAGGGAGTGTGAGCTTCAAAAATGTCCCCCCAATCAAGCACAATTTTTGTCTTGTACAGAATAGTGCTATATTTGCTTTGTGTATCATTGATGAAACCACATGGATTTAGATGAAAGAGCATTATGGGATCAGTTAACTGTGATTTTATTGTGGGACATGAATAGTTATGTTTCCACTGAAAGATTATTCAAAATTGTACGCTAATCTCTCCACTCTGTATTCAATTAGGTGCGTGCCATGATTCAGATTCTAAAACGCTTTGGCTGGACATGGGCAGGGCTGCTGGTCAGTAATGACGACTATGGACTCCATGTTGCCCGATCCTTCCAATCGGACCTGGCTCAGTCTGGTGGAGGTTGTCTGGCCTACTCAGAGATTTTGCCCTGGGGTGACAACCCAGCCGAACTAAAGAGAATTGTGGAAGTAATGAAGAAATCCACAGCTCGTGTGGTCATTGTGTTTGCACATCAGATCCACATGATTCAACTAATGGGAGAGGTATCTATTTATCTATCTATCATCTATATATCTATCTATCTAAGATAGACTAGATTATAAATTAAGAATTCTGGGAAAAAATATTGTTATCTTGAGTGTGCATGAAAAAAACAGTATTACTTATTGACTCAACTTAAGAGCTAGTGTAGCACACCTATGAATTCTTCCCAAACCAAACTCCAAATGAGACAACATTTATGCTCATGGTCTCAAGAGCTGTATCCTAAAATCAACAATTCTATGTTTTCTAGCAAAATTATATCTATTACTGTAACTCTGTTCTTTAACGCTATTTTAACCAGAAATTTGAGTGCTAACCCTACTTTAAATTGATCACCTGTCTCTTAATAACTGGATTACACTGGAAATAGGTTTAATATTTTTGTTCTATATTTTGAGGTTTTGTCATAAAAAGTAGACTATATTTGTTACACAAAAAATAAAATAAATTCAATAAAATGCAATGAACAGGTGGTAAAGCAGAATGTGACAGGCCTGCAGTGGATGGCCAGTGAAGCCTGGACAGCAGCTGCTGTACTCCAGACCCCCCACCTCATGCCGTACCTGGGTGGCACACTGGGAATTGCCATCCGCCGAGGAGAAATACCAGGGCTCAGGGATTTTCTGTTAAGAATACGTCTTGACCTACACGACAACAATGATGATGGAAATAGCATGGTGAGATTGTAACCTTAGAGTCAGATCAATTACAATAATAAAATATTGTTATTTCTGTTAAGACTTTGTTATAAATACATTTCAGGTGAAACAGTTTTGGGAGTCCACATTCCAGTGTAGATTTGCCCCACCTCCAGCAGGTTGGATGGAAGCTGAGGGAGCACTATGCTCTGGAGATGAAGATCTAGAGAATGTGGAGACTGAGTTTTTGGATGTTTCTAACCTCAGGCCTGAGTACAATATTTATAAGGCTGTCTATGCTCTGGCGTATGCCCTTGATGACATGCTGCAGTGTGAGCCAGGGAGAGGGCCTTTCAGTGGGCACAGCTGTGGCAGTTTGCAAACACTGGAGCCATGGCAGGTGTGATATCAGTTTATATTCCACCTCTTTAGTTTTTGAAAACAGCTGCTACTTCTTGAGGTGTTTAGTGAAATAGATTGTGGGAAAGGTTGTTTCCAGGTTGTCTTTGAGTAGAAGAAAAAATTTCTAATCCTAGAAGTTGCAAAACAGACTAAAATTCCCTCTGTTTGTTGTGACAAAGAAGTAGTGTGAAGTAATTAATGGCAACAGTGGTTGATCAAATTTAGTACTATTATTCTAAACTATTAGAACTACTATTATTACTACTATTGCACTACAGTGCACTGTATTTCAACACTAGCATGACTAAATAAGCTAATCTATCCCACAAAACATCTGAAAGCCTATGCCCAATCAAGAGCAATACATTTTTTGAGCCTCCTTGTCATAAAGTTTAACTGTATTGAACCCCTTTGTAGCTTATGCATTACTTGGAAAAGGTCAACTTCACCACACCATTTGGTGATCAAGTGTCATTTGATGAGAATGGTGATGCCTTACCAATCTATGATATCATGAACTGGCTGTGGCTCCCTGATGGAAGAACAAAAGTTCAAAGTGTGGGGGTTGTGAAGAAGTCGGCCTTCAAAGGTGAAGAACTCACACTTGATGAAGACAAAATCTTCTGGAACTTTGACTCCAAACAGGTTACTTTTGTGTATTTAATTTTTTATTTTTTTTGCTTGAGTACTGTATGACACACAGTGACAGAATAAAATGGTGTAGAATAACTCTGACATAACTCTTACGATCCCTACAGCCACCCCAGTCAGTGTGCAGTGAGAGCTGTCCTCCAGGTACCCGTATGGCTGGTAAAAAGGGGCGGCCTGTGTGCTGTTTTGACTGTGTTCCTTGTTCTGAGGGAAAATTCAGCAATGAAACAGGTTGGTATCATTATAAAACTATATGTTATATCACGGGATATAAATTTGTTTTCAGGAATCTTACACTTCTTGATGACCAGGTTATGTAGTCAAAAACCACTGCAGAATCACGAGTACAATTCCTGGCATAGGTGGCCCATCCAAATTAATTGTCAGTGTTCACAGGTGGGAGGGACAATGTCCTTGGTTCTGCACAGGCAACTAACAATGTGGAGGGGATATGCTGAGATAGCATGAACCTATGTGTGTGTTATGCTACTCTGTCCACTCTCTTCAGGCCGACAGTCAAAGTTAGTAGTGAGAAAGGCCACAAAAATAATTTAAAATTGGCCATGCTAAATTGTGACAAAAGGTAAAAACTGGAAAGACAAATCAATAAATAAAATAAAATTGCAGGAACAAAAGAGAATCTTCCCTTTTTGCCAGACTCCATGGAGTGCACCAGTTGTCCAGAGGACTTCTGGTCCAGCTACCAGCGTGATCACTGTGTTCCTAAGAAAACTGAGTTCCTCTCCTACCATGAGCCTCTGGGTATCTGCTTGACAGCCGCCTCATTGCTGGGCACATTTATCTGTGCTGTTGTCCTGGGGATCTTTATCTATCATCGCAGCACACCCATGGTACGCGCCAACAATTCAGAACTGAGTTTCCTGCTCTTGGTGTCACTTAAACTATGTTTCCTGTGCTCACTGCTGTTCATCGGTCGTCCCAGACATTGGACATGCCAGCTGAGACATGCAGCATTTGGGATCAGCTTTGTGCTTTGCGTCTCATGCATCCTGGTGAAAACCATGGTGGTTCTGGCTGTGTTCAAGGCCTCCAAGCCAGGAGGTGGAGCCAGTCTGAAGTGGTTTGGCGCTGTGCAGCAGAGAGGGACAGTTCTGGGTCTTACATCAATCCAAGCAGCCATTTGCACTGCTTGGCTTGTATCTTCCTCACCAGCACCTCATAAAAACACTCAATACTACAATGACAAGATAGTTTATGAGTGTTTAGTCGGGTCAACGATTGGTTTTGCAGTGTTACTGGGTTACATTGGCTTACTGGCTATCCTTAGCTTCCTGTTAGCATTTCTGGCAAGGAATCTTCCAGACAACTTCAATGAGGCCAAGCTCATTACTTTCAGCATGCTGATCTTCTGTGCTGTGTGGGTGGCCTTTATCCCTGCTTATGTCAACTCTCCAGGCAAATATGCAGATGCAGTGGAGGTATTTGCCATCCTGGCCTCAAGTTTTGGCCTCTTGGTGGCACTGTTTGGACCCAAATGTTACATAATCCTGCTGAGACCAGAGAGGAACACAAAGAAAGCAATCATGGGTCGAGGCAACACCAAGACATAAAAAGTAACTGTAGTAAATATCAATTAATTTCATTCAGCCTGTATTTTAAATATATTCAACAGTGATCTGCTCATGAAATTACACACAATGAGTAACGTTTTTTGAATTTAAAACTTTCCTTAAATAGAGGAATAATGAAACTAGAAGATATAATAACATTTACACAACACATGTATAATAAACATTCATTCAAAACAGAACTTTCTCTATTATCTTCTCTTAATTTTTTCTAGCATCTCCATCATTGTCTGTTTTGCCCAGTTACATTCCCTGGGATTAGAAATACACTTTTAAACACTATTAAACTATGTCAAACTAAGTGTCTGAACAATGTGTCTGCGAATGAGTCAGTCATACAATTCACTCCAGCTCAGAACCCTCAAAGATAGAAAATAAATAAGCTAATTTGAGACTGTTGTAGTTGCGCAAAGAGAATGTCACAAATAAAACATGTTTTATTCTTTTATTCTTGACTTTCTTGAATTGTTTATTAAAGCTGCTTTAATAAACAATTCAAGACTAAAGTCAAGAATAAAAGAATAAAACAGGTTTTATTTGAGGAACAATCTGAAAACAACATGGCCAATATATTATGTAAGACTGTCATCCAAAGAAGAATAACAGCAATCGTTTGGGCAGGTGTCCCAAAACAAGATATGTTTACGCTTAGTGACAAAGCACTCTAGCAGGTGTAATTATGGCAAACGAGGATGTCAGGTAATGCTATTATTTAGCTTGCGAAGTCTGCGAAGGGAGGCTAGATGAGCTTACAAAACTTTGGACAGCTGTTTGTTTCCTGTTTCCAACGAGTCAACATTCTTTTAAAGCGTGACCACGATTGTTAGATAGAAAAAATGGTCTCTGATCTCATATCTAAAGTATTGGCTAAAGGCAAAACTCCATCACAGATTGCTTTGGTTAACTTACAGAAAATTCCTTTTCAGTTACAGTGAAATACACATGGAAATAAAATATTAATAATTGCATAATTAATCATTGGTCTTCTTGAATTAATTTGCAATCAAAATATTCTGTTCTGACCACTCGCCCCATTGCAGAATTATTGTATTTTTGCATATAACAGTTATTCCAAATGTCAAATATATCAAGAGAGATACAATTCCTACGTAAAAGTGGCCAAAAGAGTAAGGCCTTGCCTGGACACTGTTTTCAAAATCAAGACGTTTTGGCTCCCATCCGGAAGTAATTCTCAATTGTGAATAAATTGGACGGGAACTGGAAATTTAAGCTACTCTGAGCTACATAAACCCTGCCCTCAGGAGGGAATCTGCCTGAGTATCTGTTAATAGCTAGTTTCACCTGAAACTGACCTAATAGTTTCCAGGATGGCCCAGTAATCAGTAATCAGGCCTATTGTTTTCTGGCTGCATCTACTTCATCACTGTTAAGTGCCTGATTAGCATGTGATAGGCGTGACCAAGGTAATAATACACTCTGATAGACTTTGGGCAGATTAAATCTCAGACCACCATTTCTGTTCAAAGAGGGTTTCTCTTTTTTCACAAAAATGGCTTCCTTGACGCCCCGTTCAAACCAACTCTTCACTCTACTTAGAATCTTCACCTCACTGTCTTCAAATGTGTGGTTTGTAGCTTTTAAATGCAAATGCACATTGAGAATGACTTCCGGATGGGAGCCGAAACGTCTTGATTCTGAAAACAGTGTCCAGATGACTATGACTGAAACCTTTTCTACGATAGAACACTCCTGGACGAATGAGGGAATACACCGTCCTAATTTGAGTAGTCACAGAAAGAGGCAAACTGACTTCTGCTTCAGTTCAATAAAAAATTGTCATTGTAATCCACTACCTCGAAAATTTGAGCAACAATTTGAATAGAAATGGAAAAAGTAGGGCAACCTTGATACGATTGTTAATTGCTTACGTTAAATGCTTTTAAAAAGTTCAATAGTAGCTCATTATTCATTGGATCTTGAAATACAGCAAGGTGGTATTTAGTAAAACATTCATACATAAGGGTAAGAAATCACTGTAGTGTGCCATTCCGTGGGGATTTATTATCTTTTTAATTTCTTATAAAAATAAATTGTTCAGGCATTAATTTCTACATGGCTGAGTTTAGTTTTTACATTTTTGGTGAGATTTAAGTAACAGGCTCTTCTCATTTGTTCACAAGAAAGACGATTTGATGAAAATTGGCAATAAATGTACAAATTAGACTTGTATGTTCAGTATCAGCTCTTCTGTTTAAGGTTAAACATATTTATTTATTTTATATTTATTTTATACTAGTTTGTCTCACCCTCTTCTAGTCGTTTCCTTTTTGATCTGACAAAGGCACACTTTGCTTTTGCTGATAAATAACATTTAGCTCCCTCTGTAGGTTTACTAGGACAGTACTCTGGATTGCTGAATCATCACTGCAATTTGAGATGTACTAACAATCTAATCCACACATGACTTTTTTCTTCTGGTCATTTTTCCCTAAAATAACGGCAAAATGGCTTGTTTAAATTTTTAACAGTACCCAATACCTACCAAATGTATTATGAATGTAGGCCTCAAGTTTTCACTAAATAAGAATTGAGTTGTATTTTACTCTCAGTGTGGGTCTGAGGTATAAAGCACAGCTGTCATATTAACAATCATTAATACAAAGATTTCTAACCAGATTCAAGTATTTTAGAGGCAGAGACTCAAAATGGGCTATTGATTCTCAAAGCAAAAGACCATGAACTTTAAAGCGATTTACAGAATATATAATATGGTTTAGGGCTTATGTTTGTCAAAATACCTGTTGATGTGGAATAGATGTGGCACAATTATTTTGAAATGTGTATTATGCCCATCCTCCACTGCTGCCCTTGCCCTGATGGGTGGTGTGAGAGATTAAACAATGACAAAAGGGGATGACATAGCCCTGCATATAAAAATCCATGAAGATTAGATACAGGGGTAAAGGGAGGAGGGCAGTTATGGGGACCTTTCTTGTCAAATATTTGTTCTTGTGTGTCTATCTAATCTTACTTTCTTCCTCTTTTTTCTTCTCTGAGTCTTCCTTTCTTTCCCCATCTTGTAAATTACGGAGGCGGTTTAATCTTAATGGGATGCACAAGGCTGGTGATGTGATTCTGGGTGGGCTGTTTGAAGTCCACTACAGCTCTGTCTTACCTGAGCTTACATTCACCTCAGAGCCACATCAGCCCAACTGCCAAGGGTAAGTCTCACACTCATGTGGCAGACAACACAGACAGATTATTAGAATGACTGTATTACGTTTTAGTGGTTAATAGTGATATTTTGTGTGTTAGCTTTGACACTCTAGGGTTCAGGCATGCCATGACCATGGCCTTTGTTATTGATAAGATCAACGAGAACTCCAATCTGCTACCAAATGTGACTCTTGGATACAGTCTTTATGACAACTGTGCTACACTTGGTATTGGCTTCAGTGCTGCGTTGTCACTGGCCAGTGGTCAAGAGGAGCAGTTTCTGCTTCAGGAGAACTGTTTAGGGACCCCTCCAGTTATGGGGATTGTGGGTGATCCCTTCTCGACCTTTTCTATTGCCACCTCCAATGTTCTAGGTTTATTCAAACTACCTATTGTAAGTTTCTTGTCTTTAATTTCTTGTGTGCGTCTAACATGCTGTATTTGAATTATAAATTGTAAAAATGAATCAAATATTTTTAACATTTCTACTAACTTGCACAAGATGCACCACCTGTGTGCATTATCTGTCTGTTTCTTTATAGGTGAGTTATTTTGCCACATGTTCCTGCCTAAGTGATCGGCAAAGGTTTCCTTCCTTCTTCAGAACAATCCCAAGTGATGCTTTCCAGGTGAACCACTATTAGCAATAACTGCATATATGTCTCAAGTAAAGTATACCAAACTTGAAATAAGTATTGCCAATTAAACTAATCTTGTGTGCATTAAACATTCTTTCTCTGAGCATCATTGATGAAACTATATGTATTTAGGTGAAAAACCTTAATGGGATTAATTAACTATGATTCCATTATGAGACATGTATAAGCAAACTAAAAAGATATTCCACTAAAAGAATATTCCAGCCTATACTCTAATCCCTCCACTCTGTATTCAATTAGGTGCGTGCCATGATTCAGATTCTAAAACACTTTGGCTGGACTTGGGCAGGGCTGCTGGTCAGTAATGATGACTATGGACTCCATGTTGCCCGATCCTTCCAGTCAGACCTGGCTCAGTCTGGTGGAGGTTGTCTGGCCTACTCAGAGGTTTTGCCTTGGGGCAATGATCCAAATGAATATAGGAGGATTGTGGATGTGATGACAAAATCCACAGCTCGTGTGGTCATTGTGTTTGCACATCAGATGCACATGATTCAACTCATGGAAGAGGTTGGGGGAAGAAAATGCATTGATATTTATGAATCTATAGCATGAATCCATAAAAATATAGATTTTTTATTTTCCTCTAAATTCACCCATTTACACTTGACTCTGTAAATCATCATTTTCAATTAACCAAATTCACATAAAAAAACAGAATTTATGTGACTCATTTGGAGTTGGGATTTCAGAATTTTGGTGTGTGTATTCTTGTATTCTTGCCTATAATTCAATCATGCAACATATATGCTCATTTTCATGCTTGTCTGTATATCAGTGTTCTACATTTAATAATCCTATATGCTATTTATGCTTTACTTATTTTTCTATAACTCAGCTGTTTTTGAACATGGGTGACATATACAGATGGTGATTGAAATGACCTTGCTCTAAATAATTTAATTACTGCAGTACTTTTATCACTAAACAATAATAGCAGATAATTATTGTGTAGTGTTGTTAAAATCACATACTACAAAGTAGACTGTAATTGTTTACATGATTCTGAAAAATACTGGTTTAATGCAATGCACAGGTGGTGAAGCATAATGTGACAGGCCTTCAGTGGATTGCCAGTGAAGCTTGGACATTAGTTGATGGACTCCATACCCCTGCCTTCATGCCTTACCTGGGTGGCACACTGGGCATCGCTATCCGTCGTGGAAAAATACCAGGACTCAGGGACTTCCTGTTAAGAATTAATCCTGACCAACACCACAACAACAGCTACGAAAATAGCATGGTGAGAGATTAACCTTACAATCTGATGACAAATTGCAAGAATAATATATTGTTTCTGTTAACATGCTGTTTTTTTAATGCATTTCAGGAGAAGCAGTTTTGGGAATACACATTTCAGTGTAGATTTGCACCGCTTCCAGCAGGCTGGGTGGAAGCTGGAGGAGCACTATGCACTGGACAGGAAGATCTAGAGAATGTGGAGACTGAGTTTTTGGATGTATCAGAACTCAGGCCTGAGTACAATATTTACAAGGCTGTCTATGCTCTGGCGTATGCGCTCGATGACATGCTGCAGTGCAAGCCAGGGAGAGGGCCTTTCAGTGGGCACAGCTGTGCCACTTTGCAAACACTGGAGCCATGGCAGGTGTGATATCAGTTTACACTCCACCTGTTTATGTTTTGAAAACAGCTGCTACACTTTGAGGTACTTACTGAATGCACTTTTGTGAGAATATAGAATATTACTTACTATGTACACTTGATATCAGTATGCAAGTTATTAACTTAATTATTTTCTTTAATGTGTATGAAAGAACATATTTTATCCAAGAAATAACAGAAAAAAATGAATTGTTGTTTGTTTTGACAGTGATAACTAACCTCTGGTAATATATCGATCAAACAAACAAAACATTTAGGGTGCCTCAATACTTACTGTAGATCAAATTTATTATGTTTTCTGTACACTTCATTTGAACACTAGAATGACTAATTCCAGCAAGCCTTGCACACAGAACCTTTACCCAGTAAAGAACAGTGTACATTGTAAGCCTGTCATATCTCTCCCATGTGTAGCTTATGTATTACTTGGAAAAGGTCAACTTCACCACACCATTTGGTGATCAAGTGTCATTTGATGAGAATGGGGATGCCCTACCAATCTATGATATCATGAACTGGCTGTGGCTCCCTGATGGAAGAACAAAGGTTCAGAGTGTGGGGGTTGTCAAGAAGTCAGCCTCCAATTGTGAAGAACTCACACTTGATGAAGACAAAATCTTCTGGAACTTTGACTCCAAACAGGTTATTTCTGTTTCTTGTAGTTTTTGCTTTAGTACCCTACGCTTCAAACTATGACGCTCCACATACCCCTCTAGCGTCAGTTTTGCACATGCAGGGCTCTGCGATCAAGTTAGAAATAATAAATATACAACGTAAGCTTAGCGGTTAGACTTTCAAAATAAAACACATGGTTTACGTGTTCAAACGGTCACAGTTTGGTTAGGTTTAGGCACCAAAAGTACTTGGTTAGGTTTAGGAAAAGGTCATGGTTTGGGTTAAAATAAGTATGTTAGTTACATAAGTTAAGTTAGTTAAGTTACTTAACTTATAGGCATAATGAGTTGGAGTTTCTTAAAAAACCTATTTATAAAGTCATACACTCCTCCTTGAACCGCCACCTTAACGTGGTGGAGGGGTTTGAGTACCCGAATGACCCTGGGAGCTATGTTGTCTGGGGCTTTATGCCCCTGGTAGGGTCACCCATGGCAAACAGGTCCAGGGTGACGGGTCAGACTAAGAGCGGTTCAGAAGCCCCCTATGAATTTTCAACCAAGGCCAGTTACGTCGCCCGGATTGGCGCTACCGGGGCCCCACCCTGGAGCCAGGCCCGGGGTGGGTGCTCGACGGCGAGCGCCTGGTGGCCGGGCCTTTCCCCACGGGGCCCGGCCGGGCACAGCCCGAAGGAGCGACGTGGGGCCGTCCTCCCGTGGACCCACCACCCGCAGGAGGATCCGTAGGGGGCGGTGCAGAGAGATCTGGGCGGCAGCCGAAGGCAGGGGCCGGCGACCAGATCTCCGGACACAGAAACTGGCTCTAGGGACATGGAATGTCACTTCGCTGGGGGGGAAGGAGCCTGAGCTTGTGCGGGAGGTTGAGCGTTACCGGCTAGATATAGTCGGCCTCGCCTCCACGCACAGCCTGGGCTCTGGAACCAGTCTCCTTGAGAGGGGCTGGACGCTCCATTTCTCTGGCGTTGCCTGCGGGGAGAGGCGGCGGGCTGGTGTGGGCCTGCTCATAGCCCCACAGCTCAGCCGTCACGTGTTGGAGTTTACCCCGGTGAACGAGAGGGTCGCGTCCCTCCGCCTTCGGGTGGGGGACAGGTCTCTCACTGTTGTGGCGGCCTATGGGCCGAACGGCAGTGCAGAGTACCAGGCCTTCTTGGGGTCCCTGGGAGGGGTACTAGACAGTGCACCGCCCGGGGACTCCGTTGTTCTACTGGGGGACTTCAACGCCCACGTGGGCAACGACAGTGCCACCTGGAGAGGGGTAATCGGAAGGAACGGCCCCCCTGATCTGAACCCAAGTGGTGTTCAGTTGTTGGACTTCTGTGCTAGTTGCAGTTTGTCCATAACTAACACCATGTTCAAGCACAAGGGTGTCCATCAGTGCACGTGGCACCAGGACACCCTAGGCCGGAGGTCGATGATCGACTTTGTTGTCGTATCATCTGACCTCCGGCCGCGTGTCTTGGACACTCGGGTGAAGAGAGGGGCGGAGCTGTCAACCGATCACCACCTGGTGGTGAGTTGGATCCGCTGGCAGGGGAGGAAGCCGGACAGACTTGGCAGGCCCAAGCGTATCGTGAGGGTCTGCTGGGAACGTCTGGCGGAGCCCGCTGTCAGCAGGGTCTACAACTCACACCTCCGGGAGAGCTTCTCCCAGATCCCGGGGGAGGCTGGGGACATTGAGTCCGAGTGGACCATGTTTTCCACCTCCATTGTCGATGCGGAGGCTCGTAGCTGTGGTCGCAAGGTTTCTGGTGCCTGTCGCGGCGGCAATCCCGAACCCGGTGGTGGACGCCGAAGTAAGGGATGCCGTCAGGCTGAAGAAGGAGTCCTATCGGGCCTTGTTGGCTCGTGGGACTCCCGAGGCAGCTGACAGGTACCGGCAGGCTAAGCGTGCTGCAGCCCGTGCGGTCACGAGGCAAAAACTCAGGATTGGGAGAGGTTCGGAGAGGCCATGGAGGAGGACTATCGGTCGGCCTCAAAGAAATTCTGGCAAACCGTCCGACGGCTCAGGAGGGGGAAGCAGTGCTTCACCAACACCGTGTACGGTGCGGGTGGAGAGCTGTTGACCTCGACTGGGGATGTTGTCGGACGGTGGAAGGAATACTTTGAGGATCTCCTCAATCCCGCTGTCACGTCTTCCGAAGAGGAAGCGGAGGCTGGGGACCCGGAGGCGGACTCATCCATCACCCTGGCCGAAGTCACTGAGGTTGTTGGCAAGCTCCTTGGTGGCAAGGCTTCAGGGGTGGATGAGATCCGTCCTGAGTATCTTAAGTCTCTGGATGTTGTGGGACTGTCTTGGCTGACACGTCTCTGCAACATCGCGTGGCGGTCTGGGACAGCGCCTCTGGACTGGCAGACCGGGGTGGTGGTCCCTCTGTATAAGAAGGGGGACCGGAGGGTGTGTTCCAATCACAGAGGGATCACACTTCTCAGCCTCCCCGGTAAGGTCTACTCCAGGGTACTGGAGAGGAGAATTCGTCCGATAGTCGAACCTCGGATTCAGGAGGAGCAGAGTGGTTTTCGTCCCGGTCGTGGAACACTGGACCAGCTCTACACTCTCCATCGGGTGCTCGAGGGTTCATGGGAGTTTGCCCAACCAGTCCACATGTGCTTTGTGGATCTGGAGAAGGCATTCGACCGTGTGCCCCGGGGCGCTTTGTGGGGAGTGCTCTGGGAGTATGGGGTCCGGGGCCCTTTGCTAAGGGCTGTCCGGTCCCTGTATAACCGGAGCAGGAGCTGTGTTCGCATTGCCGGCAGTAAGTCAGACCTGTTCCCGTGCATGTTGGACTCCGCCAGGGCTGCCCTTTGTCACCGGTTCTGTTCATAATTTATATGGACAGAATTTCTAGGCGCAGTCAGGGGCCGGAGGGTGTCCGGTTTGGGAACCACAGGATCTCATCTCTGCTGTTTGCAGATGATGTCGTTCTGATGGCTTCTTCAAACCAGGACCTGCAGCATGCACTGGGACGGTTTGCAGCCGAGTGTGAAGCAGCTGGGATGAGAATCAGCTCTTCCAAATCTGAGGCCATGGTTCTTGACCGGAAAAAGGTGGTTTGCTCTCTTCGGGTAGGTGGGGAGTCCTTGCCTCAAGTGGAGGAGTTCAAGTATCTCGGGGTCTTGTTCACGAGTGAGGGACGGATGGAGCGTGAGATTGACAGGCGGATCGGTACAGCGCCTGCAGTGATGCGGGCGCTGTATCGGACCGTTGTGGTGAAGAAGGAGCTGAGTCGAAAGACAAAGCTCTCGATTTACCGGTCAATCTACGCTCCTGCCCTCACCTATGGTCATGAGCTCTGGGTAGTGACCGAAAGGACAAGATCGCGGATACAAGCGGCCGAAATGGGCTTCCTCCGCCGAGTGGCTGGGCGCTCCCTTAGAGATAGGGTGAGGAGCTCAGTCACACGGGGAGCTCGAGTAGAGCCGCTGCTCCTCCACGTCGAGAGGAGCCAGCTGAGGTGGCTAGGGCATCTGATCCGGATGCCTCCTGGACGCCTCCCTCGGGAGGTGTTCTGGGCATGTCCCACCGGGGCGGCCCGGGAAGACCCAGGACACGCTGGAGGGACTATGTCTCTCGGCTGGCCTGGGAACGCCTCGGGATCCCCCCGGAGGAGCTGGAGGAAGTGTCTGGAGCGAAGGAAGTCTGGGAGTCCCTGCTTAGACTGCTGCCCCCGCGACCCGGCCCCGGATAAGCGGAAGAAAATGGATGGATGGATGGATAAAGTCATACAAAAATAATCCCCTCAATCATCACTTATGACCCACTAGAAGTGTGTGACGGTGTCTGTATCTGCAGAGACCCTGCCCTCTGCCAGTATTTTCTTATTTTCTCATTATTTTGCTGTGTACGGGACGTTTCTGGGCTTCAACTTTTGGGCAGTGTGTAGGGTGTGAAGTCGGGACTCTATAAACTACGTCACCTGACTTCGACAGCATATCAAAACACTACGCTAGAGGGGTACCTACCTACACCTTCATCATAGTTTGAAGCTTACAGCCACTGACCAAGCTGCCGTATTTGGCACATTGGGAGTGAGAACGGGTTGGTATGACACAACAGAATCAAACAGTGTCGAAAAACTGTCATACAACTCTTACAGCCACCCAGGTCAGTTTGCAGCGAGAGCTGCCCCCGAGGTACCCGCATGGCCAGGAAGAGGGGTCAACCTGTATGCTGTTTCGACTGCATCCCCTGTTCTGAGGGAAAGATCAGCAATGACACTGGTTGGTATCCATTTAAAAAATGTATAATTTGTTGTGGAGTATTAATTTGTGATCAAGAGTGTGGAAGCCCAGTTGGTGTTGAGGGAAAGCACATTTCCACAACTGCAGAAACAAATGCACATCAATGACAGCTGGGAGGGATGATGTCCTTGTGGCTGCAATAGTGACTCCTAGTAGTTGAAAAAGAGAAAAGAAGGGGGAAAAATGTAGAAAAACAATTAGAATCCTGCCCTTTCTTTCAGATTCTACGGAGTGCACCAGTTGTCCAGAGGACTTCTGGTCCAACCCCCAGCGTGACCACTGTGTTCCTAAAAAAACTGAGTTCCTCTCCTACCATGAGCCTCTGGGTATCTGCTTAACAACTGCTTCATTGATGGGCACAGTTATCTGTGCTGTTGTTCTGGGCATCTTCACCTATCATCGCAGAACACCCATGGTACGCGCCAATAATTCAGAACTGAGTTTCCTGCTCTTGGTGTCACTTAAACTATGTTTCCTGTGTTCACTGCTGTTCATCGGCCGTCCCAGGCTGTGGACATGCCAGCTGAGACATGCAGCATTTGGGATCAGCTTTGTGCTTTGCGTCTCATGCATCCTGGTGAAAACCATGGTGGTTCTGGCTGTGTTCAAGGCCTCCAAGCCAGGAGGTGGAGCCAGTCTGAAATGGTTTGGTGCTGGGCAGCAGAGAGGGACAGTTATGGTTCTTACTTCGATCCAGGCAGCAATCTGCACTGCCTGGCTTGTCTCTTCCTCACCATCTCCTCATAAAAACACTCAATACCACAATGACAAGATAGTTTATGAGTGTGTGGTCGGGTCCACGGTTGGTTTTGCAGTGTTACTGGGTTACATTGGCTTACTGGCTATCCTTAGCTTCCTGTTAGCATTTCTGGCAAGGAATCTTCCAGACAGCTTCAATGAGGCAAAACTCATTACCTTCAGCATGCTGATCTTCTGTGCTGTGTGGGTGGCTTTTGTACCTGCTTATGTCAACTCTCCAGGCAAATATGCAGATGCAGTGGAGGTATTTGCCATCCTGGCCTCCAGTTTTGGCCTCTTGGTGGCACTGTTTGGACCCAAATGTTACATAATCCTGCTGAGACCAGAGAGAAACACAAAGAAAGCTATCATGGGTCGAGGCACCGTCAATTTATAAAAGTAGCAGCAACAGTAAAATGATCAACTAGTCTGAACCAGTATGTATTTTAAATGTATTCAGTAGAGATCTTCCCTTAACATGGCCAATGTACAAAAAATAAGTAATCTGCTTATTAAATTCAGAAATGTATTTACTGTAAAGAATACATTTAGAAGAAACTAAGAGTAATAAAGAAATGTTTTTATAAAAGACATTCTTACTTTACTATTGCCTTTTTTTATTACATTCCCTGGGATTTGAGGGAAAGGCTTTGCCTCATTTTCCTCCTGACTAAACTTCAAAGATGAAATTAAATCACTTTTTATGTGACTCTTGTAGTGGTTCAAATAGGTACCCCACAAGCTACTATCCCCAAAGTAAGACAAACAGCAGTGGGCAGCATCAGAACGAGCTTATGCTTTTAAGAAATGTTCATATATGCTTTAGTCTGACACATTAATGAAAATGTTTATGTATCCAAATAAGACAAACAATTAAAAGACAGCTTGAATTCAGATACTATTGTATAAGCCAAGAAGCATGACTTTTTCTGGTTGCAGTTTTGGCTTTTGAAACAAATAGCAAAATATCATCTGCATATAATTTTGTGAGATTTTGTTCCCATTGACATCATGAATTTCATTGTGAGCATCTGTAAGTGGCTTATTTGCATGAGCTAACTGTAATGGATGGATGGGACAACATTGGCGGGTTCCCCTTTCCATGGGGAACACTTTTCAAGGTATCCCATTTACAACCACTCTAACCCTTGTACATTACAAAAGTCTGAAGCACCTACTAAAATCCTCTAAAACGCAAATTTGGTAAGGTGGTTTCATAGACAACCTTTGCCTGATAGAGCCCATTTGGTCTGGCTTAACCAGTTAAGAAAAATATATTAAATAAACACTTAAGAGAAAATGTTCCACTCAATATAACCTTTTCAATCATAAGAGGCAAACCTATAGACACCAAATATGCATCCCCTTTGATTTTTGAAGAAAAAGAAGAGAAAGCTACACCTATTATTTATTATTCTATTATATCAAATTGTTCCAAATTAAGTGTGTCTGTTGGTGTAAGGCAATTTTGGTATACTGCCTCTTCAGTGAACTTTTTAGACTTTGTGATTGAAACTTTTAACATTAAGTGAAGTAATTTTGATTGATCATGTCAATACCATATCTACACCATATCATACCATAGCTACAATAATTGCTACTGAAAAACACCATTCCTGACTAAAACATGGTTAAGTACAGTATGATCCAAGCCTTTAAGCATTACAAAAAGGCATTGTCAAACTACCACACAAACACATCAGAATCAGAATCAGATTTATTGGCCAAGTATGTGTACGCATACAAGGAATTTGGCTCAGTTTTTTTTATTGCTCTCAATATACTTGAAATAGATATAACAGCTAAGAACAATGACAACAAAGCTGAACAAATAAAGGTAAAATAATAGACAGGGCTATTATGTACACAAGTATGTGAAAAAATAGGTGTTTATATAAATACTGTATATAAAAAAAGCACTATTGACCAAAAACAAAAAACAAAATGTCTATATACAAGCAAACAATACAAATAGTGCATCTACATAGTTGTGCAGATGTCCTCCTCCTTTAGGTCCTAGGAGATTGTGGATCCTAGAAACCTGAAGGTTTCCACAGTACACACAGTGTGATTGGGGCAGTGTTGGGGGGCTCCTCCTGAAGTCCCCGGTAATCTCCACAGTTTGAGCCTATTAAGATCCAGGTTGTTCTGACCAGCAGGGTGTGCAGATGGTTGTTTGATGTCTGAGTCAGAGTGGGTGAGGGGTGTGAATGGTGTCTTATCAAACCTGCAGTAAAGCACATTCAGATCGTTGGCCAGTTGTTGTTTCTCCACAGTGTGGGGGGATGGTGTCCTGCAGTTGGTGATGTCCTGCAGGCATCTCCACACTGACGCCAGGTCATTGCCTGAAAACCTGTTTTTCATCATTTCAATATAACTCCTCTTTGCTACTTAGTACATATATCAAGTTTTACTGACAAAATGAAATTATGGCATGCGTAATGTCAAGAGAATGAAAGAAACTGAGAGAGAAAAAAACCTTGGTCACCTAAGAAAAGGGGACTAAAACAATAGACTCCTATTAAAGCTATAACACTGATTACAATCCCCAGACATTAAAATATGCATTTAAATAATAAACAAGATGGGCTTTATGTCAACAAAAACAAAAGAAGATTAACATTCAAGTGATTTACAAAATATATAATATGGTTTGTGGCTTAATTGTTGAAACACATAGCATTTACATTATGTTTTATGTTCTTTTACATAATTAAGTAAATATCTGTATTATGTCCTGACCCATAGCCCATGCCCTGATAGGTGGTGTGAAAGACTAAACGATGACGGAAAACATGCAAAGGGGATGACACAGCCCCCTGCATATAAAACTAAGTAACCTTGTATGAAGAATAGAAGCAGCTGTGAAGGGAGGAGGGCAGTTATGGGAGCTTTTCTTGACACATATTTCCTCTTGTGTGTGTACCATATCTTGTTTTTTTTCTCTTCCTCCTCTATATACTCTGCGTCTTCCTCTCTTCAATCATCTTGTAAATTACGGAGAAAGTTTCTTCTTAATGAAATGCACAAGTCTGGCAATGTGGTTCTGGGTGGGATGTTTGAGGTCCATTTCACCTCTGTCTTCCCTGAGAGGACATTTACCTCAGAGCCACAACAGCCCACCTGCAAAGGGTAAGTTTCACACAAATGCAGCAGACAACATGGATATGCACAAATTATGCTGTATGCTCAGAGTCTTCATGGTAAGGAAGAAAATGTCACTGTTTTGAGATACTTATGAAATATGAGTAATATGACTTTTCACGACAGTTTTAGTGATACTTTTTAAATATTAAAATACACCTGTAAAAAAGTATATTAGTACAACTGTGTAATATGTTACCTACATAGGTTTAGTTTTTTTGTACATATCTACCCAGTTCTCAAAGTGCCATATTCCTTTTTGTGTGTTAGCTTTGACACGCTAGGGTTCAGGCATGCCATGACAATGGCCTTTGCAATTGATGAGATCAACAAGAACTCCAATCTGCTACCTAATGTGACTCTGGGATACAGTCTTTATGATAACTGTGGTGCACTTGTTATTGGATTCAGTGGTGCATTATCACTGGCCAGTGGTCGAGAGGAGCAGTTTCTGCTTCAGGAGAACTGTTTAGGGACGCCACCAGTCCTGGGGATCGTGGGTGATTCCCCATCTACATTTTCTATTGCCACCTCCAATGTGCTAGGATTATACAAACTACCCATTGTAAGTTTACTATCCTCTGTATTTAATATTGTTGTTTTAATATACTGGATGTAAATGCCATCTTTAAAAAGTGATACATTGTTGAAATATGGAACTATTTTGATTGGGTCTGACTTGCATGAGATGGTTAACTTGAGTTTATACTGTATGTTTCTTTATAGGTGAGTTATTTTTCCACATGTTCCTGCCTGAGTGATCGGCAACGTTTTCCATCCTTCTTTAGAACAATCCCAAGTGATGCTTTCCAGGTGAATTAACCTGAATTAACTGTGATTCCTTTGTGAAATGTATGTAATCATTTATATAAATTACAAGAATTTAAGCTAGTTGTATATGTCATTATAAAAGAATATACATGTCTGTGCACTAATCCCTTCACACCAATATATACACTTAGGTACGTGCTATGATTCAGATTCTAAAACACTTTGGCTGGACTTGGGTGGGCCTTCTGGTCAGTGATGACGACTATGGACTCCATGTTGCCCAATCCTTCCAATCTGACCTGGTTCAGTCTGGTGGAGGTTGTCTGGCCTACTTAAAGGTTTTGCCCTGGGACAGTGACCCAAGTGAACTCAGGAGGATTGTACATTTGATAAAGACATCAACAGCTCGTGTGGTCATGGTGTTTGCACATGAGTTCCACATGATTCATCTAATGGAAGAGGTTGGGGGAATTAAAATGTAGTATACTTTAGAAATCCACGATTTTAAGAAATGTAACATGATGAATTATTTTGTTTGTTTATTTATTTGTTTGTCCAAACTGAAATTCACAGACCAAAATCCTGTCAATTATCATCAGATTCAATCAAACAAAATGATCTACAAAAGCAAATTTCAGTTCCAGTTGAATCGTCATCAGGTCAAATTGTTTGATAATGTTACCTGTGTATATGTCAAAGATTTCAACCTGTAAAAGATTCAGCTGGATGATAACTTTTCTTGAAATATTTTAATACATTTGTGGGTTTCCATCAGTGTACAGGTATGAAAAGACCGCTACCTAACACTGAAAGGAATGATAAATTATAATTAGATTACATTTCTTAGGTTAAAAAGAGAAGCTCACAAAAAACGACAGCCTGTAAACTTTAGTTATGAGAGAGCCCAAACCACGCATTATGCATGAAAACACAGAAGTGCTTATTTACCTTACTTTGTAGTAAATGTTCCTTTTTAACATAGATTTCAATATGCAGACCCTATGTTAAATTGGGTGTGTGGCACTTGTGCGCTTATATGAAAAAAAATAAAGCCAGACAGAGCAATTGTTGTAGACAAATCAATATTTGCTACAAAGCACACTGTATTTTTTCAACAGAAGTCTGAAACATATGTTATACAGTATAATGCAATGCACAGGTGGTGAGGCAGAATGTGACCGGCCGGCAGTGGATTGCAAGTGAAGCTTGGACAGCAGCTGCTGTGCTCCAGACGCCCCGCCTCATGCCATACCTGAGCGGAACACTGGGCATTGCCATCCGTCGAGGAGAAATACCAGGGCTCAGGGAATTCCTCTTACAAATACATCCTGACCAAAAAGACAACTTTGCATATAACATGGTAACAGTTTAATCTTACTTAATGTAATCTGAAATAAATCATAATATTAAAAAATGAATCATATATTTCTGTCAATATTGACGTTATAATATATTGAATTTCAGGTGAGGCAGTTTTGGGAATCCACATTTAAGTGTAGATTTGCACCACCTCCAACAGGTTGGGTGGAAGCTGAGGGAGCACTATGCACTGGACAGGAAGATCTAGAGAATGTGGAGACTGAGTTTTTGGATCTTTCTAACCTCAGGCCTGAGTACAATATTTACAAGGCTGTCTATGCTCTGGCGTATGCCCTTGATGACATGCTGCAGTGCAAGCCAGGGAGAGGGCCTTTCAGTGGGCACAGCTGTGCCACTTTGCAAAGACTGGAGCCATGGCAGGTGTGATATCAGTTTACACTCCACCTGTTTATGTTTTGAAAACAGCTGCTACACCTTGAGGTACTTACTTAATGCATTTTTGTGAGTATAAAATATAACGAAAAAGATACATTTTGTCAAAAATTATGTTGGTAAACTGGGTATTGATTTCATTATTTTCTTACAAAACTAAAATACATAATACTAGAAAAAGGAGAATAAAACACATTACCATTTTGTTTTGTAACAGTGATGACTGACTAATTCTATTAAACCAATTAGACAAAACAATAGCTTGAATTTAAGGGTGTCTCAATAATAAAACTTGGAAAGATAAAAATGTCATGATTTTATGGAAATCATTTAACAGTAGGATAAACTTCTGTTCCGACGGAGTATTTGCCACTCTTAATCTGTTTATTTTTATGTCTGTCATCCATTTGTAGCTTGTTCATTATTTGCAAATGGTCAACTTCACCACACCATTTGGTGATGAAGTGTCATTTGATGAAAATGGTGACGCCCTACCAATCTATGATATCATTAACTGGCTGTGGCTCCCTGATGGAAGAACTAAAGTTCAGAATGTGGGTGAGGTTAAGAGGTCGGCCTTCAAAGGTGAAGAACTCACAATTGATGAAGACAAAATCTTCTGGAACTTTGAATTGAACAAGGTTATTTCTATTTTTTCAGACACCTCTCCTTTTTTGACTCTGAATCTTAGCAGCGTATAATAATATAGAGTGACAGATTTATTCTTCTCTCTACAGACACCCCAGTCAGTGTGCAGCGAGAACTGTCCTCCAGGTACCCGCATGGCCAGAAAGAAAGGGGAACCTGTGTGCTGTTTTGATTGTGTTCCTTGTTCTGAGGGAAAGATCAGCAATAAGACTGGTGGGTGTTCATGTTGCAATACTTTTATTTTTCTTCATGAATATTATTACTGTACAGGAATGTGTCTCACCATCTTCCCTTTTTGTCAGACTCCATGGAGTGCACCAGTTGTCCAGAGGATTTCTGGTCTAGCCCCCAGCGTGACCACTGTGTTCCTAAGAAAACAGAGTTTCTTTCCTACCATGAACCTCTGGGTATCTGTTTGACAGCCACCTCATTGCTGGGCACATTTATCTGTGCTGTTGTCCTGGGCATCTTCACTTATCATCGCAACTCACCCATGGTACGCGCCAACAATTCAGAACTGAGTTTCCTGCTTTTGATGTCACTTCAATTATGTTTCCTGTGCTCACTGCTGTTCCTTGGCCGCCCAAGACTTTGGACATGCCAGCTGAGACATGCAGCATTTGGGATCAGCTTTGTGCTTTGCGTCTCATGCATCCTGGTGAAAACCATGGTGGTTCTGGCTGTGTTCAAGGCCTCCAAGCCAGGAGGTGGAGCCAGTCTGAAGTGGTTTGGTGCTGTGCAGCAGAGAGGGACAGTTCTGGGTCTTACATCGATCCAGGCAGCAATCTGCACTGCTTGGCTTGTCTCTGCCTCACCAGAGCCTCATAAAAACACTCAATACCACAGTAACAAGATAGTTTATGAGTGTGTAGTCGGGTCCACAGTTGGTTTTTCAGTGTTACTGGGTTACATTGGTTTACTGGCTATCCTCAGCTTCCTGTTAGCATTTCTGGCAAGGAATCTTCCAGACAACTTCAATGAGGCCAAACTCATTACTTTCAGCATGCTGATCTTCTGTGCTGTGTGGGTGGCTTTTGTCCCTGCTTATGTCAACTCTCCAGGCAAATATGCAGATGCGGTGGAGGTATTTGCCATCCTGGCCTCCAGTTTTGGCCTCTTGGTGTCACTGTTTGGACCAAAATGTTACATAATCCTGCTGAGACCAGAGAGGAACACAAAGAAAGCAATCATGGGTCGAGGAACAACCAAGACATAAAAGCAACACTTACAGTAAAATAATCAACTATTCTAAACCATATGTATTTTGCATTCATTCAGTAGAGATGTGCCCTTGAAATGGCCAATATATAATTAGCAACTTTTAACTTTAACTTCAGAAATGTTTTAACTGTAAAGAATACATTTAGAAGAAATTGGAAGCAATAAAGACATTTTTGAATGTAACAGACTCTTACTTTTTTGTTTCCCAGTGTTGCCTGATCCCTTTCCCTGGAGATTGAGACTTTGAAAGGCTTTGCCTCAGTTCCCACCTCACTAAAACTCAAAGATAAAACTAAAACACTTTTATATGTAATTCTTGTAGTTGTTCAGACAGGTTCCCCACAAAAGTACTATTCAAGACCGTATATCCCCAAAGTAAGACAAACAGCAGTGGGCAGCATCAGAACGATCTTGTGCTTTTAAGAAAAAAATCATATTTAACTTAAACAAGTCTTACGCATTAAGGGAAATGGTTATATGGGGCAGCGTGGTTCAGGAGGTAGAGAAGTTGTCTAGTAATCAGAAGGTTCCTGTTGAGCGGGTTAGCATCTTGCATCGCAGCCTCTGCCGTCTGTGTGAATGGGTGAATATTGGCATGTGTTGTAAAGCGCTTTGAGTGGTCGGTAGAATAGAAAAGTGCTATATAAATACAGTCCATTTACCATTTACCATATCAAAATAAGACAAACAATTAGGAGAGAACTTGAATGGAGGCACCATTTTATGGGCCAAGAACCATGACTTATCCAGGCTGCTGTTACATTGCTAACAAAAGAGCAGCTAAAAGATTGCATAGTCTTAACGATATCATGTATAGAGTTTTTTGGATTTTAGACAAACAGCAAACTCTGCATATAATGCTTTTTTTTTTTTACTTTTTGTTCCCTGATTGATGCCCTTATTATCATTGTGAGTTTCCCATGGGGGAAAACCTTTGAAGGTTCCCATTTTCAACCACCCTCACCCTTAGTGCAGAATACGAAAGTCCAAAGCATCTAACAAAATCCTCTAAAACTTAAACTTGGTAAGCACTGCAAATAAGTATTTTAACACAATACTATCAAATGTTTTTTTCAACACTAAGAGAAATGAGACGGTGTAGTCCCTCATTCGTCCAGGAGTGTTCTATCGTAGAAAAGGTTTCAGTCGTAGTCATCTGGACACTGTTTTCAGAATCAAGACGTTTGGCTCCCATCCGGAAGTCATTCTGAATGCGTCAGAATGACTTCCGGATGGGAGCCGAAACGTCTTGATTCTGAAAACAGTGTCCAGATGACTACGACTGAAACCTTTTCTACGACTAAGAGAAATGCGATTTTTTGATGGGAAAGGTCAAGGTTGGTGTTATATCAATTATGGGTCTCATAACTAGACAAACTTTGCTTAAGAAAGCTCATTTGGTCTGGCTTAACAAGTTGAGGTAAATATATTAACTGTATTTTTCAAAGCCTTAAGGATAAATGTTACACTTAATATAAGCTTTAAAATTTTAAGAGGCAATCCTATGGACACCAAATTTGCATCCCCTTTGAATTTTGAAGAAAAAGAAGAGAAAGCTACGCCTTTATTTCAAGTGTTCAAAATTAAGTTTGTCGGATGGATTAAGGCAATTTGGTATACTGCCTCATCAGTGAAGCAAGTAACTTTTTACACTTTGTGATTGAAACTTTTAACATTAAGTTAAGTAATTTTGACTGTGCTCACGATAGTGCCATAGCTACACCATATCATACTATAGCTACAATAATTGCTACCGAAGACCACCATTCCTGGCTAAAACATGGTTAAATACAGTATGATCCACGCCTTTAAGCATGACAAAAAGCATTGCCAAACTACCACACAAACATATGGTACATATATCAAGTTTTATTGACAGAATGAAATTCTAAGCTGTGCAATGCCAAGAGATTGGGGGAAAAATGAGAAAAGAAAAATATCTTGCTCACCTGAGAAGAAGAGAGGACTAAAACAATAGACTCCTATTAATGCTATGACATTGGTTACAATCCCCAGACATTTCCTAAATGTATTTAAATAATAAACAAGATGGGCTTTATTTTAACAAAAACAAAAGAAGATTAACATTAAAGTCATTTGCAAAATATATAATATGGTTTTGGCTTATTTGCTGGAACACATAACATAGCATTTACATTATGTTTTATATGTTATATTAACTTAAATATCTGTATTATGTTCTGACCCCATAGCGCATGCCCTTATGGGTGGTGTGAAAGACTAAACGATGACGGAAAGCATGCAAAGGGGATGACATAGCCCTGCATATAAAATGAAGTAACCTTGTATGAAGAATAGAAGCAGTTGTGAAGGGAGGAGGGCAGTTATGGGAGCTTTTCTTGACACATATTTCCTCTTGTGTGTGTACCTAATCTTATTTTTTTTCTCTTGCTCTTTATGTTTTGCTTCTTCCTCTCTTCAGTCATCTTGTAAATTACGGAGAAAGTTTCATCTGAATGAAATGCACAAGCCTGGTGATGTGGTTCTGGGTGGGCTCTTTGAGGTCCACTTCACCTCTGTCTTCCCTGAGCGGACATTTACCTCAGAGCCACAACAGCCCAGCTGCAAAGGGTAAGTTTCAGCATGGATGAGCGCAAATTATGCTGTATGCTCAGAGTATTCATGGTAAGGAAGAAAGTGTCACCGTTTGCTTATGAAACATGAGTAATGTAGCTTCTCACGACAGTTTTAGTGATACTTTTTAAATATTTACATACTGCAAGGAAAAGTATATTAGTACAACTGTGTAATATGTTACCTACATAGGTTTAGTTTTTTTGTACATATCTACCCAGTTCTCAAAGTGCCATATTCCTTTTTAGTGGTTAATAGTGACATTTTGTGTGTTAGCTTTGACACTCTAGGGTTCAGGCATACCATGACCATGGCCTTTGCTATTGATGAGGTCAACAAGAACTCCAATCTGCTACCTAATGTGACTCTGGGATACAGTCTTTATGATAACTGTGGTGCACTTGTTATTGGATTCAGTGGTGCATTATCACTGGCCAGTGGTCGAGAGGAGCAGTTTCTGCTTCAGGAGAACTGTTTAGGGACGCCACCAGTCCTGGGGATCGTGGGTGATTCCTACTCTACATTTTCTATTGCCACCTCCAATGTGCTAGGATTATACAAACTACCCATTGTAAGTTTACTATCCTCTGTATTTAATATTGTTGTTTTAATATACTGGATGTAAATGCCATCTTTAAAAAGTGATACATTGTTGAAATATGGAACTATTTTGATTGGGTCTGACTTGCATGAGATGGTTAACTTGAGTTTATACTGTATGTTTCTTTATAGGTGAGTTATTTTTCCACATGTTCCTGCCTGAGTGATCGGCAACGTTTTCCATCCTTCTTTAGAACAATCCCAAGTGATGCTTTCCAGGTGAATTAACCTGAATTAACTGTGATTCCTTTGTGAAATGTATGTAATCATTTATATAAATTACAAGAATTTAAGCTAGTTGTATATGTCATTATAAAAGAATATACATGTCTGTGCACTAATCCCTTCACACCAATATATACACTTAGGTACGTGCTATGATTCAGATTCTAAAACACTTTGGCTGGACTTGGGTGGGCCTTCTGGTCAGTGATGACGACTATGGACTCCATGTTGCCCAATCCTTCCAATCTGACCTGGTTCAGTCTGGTGGAGGTTGTCTGGCCTACTTAAAGGTTTTGCCCTGGGACAGTGACCCAAGTGAACTCAGGAGGATTGTACATTTGATAAAGACATCAACAGCTCGTGTGGTCATGGTGTTTGCACATGAGTTCCACATGATTCATCTAATGGAAGAGGTTGGGGGAATTAAAATGTAGTATACTTTAGAAATCCACGATTTTAAGAAATGTAACATGATGAATTATTTTGTTTGTTTGTTTATTTGTTTGTCCAAACTGAAATTCACAGACCAAAATCCTGTCAATTATCATCAGATTCAATCAAACAAAATGATCTACAAAAGCAAATTTCAGTTCCAGTTGAATCGTCATCAGGTCAAATTGTTTGATAATGTTACCTGTGTATATGTCAAAGATTTCAACCTGTAAAAGATTCAGCTGGATGATAACTTTTCTTGAAATATTTTAATACATTTGTGGGTTTCCATCAGTGTACAGGTATGAAAAGACCGCTACCTAACACTGAAAGGAATGATAAATTATAATTAGATTACATTTCTTAGGTTAAAAAGAGAAGCTCACAAAAAACGACAGCCTGTAAACTTTAGTTATGAGAGAGCCCAAACCACGCATTATGCATGAAAACACAGAAGTGCTTATTTACCTTACTTTGTAGTAAATGTTCCTTTTTTAACATAGATTTCAATATGCAGACCCTATGTTAAATTGGGTGTGTGGCACTTGTGCGCTTATATGAAAAAATAAAGCCAGACAGAGCAATTGTTGTAGACAAATCAATATTTGCTACAAAGCACACTGTATTTTTTCAACAGAAGTCTGAAACATATGTTATACAGTATAATGCAATGCACAGGTGGTGAGGCAGAATGTGACCGGCCGGCAGTGGATTGCAAGTGAAGCTTGGACAGCAGCTGCTGTGCTCCAGACGCCCCGCCTCATGCCATACCTGAGCGGAACACTGGGCATTGCCATCCGTCGAGGAGAAATACCAGGGCTCAGGGAATTCCTCTTACAAATACATCCTGACCAAAAAGACAACTTTGCATATAACATGGTAACAGTTTAATCTTACTTAATGTAATCTGAAATAAATCATAAAAATGAATCATATATTTCTGTCAATATTGACGTTATAATATATTGAATTTCAGGTGAGGCAGTTTTGGGAATCCACATTTAAGTGTAGATTTGCACCACCTCCAACAGGTTGGGTGGAAGCTGAGGGAGCACTATGCACTGGACAGGAAGATCTAGAGAATGTGGAGACTGAGTTTTTGGATCTTTCTAACCTCAGGCCTGAGTACAATATTTACAAGGCTGTCTATGCTCTGGCGTATGCCCTTGATGACATGCTGCAGTGCAAGCCAGGGAGAGGGCCTTTCAGTGGGCACAGCTGTGCCACTTTGCAAAGACTGGAGCCATGGCAGGTGTGATATCAGTTTACACTCCACCTGTTTATGTTTTGAAAACAGCTGCTACACCTTGAGGTACTTACTTAATGCATTTTTGTGAGTATAAAATATAACGAAAAAGATACATTTTGTCAAAAATTATGTTGGTAAACTGGGTATTGATTTCATTATTTTCTTACAAAACTAAAATACATAATACTAGAAAAAGGAGAATAAAACACATTACCATTTTGTTTTGTAACAGTGATGACTGACTAATTCTATTAAACCAGTTAGACAAAACAATAGCTTGAATTTAAGGGTGTCTCAATAATAAAACTTGGAAAGATAAAAATGTCATGATTTTATGGAAATCATTTAACAGTAGGATAAACTTCTGTTTCGATGGAGTATTTGCCACTCCTAATTATTTTTATGTCTGTCATCCATTTGTAGCTTGTTCATTATTTGCAAATGGTCAACTTCACCACACCATTTGGTGATGAAGTGTCATTTGATGAAAATGGTGACGCCCTACCAATCTATGATATCATGAACTGGCAGTGGATCCCTGATGGAAGAACTAAACTTCAGAATGTGGGTGAGGTTAAGAAGTCGGCCTTCAAAGGTGAAGAACTCACAATTGATGAAGACAAAATCTTCTGGAACTTTGAATTGAACAAGGTTATTTCTATTTTTTCAGACACCTCTCCTTTTTTGACTCTGAATCTTAGCAGCATATAATAATATAGAGTGACAGATTTATTCTTCTCTCTACAGACACCCCAGTCAGTGTGCAGCGAGAACTGTCCTCCAGGTACCCGCATGGCCAGAAAGAAAGGGGAACCTGTGTGCTGTTTTGATTGCATCCCTTGTTCTGAGGGAAAGATCAGCAATAAGACTGGTGGGTGTTCGTGTTGCAATACTTTTATTTTTCTTCATGATTATTATTACTGTACAGGAATGTGTCTCACCATCTTCCCTTTTTGTCAGACTCCATGGAGTGCACCAGTTGTCCAGAGGATTTCTGGTCTAGCCCCCAGCGTGACCACTGTGTTCCTAAGAAAACAGAGTTTCTTTCCTACCATGAACCTCTGGGTATCTGTTTGACAGCCACCTCGTTGCTGGGCACATTTATCTGTGCTGTTGTCCTGGGCATCTTCACTTATCATCGCAACTCACCCATGGTACGCGCCAACAATTCAGAACTGAGTTTCCTGCTTTTGATGTCACTTAAATTATGTTTCCTCTGCTCACTGCTTTTCATTGGCCGCCCAAGACTTTGGACATGCCAGCTGAGACATGCAGCGTTTGGGATCAGCTTTGTGCTTTGTGTCTCATGCATCCTGGTGAAAACCATGGTGGTTCTGGCTGTGTTCAAGGCCTCCAAGCCAGGAGGTGGAGCCAGTCTGAAGTGGTTTGGTGCTGTGCAGCAGAGAGGGACAGTTATGGTTCTTATTTCTATCCAAGCAGCCATTTGTACTGTTTGGCTCATCTTTTCCTCACCATCTCCTCATAAAAACACTCAATACCACAATGACAAGATAGTTTATGAGTGTGTTGTAGGGTCCACAGTTGGTTTTGCAGTGTTACTGGGTTACATTGGCTTACTGGCTATCCTCAGCTTCCTGTTAGCATTTCTGGCAAGGAATCTTCCAGACAACTTCAATGAGGCCAAGCTCATTACTTTCAGCATGCTGATCTTCTGTGCTGTGTGGGTGGCCTTTATCCCTGCTTATGTCAACTCTCCAGGCAAATATGCAGATGCAGTGGAGGTATTTGCCATCCTGGCCTCCAGTTTTGGCCTCTTGGTGGCATTGTTTGGACCCAAATGTTACATTATCCTGATGAGACCAGAGAGAAACACAAAGAAAGCAATCTTGGGTCGAGGAACCACCAAGTCATAAAAGCAGCAGTAACAGTAAAATGATGAATGAAACTAATTTGAACCATATGTATTTTGCATTCATTCATTAGAGATCTGCCCTTGAAATGGCCAATATTTAACAAATAAGTAACCTGCTTTTTAACATCAGAAATGTATTTACTGTAAAGAATACATTTAAAATAAACTGAAAGCAATAAAGGTATTGGTGTGTGAAGCAGATTCTTACTTTTTTATTTCCCAGTTTTGCCTGAACACATTCCCTAGGATTTGAGAGACTTTGACAGGCTTTGCCTCAGTTTCCACCTCACTAAAACACAAAGTTGAAACCATTTTTTATGTAATTCTTGTAGTTGTTCAAACAGGTTCCCCAAGAACTATTTCAAGTTTGAGGAAGCTACATTCCCCCAAAGTAAGAAAATAGCAGCAACAAGCATCAGAATGAGCTTATGCTTTTAAGAAAATATTCACATTTAATTTAAAGAAGTCTGACACATTAAGGGTAATGTTTATATATCCAAATGAGACAAACAATTAGGAGAAAACTTGAATGGAGGTTTCATTGCATAAGCCAAGAAGTATGACTTATCCAGGTTACTCTTACATTACTACCTGAAGAGCAGCTAAACCAATTTACGATATCATGTATAGAGCTTTGGATTTTACACAAACAGCAAAATATCATCTGCATACAATGCAAGTTTTTTTTTACTTTTTTATATTAATTAAAGGTCTCATAACTAGACAAACTTTGCTTAAGAAAGCCCATTTGGTCTGCATAACTTCCCACTTATAGTGTAACTAACTTCCTGCAAAGTATGGTGTAATTTTGTCGTATGAATCAGAACATATAAAATACTTACCGGCTCCTACTGGTACTTAAATGTAGGTACAGTGGAAGAAAACCAGACTATGGAGAGAAAAGAAAGAAGGGAGTAACGATTGTGAATTTTAGTAGAAAGGACAAAGAAATTATTGTAAATACTGGGTACCTACGAGGTACAGTGCTGGTAAATGGAGCTGAAAGGTTGACAATAAACAATTACATTCTGGAATACCTATTAAGTAATTATGGTATAATGTTTTTCTCAATTGTAATGTGCTACCACAATGTAATATGCTAATGAGCTAAGTGCTATAAAAACAAAATGCAGATTAGTTACTCTGCTTTACAACAAATCACCTGATTGTCTCACTTCTGTATCATTAGAAGAACAGTATTAAGCCTTTCTTTGTCACTAACAATATTTATTGTGCTAATACAGTATTTTCATGTTCAATAATGACTGTTAATTCATTAGTGAATACATTTCAGCTTTACATGCTTTTTCTGAATTGTGTAACCAGATTTCTAACCAGATTAGTTTGCTTCTCTAGCATGGACTTAACAGATATCAATGTAAGCATGTGTTTGCTTTGGTTTGCACATGCTGAATTATATACTGTATTATGTTAGTTTTTCATCCTTGGATGCAGTGATGGGAGGTTCGATTCTTTTCACTGGCCCGAGTTTGTATGTCACTCACTAAAAAGAGTAAAAAAATAGTATGCTTTTTGGGCCCTTGTCGGACCGGAAGGTGGATTTACATGGTTCAACCACTATATCAAATTGGCTTCAAAGCCCGGCGCTGCGGGACTTGAAGCAAAACTTTCATTTTTAAATCTCTCTTGCTCTCTCTCTCACACACAAACACAAAATAAATGCAAATAGCCTACATAATAGTGCAAAATTTAAATAAAATAATAGGCCTTAAGTAACTATGGCATGGAAAATGAATGCAAATATATTTGCATTTGCATACCATTACATATATGTAATAGTATATGCAAAATTTACAAAAAACAGTAGGCCTTAAATAACTAGCCTAAATAAGGTATGCAACATGCAAATCCAAATATGCATCTCCTAAGAATTGATTCACAAATGTCAAAAATCTATTTTCTAAATGTTAGAATATGATGTTGAAGTAACGAAAAAGGCAGAACTCATCTGTGAGGGAATGCAGCACCTGGACAATCTTCAGCGTGCACACGCTAGAGTTGAAGTTAATCTTCTAAAAAGGCAGCGGTTGCAAGCATTTTTTTTAATTTTATGACAAAATAATTACCTTTGCAAGACAAATATTAAGTATATTGTGAATGCTTTCTATGCCGTCACACAGAGACTAATATTAGCGCAGCAGCAAACTCCAGCAGTAAAAGTAGTATGAGACCAGCTGACCAACACACACTGTAGTATGTAGCACTGTAACAACTTAAACCAAGTCTGAGGTAAAGAAAATCACTCCATTACAAAATACTGGTAATGAAAAATAATTGAAATAATTGTATTAATTTGAAATTATTTTGTTTCTGTTTATGTCATTCTGCTTAAAAGACTTTAGTCCCATACATCTATGTGATCAGAACAGCATCTATGGTAACACAGATTACAGACTGTTGGATTTCATGATTAGCAATCAGAATTGAGTAAGTTAACTACTAAAAAGAAACAAATTAAAATTCATGGACACTTACTGACTCTGGCATTGAACATGTGGTTGAGTGAGTGATTCGTACAGCCCAAGTCAGACCTTCAGCTCAGGGCACAGAGCGGTGCTGCTGCGAGAGGGAGTGTACTGAGTTGAGTGAGTGAGTGAATGATTTGTATAGTCCGAGTCAGACCTTCAGCTCAAGGCAGGGAGTGAGCCCCGAGCTGGGAGAGCAAGTACTGTGTTGAAACAAGTGTCGATGTGGTTGCTTTTCTCACAGGGCTAGGTTAATACAGTAATTAACTTGATACATTTCCACAAATACAGTTAATATAAGAGTTGCACAGTATTGTTAGTGACCCGTGGTCTCACCTCGTTTTTGCAGTTTGCACTAGCTAGTAGCAGGTAGGAGGGGTGAGTCAGTGAACAAGTTAGTGAAGATGAGGACTTGTGACTCCCGAGTCAGTAAAAAGAGTTATTCATTTCGAACGATTAACTCATGACCATAGACTGTATATAAAGATGGACGACATGTCAGCTCCCTAAAAGTAAAGCTAAAACATCTCAATCGCCCCCTGGTGGCTGGCTGCAGTATAGGTCATAAACCCCGCCCTTCCATGTTAGCAGATGGGACATGGGCCAAACTAAAAACTCGTCAAATAAATTTTCCCCAAAGATGGTTTCTGTCATTTTAGTAGTTCTTATCATGCTGATGTATGTTTAAGTATTTATTTTTCTGATAAGTTCGGTTTTAGTTAGTTATTTGATGCCATTAAAACAGGATTTCACATCATGATTGACAGCTGAGCCCTGCTCGCGATTGAGTTGGCAAGGCTTTTGTTGGCAAAAGCGCAACATGGCTGCTCCTGTATCCAGGATATTTTGGCTTCCACTGTACCTACATTTAAGTACCAGTAGGAACTAGTAAGTATTTTATATGTAATGATTCATACAATGAAATTACACAGGACATTGTAAGAAGTTACACTGTAAGTTAAGTTACTGTACAGGTGGACATGGTTAGCAGTCAGTTGCAGAGAGGAACAGGTGAGCATTGCCAGGGAGAGCTAATTGTCTCAGCTGTGTCTCGTTGACTTATTATGCTCTCCCTACATATGCAGTATTATGCTGGACCTGAGGACAGCCACACACACACACAGACTATGGCCGACAGCCAGAGAGGCTGTGAAACTTTACGTTCCTGTATGTGGATTGCAAAAAGAAGAAGAGACACCTCATCCAGCGCAACAAGCCAGGCAAGCCAGAGGCGTGGATTGAGTGAACTGTTATTTGTGGAGCAGTCGTGCAAATAACATACGTTATCTGTAAAACGTACCACGGCATCTGTCTTTAAGCCAAGGAACCCACGGTAGCAACAAAGTTGCTAAGGTTATACAGTGTATTTTAAAGTGATACCAATTTTACATTCAGTTTATGCTTTTATAATTATAAGAGGCAATCCTATGGACACCAAATATGCATGCCTTTTGAATTTTGAAAAAAAGATTAAGCTACACCTTTTATTTCAAGTGTTCCAAATTAAGTTTGTCTGATGGATTAAGGCAATTTGGTATACTGCCTCTTCAGTGAAGCAAGTAACTTTTTACACTTGAAACATTTAACAGTAAGTGAAGTAATTATGATTTAGCTTATGATAATACCATAGCTACACTATATCATACCATAGCTACAATAATTGCTACCATATAGTGTCAGAAGAACACCATTCCTGGCTAAAACATGGTTAAGTACAGTATGATCCACGCCTTTTAAGCATGACAAAAAAGCATTGTCAAACTACCACACAAACATTTGGTAGATATATCAAGTTTTATTGACAAAATGTATGTAATGTGTAATACAAAGAGAATGAAAATAAGTTAAAAAATGTATTTAAATAATAAGATGGGCTTTGTCTGAATGAAAAACAAAAGAAGATAAACATTGAAGTGCTTAAACAATTTTATAATATGATTCATGGCTTATAGTTGCTGAAAACATAGCATATGTATATATATATATATATATATATATAGCATTTTACATTGTTTTATTTTATTTTACCATAATTAAGTAAATATGTGCATTATGTCCTGCCCCCATAGCCTGTGCCCTAATGGTTGTTGTGAAAGATTAGTGACGGAAAGCATGCAAAGGGGATGACATAATCCTGCATATAAAATTAAGTAACCTTGCATGAAGAATAGAAACAGTCGTGAAGTGAGGAGGGCAGTTATGGGAGCTTTTCTTGACACATATTTCCTCTTGTGTGTGTACCTAATCTTATTTCTTTTCTCTTCCTCTTTATGCTTTGCATCTTCCTCTCTTCAATCATCTTGTAAATTACGGAGAAAGTTTAATCTGAATGAAATGCACAAGCCTGGTGATGTGGTTCTGGGTGGGCTCTTTGAGGTCCACTTCACCTCTGTCTTCCGTGAGCGGACATTTACCTCAGAGCCACAACAGCCCAGCTGCAAAGGGTAAGTTTCAGCATGGATGAGCGCAAATTATGTAGTCATGTGCTGAAATGCATATGAAACATGGCAGCTTTAGTCATACTTTTAAAATATTAAAATACACCTGTAAAAAGTATATTATTGTAACTGTGTAATATGTGATTAATAACAGGTTTAGTGTTGCGTATCTACTCAGTTCTCACAGTGTCACATTAGTTTTTAGTGTTTAATAGTGATATTTTGTGTATTAGCTTTGACACTCTAGGGTTCAGGCATGCCATGACCATGGCCTTTGCTATTGATGAGGTCAACAAGAACTCCAATCTGCTACCTAATGTGACTCTGGGATACAGTCTTTATGATAACTGTGGTGCACTTGTTATTGGATTCAGTGGTGCATTATCACTGGCCAGTGGTCGAGAGGAGCAGTTTCTGCTTCAGGAGAACTGTTTAGGGACGCCACCAGTCCTGGGGATCGTGGGAGATCACTATTCAACATTTTCTATTGCCACCTCCAATGTGCTAGGTTTATACAAAATGCCCATTGTAAGTTTACTGTCTTCTTTATCTTGTATTGTTGTATCTTAATGTACCGTATTTGAATTATTTTCATCTTTAAAAGTAATACATTGTTGAAATATGAAAATATTTTGACTGGATCTGACTTGAGATGGGTAACTTGTGTGCATTTGTTTCTTTACAGGTCAGTTATTTTGCCACTTGTTCTTGCCTGAGTGATCGGCAACGTTTTCCATCCTTCTTTAGAACAATTCCAAGTGATGCATTTCAGGTAAAACGTGAAATTAAGAGGTTCAAAAATATGTTTCAAAGGCAGTACAGCATGCTTATGAAAAATTTCCCTAATGAAACAAACCTTTCCTCTTAATGGGATTAATTAACTGTGATTCCATTGTGACATTTATATAAACCCTTTAAAAAATATATTAGTCTGTGCATTAATACCTTTACACCAATATATCTACTTAGGTGCGTGCTATGATTCAGATTCTAAAACACTTTGGATGGACTTGGGTGGGCCTTCTGGTCAGTGACGATGACTATGGACTCCATGTTGCCCAATCCTTCCAATCTGACCTGGTTCAGTCTGGTGGAGGTTGTCTGGCCTACTTAGAGGTTTTGCCCTGGGACAGTGACCCAAGTGAACTCAGGAAGATTGTACATTTGATAAAGACATCAGCAGCTCGTGTGGTCATGGTATTTGCACACGAGATCCACATGATTCAACTAATGGAAGAGGTTGGAATTAAAATGTAATATAATTTAGAAATGTTTTAAGGATCATAACATGATGAAATATTTTGTTTGTTTGTCTAAACTGAAATTCACAGACCAAAATCCTGTCACGTATCATCAGTGTCAATAAAAGAACAAAAACAAATTTCAGTTCCAGTTGGATAGTCATCAGATCAAAATTTCTACCTGTACATATGTTGAATATTTCAACCTGTCGCAGATGCAGCTTGATGATAACATTGGTTGAAATATTTTGATACATTTAAGGCTTTCCATCAGTGCGAAGGTATGAAAGGACCATTCCCAAACAATGAAATTATTCCAATAATTGGATTAAATTGGTTAAGTTATAAAGGGAATCTTAGAAGAAACTGAAGCTTGTTGTAACTCACTTTATAGTAAGTGCTCCTTTTTTTAAGATAGATTAAGCACCTTGCCATTCAGATTTTTTTTTTTTTACATGTTTACTGTGCGTATGTGAGTAAAAAAAAGGCAAATGGCATAATTGTTGTAGACAAGTACGCTAAATATATATTTATATATTTTTTTTAAAAGAAGTCTTTAACAAGTTATATAATGCAATGCACAGGTGGTGAGGCAGAATGTGACCGGCCGGCAGTGGATTGCAAGTGAAGCCTTGACAACAGCTGCTGTGCTCCAAACACCCCGCCTCAAGCCGTACCTGAGCGGAACACTGGGCATTGCAATCCGTCGAGGAGAAATACCCGGGCTCAGGGAATTCCTCTTACGAATACGTCCTGACCAAAATGACAATGACAACTATGGAAATAGCATGGTAAGAATTTAATCTTACAATTTGATCTAAAATTGCAAGAATAATATATTGTAATTTCTGTTAATACAGACTTTTTAATATTTCAGGTGAGACAATTTTGGGAATACACATTTCAGTGTAAATTTAATCCAACAGGTTGGGTGGAAGCTGGGGGAGCATTATGCACTGGACAGGAAGATCTAGAGAATGTGAAGACTGAGTTTTTGGATCTTTCTAACCTCAGGCCTGAGTACAATGTTTACAAGGCTGTCTATGCTCTGGCGTATGCCCTTGATGACATGCTGCAGTGCAAGCCAGGGAGAGGGCCTTTCAGTGGGCACAGCTGTGCCACTTTGCAAAGACTGGAGCCATGGCAGGTGTGATATCAGTTTACACTCCACCTGTTTATGTTTTGAAAACAGCTGCTACGTCTTGAGGTACTTGCTGAAGTTAGTTTTGTGAGTATAGAAAATTATGAAAAAAGACACATTTTGAAATAATGGCATTGGTACACTGGCAATGGATTTAATTATTTTCTTTCAACAGTAAAATATTTAATACTAGAAATAACAGGATAAAACAGATTTCCGTTTTGTTTTGTGACAGCGATGACTGACTAATGCTACCAAACCAGTTTGCCATCAATAAAAATGTCATGATTTTGTTGCAAATCATTTAAACAATATACGATAAACCTCTGTTTGGATGGAGGCTGTTGCACTTATCTTTTTTTATTATTTCTATCATCCATTTGTAGCTTGTACATTATTTGCAAAAGGTCAACTTCACCACTTCATTTGGTGATCAAGTGTCATTTGATGAAAATGGTGATGCCCTACCAATCTATGATATCATGAACTGGCTGTGGCTCCCTGATGGAAGAACTAAACTTCAGAATGTGGGTGAGGTTAAGAGGTCACCCTTCAAAGGTGAAGAACTCACAATTGATGAAGACAAAATCTTCTGGAACTTTGACTCCAAACAGGTCATTTGTGCTTTTTCAGAGAACTTTCTTTTTTGGATTGTAGATATTAGCAGTGTATAAAAATAATAATAATAATAATAACAATAATAAAGAGCGACAGATATATTTTCTTCCTACAGCCACCTCAGTCATTGTGCAGCGAGAACTGTCCTCCAGGTACCCGCATGGCCAGAAAGAAAGGGGAACCTGTGTGCTGTTTTGACTGCATCCCTTGTTCTGAAGGAAAGATCAGCAATAAGACTGGTGGATGTTCATTTGTAAAAATTTCTATTTTACTTTATGGATATTATGTAGTGTAAGTATGTATCTCACCATCTTCCCTTTGTCAGACTCCATGGAATGCACCAGTTGTCCAGAGGACTTCTGGTCCAGCCACCAGCGTGACCACTGTGTTCCTAAGAAAACAGAGTTTCTTTCCTACCATGAACCTCTGGGTATCTGTTTGACCACCACCTCATTGCTGGGCACATTTATCTGTGCTGTTGTCCTGGGCATCTTCACCTATCATCGCCGTACACCCATGGTACGTGCCAACAATTCAGAACTGAGTTTCCTGCTCTTGGTGTCACTTAAACTATGTTTCCTCTGTTCACTGCTTTTTATCGGCCGTCCCAGCCTGTGGACATGCCAGCTGAGACATGCAGCATTTGGGATCAGCTTTGTGCTTTGTGTCTCATGCATCCTGGTGAAAACCATGGTGGTTCTGGCTGTGTTCAAGGCCTCCAAGCCAGGTGGTGGCACCTGTCTGAAATGGTTTGGTGCTGTGCAGCAGAGAGGGACAGTTTTTGCTCTTACTTGCATTCAAGCAGCAATCTGCACTGCTTGGATTGTCTCTGCCTCACCATCTCCTCATAAAAACATTCAATACCACAGTGACAAGATAGTTTATGAGTGTGTTGTAGGGTCCACAGTTGGTTTTGCAGTGTTACTGGGTTACATTGGCTTACTGGCTATCCTTAGCTTCCTGTTAGCATTTCTGGCAAGGAATCTTCCAGACAACTTCAATGAGGCCAAACTCATTACCTTCAGCATGCTCATCTTCTGTGTTGTGTGGGTAGCCTTTGTCCCTGCTTATGTCAACTCTCCAGGCAAATATGCAGATGCAGTGGAGGTATTTGCCATCCTGGCCTCCAGTTTTGGCCTCTTGGTGGCACTGTTTGGACCCAAATGTTACATAATCATGCTGAGACCAGAGAAAAACACAAAGAAAGCAATCATGGGTCGAGGCACCACAAAATCATACAACTAGAAGTAAGTTTATCAATTAATCTGATCCAGTCTGTATTTTGCATTCAACAGTGATCATCACCAGATGAAACTAGAAGCAATAAAGAAATGTTAATAAAAAACATAATTAATGCTGGTTTTGTCTGATCATTCATTTTTACATTTCCTGGGATTTGAAAAACAACAACAAAAAAACATTTGAACTGTGTGAACAATTTGTTTGTGAACAATGGTGAACTGAGAAATATTCTTGTATCATATTTGGCTTGGCTTCAGCATGTAACATGCATTGTCCAACCCTCACTGATGGAAAATTATTACGCCTACCCTTGTCACTGTTGCAGATATTCACAAAAGACAACATCTGTGGTGGTTTTGGTGTTATCACTTCCTGTTTTATTTTGGTAGTATTCTTCTTCCCTTGTGTGTCCTGTGTTTTTACTTCGTGTCTGTGTTTTCCCTCCAGTTTTGATTGTTGGCCCTCCCTTGATTGTTTGCACCTGTGTCTCGTTGTCTCACCTCCCCTTGGGTATTTAGTCTGGGTAGACATGGAAGTTCCGGCTACTTCACCTTGAGACTGCTTCCTCGTCATCTGCTTTTGGGTCCACATACCTCCATATAGCACCTTGCCTTACGACAACATCAGTTTTAAGGAAGCTACTTTCAACAAATATGGCCGCTGTGGGAACAGCAGCAGCACCAGCTTATACTTCCTGAAATACTGTACATCTGTATTTAATTAATTTTCTTTAACGATCACTAAACTTGGTCCTAGGGTAATGACACTGTGGGTAATCTCAACTGCTACTGTTAATTACAGTTGTGCACTGAATTCATTCTAGAACATCACTGAAAATGCTTACCAGGATACCTTTATTGTCTCATAATGAAGTTCACATAACTTAAGTTCAGGAACAAGACCCCACCTCGCTCTGATTCAGTTTCCTGCGGCTACTTATATAGGCGTGTCTAACCGCTTTATCTCCCGTTTGTCTCAGCTCTCATGTTTTTTCATTCATCTGTTCATTCCCAAGACTGATAGCACCATACCTATTGTTTAGCTTATCTTTGCATCATGGACTACTAGCTGGTCCTTAACATGTCAGACAGCAACTTGTTTGATGACTGATCTGTGGTCAGAGTCTCCAGAGTATCTGTAGCCACCTCTCGACCCCTACAGCCAATCACTCCACTATCCCGACTGCACTCTGTGATCCATGTACCTCAGCAAAGCATCAGCCGTTACTTTCCATCCAGCAGTTCCAGCGAAATATCACCTTCACCTCTGCATCCAAAAAGAGGTTGCAGTCTCAAATTTTGCCTTCCCTTTACCATGACATCATATGCTCTGTCTTCCCCAACCGCAGGGCAGAACTTGGTGCCTACCTGTCCATCATCCTGGACTTAATCTTGCAGTTCAGCAACGCTGGTGTTTATGTCTACCACGTTCTCTTCACCTCCCAGGCCGTTGGCAGTCTCCTCCTCTGTATTTTCACACTTTATCCTGCTGCACCCCCACCTCCCATTACTCCTAAACCATCTAACGCTCCACCAGCCAACATTCTGCCATCCACCTATGGTCCGATTCCACAGTGTGTCGACAAAAGGAGTAGACCCATTTTTCAGGGCGGCATGATGGTTTGCAATAACTTAGGTTACAACGTCTCAAGCTGCCATGTCCTTTCCACCTGTTCCTTTTGTGGCAGCACCCATGCCAGGTTCAGTTGCCCTCACAACCCCACCAAGCATGGTTTATTACTATCTAAATACCTCAAAACACTAATTAAAATTGACACCCTCAACAGCCCTAAAGGACCATTCCAATTAATCACTTTCACCCACGGTTTCCATCCAGGCATCGAGGTCATCTCTGATTCATCATTCACTTGACACACTCTTCAGTCAGCCCTCACTGGGCCTGACACTGTAGACAAACTTCTAGACAAAGAAGTCAACGCTTCATGATAGGTCCATTTGCTAGTCCTCCCTTCCCAGTCAACCACATCACCCCCAGCAGCAATACCCAGCATTTACAGCCTCATCCCCAAGATATATTTCTCAATGCATTAAACTACTACCAATCACGCTGTCAACCTCATCTGATTTGCAGGCCATGATGCTTGGCTGGCATTACTAGCATATTTAAAGTCCTTCCAATACACCCAGATTTCTAGAAGTTATATGGCATTTTCTGGAAGGATTTCTACTATCAGAAGCCCCCTATGAATTTTCAACCAAGGCCAGTTACGTCGCCCGGATTGGCGCTACCGGGGCCCCACCCTGGAGCCAGGCCCGGGGTGGGTGCTCGACGGCGAGCGCCTGGTGGCCGGGCCTTTCCCCACGGGGCCCGGCCGGGCACAGCCCGAAGGAGCGATGTGGGGCCGTCCTCCCGTGGACCCACCACCCGCAGGAGGATCCGTAAGGGGCCGGTGCAGAGAGATCTGGGCGGCAGCCGAAGGCAGGGGCCCGCGACCAGATCTCCGGACACAGAAACTGGCTCTAGGGACATGGAATGTCACTTCGCTGGGGGAAGGAGCCTGAGCTTGTGCGGGAGGTTGAGCGTTACCGGCTAGATATAGTCGGCCTCGCCTCCACGCACAGCCTGGGCTCTGGAACCAGTCTCCTTGAGAGGGGCTGGACGCTCCATTTCTCTGGCGTTGCCTGCGGGGAGGCGGCGGCTGGTGGTGTGGGCCTGCTCATAGCCCCACAGCTCAGCCGTCCGTGTTGGAGTTTACCCGGTGAACGAGAGGGTCGCGTCCCTCCGCCTTCGGGTGGGGACAGGTCTCTCACTGTTGTGGCGGCCTATGGGCCGAACGGCAGTGCAGAGTACCAGGCCTTCTTGGGGTCCCTGGGAGGGGTACTAGACAGTGCACCGCCCGGGACTCCGTTGTTCTACTGGGGACTTCAACGCCCACGTGGGCAACGACAGTGCCACCTGGAGAGGGGTAATCGGAAGGAACGGCCCCTGATCTGAACCCAAGTGGTGTTCAGTTGTTGGACTTCTGTGCTAGTTGCAGTTTGTCCATAACTAACACCATGTTCAAGCACAAGGGTGTCCATCAGTGCACGTGGCACCAGGACACCCTAGGCGGAGGTCGATGATCGACTTTGTTGTCGTATCATCTGACCTCCGCCGCGTGTCTTGGACACTCGGGTGAAGAGAGGGGCGGAGCTGTCAACCGATCACCACCTGGTGGTGAGTTGGATCCGCTGGCAGGGGAGGAAGCCGGACAGACTTGGCAGGCCCAAGCGTATCGTGAGGGTCTGCTGGGAACGTCTGGCGGAGCCCGCTGTCAGCAGGGTCTACAACTCACACCTCCGGGAGAGCTTCTCCCAGATCCCGGGAGGCTGGGGACATTGAGTCCGAGTGGACCATGTTTTCCACCTCCATTGTCGATCACGGAGGCTCGTAGCTGTGGTCGCAAGGTTTCTGGTGCCTGTCGCGGCGGCAATCCCCGAACCCGGTGGTGGACGCCGGAAGTAAGGGATGCCGTCAGGCTGAAGAAGGAGTCCTATCGGGCCTTGTTGGCTCGTGGGACTCCCGAGGCAGCTGACAGGTACCGGCAGGCTAAGCGTGCTGCAGCCCGTGCGGTCACAGAGGCAAAAACTCAGGATTGGGAGAGGTTCGGAGGCCATGGAGGAGGACTATCGGTCGGCCTCAAAGAAATTCTGGCAAACCGTCCGACGGCTCAGGAGGGGGAAGCAGTGCTTCACCAACACCGTGTACGGTGCGGGTGGAGAGCTGTTGACCTCGACTGGGGATGTTGTCGGACGGTGGAAGGAATACTTTGAGGATCTCCTCAATCCCGCTGTCACGCCTTCCGAAGAGGAAGCGGAGGCTGGGGACCCGGAGGCGGACTCATCCATCACCCTGGCCGAAGTCACTGAGGTTGTTGGCAAGCTCCTTGGTGGCAAGGCTTCAGGGGTGGATGAGATCCGTCCTGAGTATCTTAAGTCTCTGGATGTTGTGGGACTGTCTTGGCTGACACGTCTCTGCAACATCGCGTGGCGCGTCTGGGACAGCGCCTCTGGACTGGCAGACCGGGGTGGTGGTCCCTCTGTATAAGAAGGGGACCGGAGGGTGTGTTCCAATCACAGAGGGATCACACTTCTCAGCCTCCCGGTAAGGTCTACTCCAGGGTACTGGAGAGGAGAATTCGTCCGATAGTCGAACCTCGGATTCAGGAGGAGCAGAGTGGTTTTCGTCCCGGTCGTGGAACACTGGACCAGCTCTACACTCTCCATCGGGTGCTCGAGGGTTCATGGGAGTTTGCCCAACCAGTCCACATGTGCTTTGTGGATCTGGAGAAGGCATTCGACCGTGTGCCCCGGGCGCTTTGTGGGGAGTGCTCTGGGAGTATGGGGTCGGGGCCCTTTGCTAAGGGCTGTCCGGTCCCTGTATAACCGGAGCAGGAGCTGTGTTAGCATTGCCGGCAGTAAGTCAGACCTGTTCCCGGTGCATGTTGGACTCCGCCAGGGCTGCCCTTTGTCACCGGTTCTGTTCATAATTTATATGGACAGAATTTCTAGGCGCAGTCAGGGGCCGGAGGGTGTCCGGTTTGGGAACCACAGGATCTCATCTCTGCTGTTTGCAGATGATGTCGTTCTGATGGCTTCTTCAAACCAGGACCTGCAGCATGCACTGGGACGGTTTGCAGCCGAGTGTGAAGCAGCTGGGATGAGAATCAGCTCTTCCAAATCTGAGGCCATGGTTCTTGACCGGAAAAAGGTGGTTTGCTCTCTTCGGGTAGGTGGGGAGTCCTTGCCTCAAGTGGATGAGTTCAAGTATCTCGGGGTCTTGTTCACGAGTGAGGGACGGATGGAGCGTGAGATTGACAGGCGGATCGGTACAGCGTCTGCAGTGATGCGGGCGCTGTATCGGACCGTTGTGGTGAAGAAGGAGCTGAGTCGAAAGACAAAGCTCTCGATTTACCGGACAATCTACGCTCCTGCCCTCACCTATGGTCATGAGCTCTGGGTAGTGACCAAAAGGACAAGATCGCGGATACAAGCGGCCGAAATGGGCTTCCTCCGCCGAGTGGCTGGGCGCTCCCTTAGAGATAGGGTGAGGAGCTCAGTCACACGGGGAGCTCGAGTAGAGCCGCTGCTCCTCCACGTCGAGAGGAGCCAGCTGAGGTGGCTAGGGCATCTGATCCGGATGCCTCCTGGACGCCTCCCTCGGGAGGTGTTCTGGGCATGTCCCACCGGGAGGCGGCCCCGGGGAAGACCCAGGACACGCTGGAGGGACTATGTCTCTCGGCTGGCCTGGGAACGCCTCGGGATCCCCCCGGAGGAGCTGGAGGAAGTGTCTGGAGCGAAGGAAGTCTGGGAGTCCCTGCTTAGACTACTGCCCCCGCGACCCGGCCCCGGATAAGCGGAAGAAAATGGATGGATGGATGGATGGATGGATTTCTACTATTTCGCTGTTTGTCTTAGCTTTGGATGCAAGAGCAGCAGGACCCAGCACCTCTTTAAGGACAGATCTCCATTTCCTGCCTCCACAATGCCACGAACTCACCTACGTCTCAGCGAAACGTCTACTCGTCTCCAGAGCCCCGATCCCGGTCCCGATTATCTCCAGTCTCCAGTGTGTGTCGCTCCAGATCCCGGTCCCGTGTGTCTCCACTCTCCAGTGTGTGTCTACTCAACCCCAGAGCTCCTCTTCTACCAGTTAAAGGATGGTAGCATTATCCTCTTCACATTTCCAAATTCCCTTTGTGTGCAATAAACTATCTCAGTCTCATCTCAGTGTCTCCAGTCTGCTCTGTCCGTAACAGTAGCATCATTTCCTCTCCACTTGGAACAGCATTTCCTTTTTCTACAATGACCACGTGAAAGGTGGTTCACCTCTGATAGGCTACCCAAATTGTCGTCAATCCCTCCTTCCTCCAATCTTTGCGAGCTGTACCTTATGGCATGAGTGGTCCAAAAAGGTATTCTTATTCACACAATAACGCCACCGTCAACATTATAAATAATGACCATTCAAGATCCCTCAACATCATTCAGTTAATTCACAAACTCATTTTAATCTCAGCCCAGCACCTAGTCATTATCCACGCGTTCCATGCAGGCTACAAGAATTCCATTGCTGAGTCCCTGTCCTGTTTCTTCTTTCAGAAATTCAAATCCTTTGCATCAGTTCCAGACTCCCATCCAACACCGGTCCTACCATTTTCAGCCATCATCTTCAACTAAACTGTTGTCATATTACTCAGGATGGAGCTGTTTCAAAGGTATTCACGCCTTGTATAGCCAACCATTTCCCTCCCTTGACATCATATCTTTAACCAGCGTTATCATCTACTCTCATCCAGTTCTCAAACTCAGAACATCCACCATCCAAGTTTACATCAGTGGTATTAACTTCTTTGTGTAACTGTTTACCGGAGTTGCACCACCTTCCATTTCTCACCCTCACATCAATATGCTAATCAAAGGAATTTGCACTTAACCCTGACAGCAGACCTCCTCACCCAATGCATCCAAACCCTTCATGCAGTAGACCTATCCCCTTCCATTGGCTCAACTCTTCGATCCATGTTTCTTTTTTTGCAGTGCTCTGAGTTTACAGCCACCACTTTCACCTACAACCCATCTTGGCATGCAAGCATTTCAGATGTTTCCATCCACACTCCAGACACCCTTGTAAATCACAAACAAAGCATGACTGACCAGCTTGGCCTCTCTCACCCCATATTTTTCTTCCACCTAAATTTGTATTTGAGTCCCTTTTGAACCTATCCACAACTACATAAACTGTAGACTAGCTCACCACTCTTCTCCACAGGACCCACTTTTTGCCACAGAGCCAGGCAGATTTGCAACACGCTTCTGATTCCACCACCATTTCATCCCACCATGCCTGACCCTCATTTAACCCTTCACAAGCCTTCCTGTCATTCCAATGAACTAATTTGTGTCTATAAAGGGCATTGTATTTGTTAGTGAAGTTATAAATGGCATGGGATTTGTTAGTGAATCTACAGCTAAAAACAGAAGACAGTTAAGAGTATTTTAACACAAAGCCGCTATCAGTTCGGCTCTTCTCTCCAGTCTTCCCCAGATCGACAGTTTACCTACGCGGTATTGAAGCTTGGCTTCTACCTGCACCCAACAAAAGATTATCTTGCTTGTATGTTTTGTGAAACCCTGACTAATCCTCTGATTCCTGTGTCCAGGCTCATCTCACCAACCAACCTGTCTCCAACCAGCACCGGCTCCGCCAGTCACTCGCCAGCCTGCCTAAGCCATCAGCTCTTGCCAAGTGTCTCTTTGTGGTTCTGATAATAATAAACTGAAGCTATCACCCAATCCCTCTCTGTGTCAGTTGTGTATTTGGGTCCAGAATCATAACAGAATGATCTGGCCAGTATGGACCCAGCTGACTTCATGCAGGAATCCATCGAGCGATCTCCAGCCAAGGACAGCTTTTGACAGCATGAGCAGGATCCTCTTGGAGCACAGCCAGGCCATATTAAACCAAGTATCACAACTAACCACTCAAGTCTCCATGCTCACTGCCCAACGCTCTCTGTCTGCTGTCACAGCCCAAGCCAGCTAGCCTCTTCTCTCTGGTTCTCCACCAAGCCCTGCCAGTGTGCTTCTTACCCAGGATTCGTATGTCATGGACCCGGACCCCTTCACTGGAGAATTGGGGAGATGCTGGGGATTCCTCATGCAGTACTCCATGGTATTCAATGAAGGACCATTGACTTTCCCTTTGGACCAAACCAAGGTACATTATATTGCGGGTTTATTAAGAGGGAGAGACTTGGCCTGGGCAGAAGCTATCAACTCCACTCACCCAGTCCCCACGCTATCATTTGACACTTTCACCAACATGTTTAGAAATGTGTTTGACCATCCTGACCACAGTGGGAATGTCGCTAAGAGACTATTGGATCTCCGCCAGGGAGATAGAAGTGTGGCTGACTACTGTGATTTCCGCATCCTAGTGGCAGACACAAGGTGGAATGAGGAGGCACTACAAGCAGTTTTTAAGGGGCTGGATGAACAGTTAAAGGACGAGCTAGCCACTCGTGATGAACCTGCTAACTCTGATTCTCTTGTCTCACTAGCCATCAGAATAGACAGTCACCTGCGTGAACGACGCCGGGAGAGAGCCAGTCACTCCTGTTCATTCACCAACTCTCGCTACTCACCTCCACGTTCCACTAGGACAGACTGGTATCCACCAGCTAATAATGCCAGTCCTCCCTCTACACCACCACTGGAGGAGTCAATGCAGCTCGGCCGAGCTCACCTCTCCCTTGTATAATGCAACCAGAGGAGGATAAACACTGGGAGCTGCATGCACTGTGGCCAGATTGGTCACCTCCGGGAATCCTGTACGGTTCAGCCAAAAGATCGGACTCACCACTAACTGTGGGGGTAGTGGTGAGTTATACTGTTTCAGCCCTGTCTCCGGCCCTGCAATGACTATTGAGCTCTAAACAGTATCCCAGTGAAGAATAAATAACTGCTTCCCTTGATTAATGCCGCCTTCGAGCCACTAGGAGGAGCCACCATCTTCACCAAACTCAACCTCAGGAATGCCTACCACCTGGTCAGGATCCGCAAGGGAGATGAGTGGAAGACGGCATTCAACACACCCCTGGGCCATTTTGAATACCGGGTTATGCCTTTCGGATTCATCAATGCACCTGCAGTTTTCAGGCCCTGGTCAATGACGTCCTCTGATTTCCTCAATCGGTTTGTGTTTGTGTATCTGGACAACATCCTGATCTTCTCCCAGAATCAGATTGACCATGTCACTCCCGTCCGCAGGTCCTCCAGAGGTTGCTCTAGAACAAACTCTTTGTCAAGGCGGAGAAGTGATTTCCATGCAAGCTCTGTGACATTCTTGGGCTACATTATTGAGAGCGGGCAGGTGAAGACAGACCCGGAAAACCTGCCGGGGGGATGGTGCTCTCTCAGCGGTCCAGCTCCGATCACGAGCTCCATCCCTGTGCCTTTTTCTCTCGTCGACTAACCCCAGCAGAACGGAACTACAACCTTGTTCCAACGTTACCTACGCCAATGTTGCAAGATTTGGAGAGAGACGCTACCCGCAATCAACGCATCACGTACCGTCATCGGACACCAGCTCCAGAGCACACACCAGGTCAGGAGGTTTGGTTGTACTCAAAGAACATGCCCTTCAAAGCAGACTCCAGGAAACTAGCCCCCAGATTCTCTGGCCCATATGTCATGGAGAAGATCATTAACCCTTCAGCGGTAAGATAAAGACTTCCTCGCAGCATGAGAAATCACCCCACATTCCATGTTTCACAAATCAAACCATTGTCTTCCAGTCGTTTGTGTCCGGCGCCCCTCCACCTACTCGGGTCATCGACAACCATCCTGCCTACACCATCTGACAGCTATTGGATGTGCACCGCCAAGGCAGGGGTTTCTAGTACCTAATGGACTGGGAGGGATATGGCCCAGGGATATGGTCCTGGATTCCCCACTCATTCATTATGGACAACCAACTAATCAAAGACTTCCACCGGCTACATTTGGACAGACCAGGTGGGTTGCCAGGAGGCTCCCATTGAGAGGGGGTACTATCATAGTACAGCATACCATTCCTAGTGTTTGTCTGTTTGTCCCCTATTGGTTCTCCCTCTGTGTGTGTGTGTGTGTGTGTGTGTGTGGCTGGCTGGTGGGGCACGGCCTCCCAAGGAAAACCTCCAATCAAGAACTGACACACCTACTACACCTGATCCACTAATCAACACCTGGCAGTATATATACCCAACTCTTCTCTCCAGTCTTCCCCAGATCATCAGTTTACTTACGCGGTATTGAAGCTCGGCCTCGCATTCAACAAAAGATTATCTTGCTTGTATGTTTCGTTTGTGACTAATCCTGATTCCTGTGTCCAGGCTCATCTCACCGACCAACCTGTCTCCAACCATGACCGGCTCCGCCAGTCATTCGCAAGCCTGCCTAAGCCACCAGTTCTTGCCGTTTCCTTCCACGCACCAAGTGTCTCTTCATGGTTGTGATAATAATAAACTGAAGCTATCACCCAATCCCTCTCTGTGTCAGTTGTGCATTTGGGTCCAGAACCTACGTGACTCATAACAGGCACCCACCACAAAGGTTTCATTCATTTAGAGAATGGATTTTTTTTCTTAGCTCATGTTGCAATGTGTTTTTCTTAAATGCGTCCTAAATAAGATGCTTTCCTGGGGTTGGATTCCATTTCAGGGAATAGACATGTAGGGAATAGACATGTAGGGAATAGAGCTGAGTAAAGTTATCCTTTTTGACAAATCTAACATTGCAAATTGGACACATTTCCACACATATTTCTGCAGAACTGATCATATCTAATATCTGGCAAGTTACTATATTTGCCAGCCAGATACAATAGCACTCCATCAAACAGACAAAAAAGGAAAAATAGATGGGAAGATGTAGTATTTCACCAAATGTCTTAGTAGGCTTCTGCCATCTAGTGGACATTTGATTAAACTTTTGATAGTGAATTTCATATACTCAGGGCAGATTTGTGCATTTGGTGAGTTTAATTTGGAATGCTTATCAAACACAAATTTGGTATAATACTCATTACAAAGTGGCTCTTCTGATAATAATATTATCTACAGCTTAACATATATATCAAAGTCAACTTGTAACTTGTCAATATGACAATCAAAAAAACTAATAAAATGCAAATTTCAGTAGCCCTCAATCGTTACGGTCATCCACAACCTAAATTTGGGTTGGAAAGGTTGCTAACATGGACTAAGTGAGATGTTATTAAAAGTGCACAAATTAATTCTGCCTCAAAACAAAATAAATCTCAAATTAAATGCATTTTAGGTCCTGCCCATACTTTAGGCTTATAAAAAGGGGCTGACAACAATAAAGCTTGATGACTGGGCTCAGAAAAGGGGTAAACAGGAGGAAAGTCATGTGGGCATTTTTAGATATCAACTTGCTCTTGCGCATGTATTTCATGTTGTTGTATTCCTACGTTTCTTCTGCTGTGTCCCCTCCTCTTTATTCCTCATCCTGCCAGTTACAGGGACAGTTCCATCTAAATGGGATGCACAAGGCTGGAGATGTGGTTCTAGGTGGGCTGTTTGAGATCCACTTCTTTTCTGTCTTTCCTGACCTGTCTTTTACTTCAGAGCCACAACAGCCTACCTGCAATGGGTGAGTCTATCAGGGAAACAACAAAAAGCAGAAACTGGGGAAAATAAATCCCATTAGTACAATGTATTTTAGATATTACTCTGAAAGAATTATATTGTTTAGTAGTATGCCATATTGAACACTTTACTTTTTTGCAGTTGTATTTGATTATTATAATAATGTTTGCTAGTCTGTACATATTTGTAAAGTTACTGTATCATGTTGTATTTTTCAATACCAAACAGTTGTATTTTTTGTGTTAGTTTTGATGTTCTAGGATTCAGGCAGGCACAGACCATGGCCTTTGCTATTGATGAGATCAACAGAAACTCCAACCTGCTACCTAATGTGACTCTGGGATACAGTCTTTATGATAACTGCGTCAAACTAGGAATTGGATTCCGTGCAGCGTTGTCCTTAGTCAGTGGTCAAGAGGAGCAGTTTATATTAGACGAGACCTGTGTAGGAACCCCCCCAGTCCTAGGGATTGTGGGTGATTCTTCATCTACACGTTCTATTGCCATCTCCTCTGTCTTAGGTTTGTACAGAGTACCTATGGTAAGTCTTTGCGCCATACCATCTAATAATTATTTTGAATAATTTTGATTTAATTTCAACTTTAATGTAAACATGGAGTAATCAACCTTAAAAAGTTGAAAGAGCCAGTAAAGGCTTTGAATGTTTTTAGGCTGTACAGTTTGTGTCTTTCACAGGTGAGTTATTTTGCCACATGTTCCTGCCTGAGTGACCGGCAAAAGTTTCCATCCTTCTTTAGGACGATCCCAAGTGATGCTTTCCAGGTGACCATCAGCAAAATGAAAATGCATAAAAGAACGTATTTGCAGTTAAACTTTCCTCAAAAGAACTTCCCTGTACTGCAATGAAAAATATATTTCAGCCAGACAACTCGCATTTGAAATGTTTATTACAACAGCAGAACGAAGCTACACTTCCCAACATCTCTATGTAAATATATCTGCCGGGAGTGATGAGCAAATATCTTAAATCCCCTAGCCGGAGCCTGCAGGTGGATGCTGAGGTGGTGGTGGGGCTGAAAGAACGGGAAGCAATACTGATGCATGGCAGCAGTGGCATTGACAGGGCAGAGGCAGCTCAAAGAGACCGCCAAATGGGTAGTGTGTTCCGTAGATGATTGTGGAGAGTGAGGCATGTCACAGGTGTATAGCAGTGCAGCTCGAGTCGACTGCCTGAACTAGCTCGCGGGCGTCGCTCCATTCCTTTTATGTAAAACCAGTCACATTCTTTGTGTCAATGATGGAGTTGTTTGGACTCAGATAACAAAGCTGAGAGGCAATAATTAAACATGGTCTATTGTGATACCTGTTTCGCAGGTTTTCCACTGTAAGATTATTCCAGCCTGTCCACTAATCCCTCCACTCTGTATTCACTTAGGTGCGTGCTATGATTCAGATTCTAAACCGCTTTGGCTGGACTTGGGCAGGTCTGCTGGTCAGTGATGATGATTATGGACTCCACGCTGCCAGATCCTTTCAATCTGACTTTATTCAGTCTGGTGGAGGTTGTCTGGCCTATTTTGAGGTTTTGCCCTGGGGCAATGACCCAGCTGAACTAAGGAGGATTGTGGATGTGATGAAGAAATCAACAGCTCGTGTTGTCATTGTGTTTGCACATGAAAGTCACATGATCAATCTCATTGAAGAGGTTGGGCTTGAAAAACAACTTAATATGAATATTTAACTGAGGGGCGAATTCACAAAGGATCGTTTGCGGCCACTGATTGCATCATGAATTACTTGCAACTGCTATCTGCCCAGTCTCAAGGTCCGAGTCACATAAGATATTGCGCAAACACGCCCATAAGGTTTTGAGTCTGTTAAATGTTCATCTGCAATTTTCTGTAGAGGTCCCAGTAATATTAGTTCTTAAGGTGTACTGAAGTAGCCTATCACATGATATGGTTAAGCAACGTTTGAGTCAAAAAAAGTTATAAATGCAGTTGCAAGTACAATACTTTTCACTCATATCTTAAAATGTTTATGTAATTATCTATACTCCCCCTGCTCTTTCATTCGTTTCTGTCTGCAGGATGTCTCACGTTTTGCTATATGATGACTCACTCTGTATAGAGTTTTTTGTCAGAGTGATTATTTGGGGTGCTTTAACTGTGGGAGAGCTGTTTTCTCTCCTACTCTGCTCCATTCTGGATTGTTGCAGTGCGTAACCATAGCAACAGGTTTTATGTTGTTTTACAGTTTAATTCCCTCATGGTGAATATCTATACTATACTATCTGTGCCATCTGTGCACGTATGATATACTGTGATGCGCTATTGCTTCGCCTGGCAACAATCACTGCTGCTGGGATCACTGGAAAGTCTGGACTTAAAACCCTATAAATGCACTTCAGTTACCACCAACTCTGAAGACGCAAATAATTTTCACTCTAACGGAGTATGGCTCTTAGCGCTAGTGTTTTTGAATTGGACTTTTTTTGCAATGAGACCCATTTGCATGGGGCCAATTTTACGCCAAATGTATGCATAGCCTATTACCTACTTTAAATACATGCAAATAACACCGGAGCACCATTTCACCCTTTGCGGGTGCTTTGAGAATTACAGTTTCTTTTTGACTTGTGTGTACCGGTCGCAAAAGCTGCTTAATCCCTTTTGTGAATTCGCCCCTTAATGTTTTATTTGTCAAACTGAAATATTTAAATTACAATAATATATTGGCATGTAACAAATTTATGTCATTGAATCCTACCTCTTATTTGTTAATGGTGCTGTTAACAGGGTTTATTGTGAGATTACTTACTCAGACAAATTACACTTAACTCCAGTTATGATGATATGCATCACTTTCCTCATAATACTGTGTAAAAAACAGGATTGCGCATATGTATGAATGAGTAAGACAAGACATCAGCTGCATAAACTGTATAATTCACAAGACGAGACACTGCTGTAGTGGCATGGCAATATGAATTTACATATCTGGTATAATGAACAGGTGGTGAGGCAGAATGTGACAGGCCTGCAGTGGATGGCCAGTGAAGCCTGGATAGCAGCTACTGTGCTCCAGACCCCCCACCTCATGCCTTACCTGGGTGGGACAATGGGCATCGCCATCCGTCGAGGAGAAATAGCAGGGCTCAGGGAATTCCTCTCACGAATACGTCCTGACCTACACCACAACAACAATGTCTATGGAAATAGCATGGTGAGAGTTTAACCTTACAATCTGGTCTGGTATTTGCAAGAATAATATTTTGTTATATTTATAACATGCAGTTTTGAATATATTTCAGATTAATCAGTTTTGGGAGTACACATTTCAGTGTAGATTTGCACCACTTCCAGCAGGTTGGTTGGAAGCTGGGGGAGCACTATGCACTGGACAGGAAGATCTAGAGAATGTGGAGACTGAGTTCTTGGACATTTCAAATCTCAGGCCGGAGTACAATGTGTACAAGGCTGTCTATGCTCTGGCGTATGCCCTTGATGAAATGCTGCAGTGTGAGCCAGGGAGAGGGCCTTTCAGTGGGCACAGCTGTGCCACTTTGCAAAGACTGGAGCCATGGCAGGTGTGATATCAGTTTACACTCCACCTGTGTACATGACTAAATCCTGTGCTTTAATAGTTCTTGTAGGGCTGCATTTAGGTATAGGAGTAAATACAAAGCTATGATATTACTAATAGTAAAGAGCCGAGCAGATAGCTGTTGGGATTTTTTGTACAGCTGGGTGATGGCAGTGGATATTATTATCAGGTCAAAGACCACAATATCTTGTCACAGGTATCCAGAGATGTGACTCCACTATAATTGAAATTCTTTGTTGGGATTTTTAATATCTTCATATGTTCAGAAGAGTACTATGCAGTTTGATTATTGAATACTAGGTACCTCTGTGTTCACCATGGTCATATAGAATTATTTTTTATCTGTCCTCTTTGGTTTTCCTCAATCTTTTATTCTGATGTTCACAGCTTATGTATTACATGGAAAAGGTCAACTTCACCACACCATTTGGTGATCAAGTGTCATTTGATGAGAATGGTGATGCCCTACCAATCTATGATATCATGAACTGGCTGCGGCTCCCTGATGGAAGAACTAAACTTCAGAATGTGGGTGAGGTTAAGAGGTCGGCCTTCAAAGGTGAAGAACTTACAATTGATGAAGACAAAATCTTCTGGAACTTTGAATCAAAAAAGGTTACTTCTGCTTTTTCAGGCAGCTATTTGTTGGCCCATGGATAACTCATTATAGCAGTGTAACGTAGTGTAGGATATGAGATATGTATTTTTCTCCCTATAGCCACCCCAGTCAGTGTGCAGTGAGAGCTGTCCTCCAGGTACCCGCATGGCCAGAAAGAAAGGGGAACCTGTATGCTGTTTTGACTGCATCCCTTGTTCTGAGGGAAAGATCAGCAATAAGACTGGTTAGTATTTAGTTTTAAACATTGCAGTTTGGAGATAGAATATAAACATGTATGTCAAGACTTTCTCCTTTTTCATAGACTCCATGGAGTGCATCAGTTGTCCAGAGGACTTCTGGTCCAGCCACCAGCGTGACCACTGTGTTCCTAAGAAAACGGAGTTCCTCTCCTACCATGAACCTCTGGGTATCTGCTTGACAGCCACCTCATTGCTGGGCACATTTATCTGTGCTGTTGTCCTGGGGATCTTTATCTATCATCGAAGAACACCTATAGTACGCGCCAACAATTCAGAACTGAGTTTCCAGCTCTTGGTGTCACTTAAACTATGTTTCCTCTGCTCACTGCTGTTCATCGGCCGCCCCAGGCTGTGGACATGCCAGCTGAGACATGCAGCATTTGGGATCAGCTTTGTGCTTTGTGTCTCATGCATCCTGGTGAAAACCATGGTGGTTCTGGCTGTTTTCAAGGCCTCCAAGCCAGGAGGTGGAGCCAGTCTGAAGTGGTTTGGTGCTGTGCAGCAGAGAGGGACAGTTATTGTTCTTACTTCTATTCAGGCAGCAATCTGCACTGCCTGGCTTGTCTCTTCCTCACCATCTCCTCATAAAAACACTCAATACCACAGTGACAAGATAGTTTATGAGTGTGTAGTCGGGTCCACAGTTGGTTTTGCAGTGTTACTGGGCTACATTGGTTTACTGGCTATCCTCAGTTTTCTGATTGCATTTATAGCAAGGAATCTTCCAGATAGTTTCAATGAGGCCAAACTCATTACTTTCAGCATGCTGATCTTCTGTGCTGTGTGGGTGGCCTTTGTTCCTGCTTATATCAGCTCACCAGGCAAATATGCAGATGCAGTGGAGGTATTTGCCATCCTGGCCTCCAGTTTTGGTCTCTTGGTGTCACTATTTGGACCCAAATGTTACATAATCCTGCTAAGACCAGAGAAGAACACAAAGAAAGCAATCATGGGTCGGGGCATCGAGTCATAAAAACTACCCTTAAATTTCATAGGATAGAAGGAATCCTTATTCTCTACACAATACAAAAATACAGGCTGTAGGTAATAGGTTAATAATAATAACAATATTATGATATTGAGAAAGCAGGGCTGATGCCAAATAAATGTATTTGAATATGAAATCTCTTGCTACTTGGATCATATGTTTGTGAATACTTAAACACAACAGGTAATTCTCTTTTTTCCAGGATGTAGTTAAAGTACAAAGCACTTGCACTTCAAATACTTGTGACTTTTCATGGTTTAAGTTAATCTAACACCTGATTAAACTATAAGTTACTCTCTCCAAATAAATTATGCAGATAATTTGGGTTCATCTGACATTTTTGTATGCATTTATTTTTGACCTGTCTGGAGCTGATGTGGACTTAAAGATACACTTACCAGTTTTTATATTGCCCCCATATATAAATAGCTCCTCTCAACTCATGGGTTTCCAAACATCAAATATGGTTACCTCAGTATTATGTTACTTTATATTTTATTGTATATTGTATATATTTTATTCTTATTTTTCAGCTGCAGCACTATTTTATGTCTTAGATTCTAATTAGATTTTGTTCCACTTACGTGATTTTTCTTTATACATTTTTTTATATATATCTGTAAGTGCACAGTTGGGAGCCTGAGATCTGAGAATTTTATTGTCAGTGACTGATTCACTGTAATTGTTGTGTACATGATAATGAAAGAACTTCAACTGGAACTTGAACACTAATTGTACATGTGTGTGCGTGTATTTGTGTTGACATGCATATGAATATTCGACAAACACTCTAAAGTGAAGATCTATAACACTGCAAATTGGATAGACAAAGGTCTAATGGGATAACCTGTCTTGCACATGTTTCTGCAGAACTGATCATATCTATCTACCAAGTTACAATGGGTGCCAGCCAGATACAATAGCCCTCCATCTAACAGGCACATTGCAATGAAAAATAGATGCAAAGACATATTATTAAACCAAATGTCTTAGTATGCTGCTACCATCTAGTGGACATTTTATCAACCTCTGTTAATGTTTGATAGTGAATACCACGTACTCAGGGCTGATTTGTGCATTTGGTGAGTTTAATTTGGTATGGTTGTCACACACAAATTTGGGAAATACTCAGTGGCTCTTCTGATGCATATATGTATCTGCTCAGGTTTTAAACTGCAGAGTGATACGAAAGAAAACATGTATTTTACAACAAGGCAAGTAGATGTTTTACAGGAAGGTGAAACATATATCTACTTTATCTACTACTTAAATAGGCAATGTGTGAGATTTGGTCACAATTTTAGTTTAAAACATAAAAAAAAATGAACTAACCTTATGAACAGAATGTGAAGAAGTAACAGTTCTGACGTCATGTCAAAAACGTCTATGTATTGTGATGAAGGGATATCTACCGAAATTAGCATGCTAACGTGATACCCCCGGCCGGTCCTGTGTTGTAATACCACTTGTCCTTCGAGAGGCGATAGTTAGATAGCATAGCTGAGCTACATTACACAAGCTCTCTTATCTTTTTTAGTCTAGTAAATAAACAAAATAAACTCACAAAATGTCAAGAAAGGAAATATTCTTACACCTATTTGGCCACCAATGGAGGCCAGGTGGTCTCGGAGTCTGTGTTCGTTCTCGGTCTGGCTGTGTTCATTGGGAGGCTGTTGATCCCGTTTTCGTTGCCCACTCACCTGGCTCCGATTCTGGTGCCCATTCCGGACTCAGTCAGCTAATAGGACTGCTAAGTTAGCTGCATGGTTAACTGAGCTAACTAGCTAACGGCAGGTAGCAGCAGTTATGACCTGATATGTAATATGCTGCCCACTATTTTTTGTGGTATGAATTTGACAGGTGGAGAGTAGTCTCAATTCTTACACATTGCTCCTTTCATATACATATCAAAGTCCACTTAATATGACAAAAATAAAAACTAATAAACATCCAGCCATCCACAACTTAAATTTGGAGTGGAAAGGTTGCTAACATGGCCTTGTTGAGATGTTATTAAAAATGCACAAATTAATTCCGCCCCAATACAAAATAAATCTCAAATGAAATACATTTTAGGCCCTGCCCCTACTTTTGATTATGCCCTGATGGGTGGTGTTCAAGATTACAATACTGCAAGTAAATAAAAGGGGCTGACAGCAATAAAACTTGATGACTGGGCTCAGAAAAGGGGTAAACAGGAGGAAAGTCATGTGTGCATTTTTAAATATCAACTTGTGCTTGCTCATGTGTTTCATGTTGTTGTATCCCTACTTTTCTTCTGCTGTGTCCCCTCCTCTTTATTCCTCCTCCTGCCGGTTACAGGGACAGTTTCATCTAAATGGGATGCACAAGGCTGGAGATGTTGTTCTAGGTGGGATATTTCAGATCCACTTCTTCTCTGTCTTTCCTGACCTGTCTTTTACATCAGCGCCACAACAGCCTACCTGCAATGGGTGAGTCTATCAGAGATACAGCAAAAAGCAGAAACTGGGGAAAATCAATCCCATTAGTACAATGTATTTTTGATAATCAGATATTACTCTGAAAAAGTAGAAAGAATGTGTGTTTATGCTACTAAAACACTTTTTACTTTTTTTAAATTGTATTTAATTTTAATACTTATTGTTGCTATTGAACTGGGTTCATTGTTTGCAAGAACTGTAGTTGTGAAACATGTACATGTTGGCAAAATTACTGTATCATGTTGTATTTTTCAATACCAAACAGTTGTATTTTTTGCGTTAGTTTTGATGTTCTAGGATTCAGGCAGGCACAGACCATGGCCTTTGCTATTGATGAGATCAACAGAAACTCCAACCTGCTACCTAATGTGACTCTGGGATACAGTCTTTATGATAACTGTCTCGAACTGGGAATTGGATTCCGTGCAGCGTTGTCCTTAGTCAGTGGTCAAGAGGAGCAGTTTATATTAGACGAGACCTGTGTAGGAACCCCCCCAGTCCTGGGAATTGTGGGTGATTCTTCATCTACACGTTCTATTGCCATCTCCTCTGTCTTAGGTTTGTACAGAGTACCTATGGTAAGTCTTTGCACCATACCATCTAATAATTATTTTGGATAATTTTGATTTAATTTCAAATTTAATGACATGGAATAGTCAACCTTAAAAAGTTGAATGACCCAGTAAAGGCTTTGAATGTTTTTAAGATGTACATTCTGTGTCTTTCACAGGTGAGTTATTTTGCCACATGTTCCTGCCTGAGTGACCGGCAAAAGTTTCCATCCTTCTTTAGGACGATCCCAAGTGATGCTTTCCAGGTGACCATCAGCAAAATGAAAATACATAAAAGAAAGCATGTGCAGTTAAAAATTCCTCAGCATTGCAATAAAAATATATTCATTTTGTGTAACAGCAGGAGGTGTTTGGACTCAGATAACAAAGCTAAGAGACAATAATTAAACATGGTCTATTGTGATACCTGTTTAGCAGGTTTTCCACTGTAAGATTATTCCAGCCTGTCCACTAATCCCTCCACTCTGTATTCACTTAGGTGCGTGCTATGATTCAGATTCTAAAACACTTTGGCTGGACTTGGGCAGGTCTGCTGATCAGTGATGATGATTATGGACTCCACGCTGCCAGATCCTTTCAATCTGACTTTGTTCAGTCTGGTGGAGGTTGTCTGGCCTACTTCGAGGTTTTGCCCTGGGGCAATGACCCAGCTGAACTAAGGAGGATTGTGGATGTGATGAAGAAATCAACAGCTCGCATTGTCATTGTGTTTGCACATGAGAGTCACATGATCAATCTAATTGAAGAGGTTGGGCTTGAAATACAACTTAATTATAACTTAATATAAATATATAGCTTAATATTTTTAAGCTTTTTTATTTTTAGCTTTTATTTTTTAAACTGAAATATTTTAGTTACAATAACATATTGGCCTGTAACAAATAGATTGAATTGAATGCATCCTACCTCTTATTTGTTAATGGTGCTGTTAACAGGGTTTATTGTGAGATTACTTACTCAGACAAATTACACTTAACTCCAGTTATGATGATATGCATCACTTTCCTCATAATACTGTGTAAAAAACAGGATTGCGCATATGTATGAATGAGTAAGACAAGACATCAGCTGCATAAACTGTATAATTCACAAGACGAGACACTGCTGTAGTGGCATGGTAATATGAATTTACATATCTGGTATAATGAACAGGTGGTGAGGCAGAATGTGACAGGCCTGCAGTGGATGGCCAGTGAAGCCTGGATAGCAGCTACTGTGCTCCAGACCCCCCACCTCATGCCTTACCTGGGTGGGACAATGGGCATCGCCATCCGTCGAGGAGAAATAGCAGGGCTGTGGAATTCCTCTCACGAATACGTCCTGACCTACACCACAACAACAATGTCTATGGAAATAGCATGGTGAGAGTTTAACCTTACAATCTGGTCTGGTATTTGCAAGAATAATATTTTGTTATATTTATAACATGCAGTTTTGAATATATTTCAGATTAATCAGTTTTGGGAGTACACATTTCAGTGTAGATTTGCACCACTTCCAGCAGGTTGGGTGGAAGCTGGGGGAGCACTATGCACTGGACAGGAAGATCTAGAGAATGTGGAGACTGAGTTCTTGGACATTTCAAATCTCAGGCCGGAGTACAATGTGTACAAGGCTGTCTATGCTCTGGCGTATGCCCTTGATGAAATGCTGCAGTGTGAGCCAGGGAGAGGGCCTTTCAGTGGGCACAGCTGTGCCACTTTGCAAAGACTGGAGCCATGGCAGGTGTGATATCAGTTTACACTCCACCTGTGTACATGACTAAATCCTGTGCTTTAATAGTTCTTGTAGGGCTGCATTTAGGGTATAGGAGTAAATACAAAGCTATGATATTACTAATAGTAAAGAGCCGAGCAGATAGCTGTTGGGATTTTTTGTACAGCTGGGTGATGGCAGTGGATATTATTATCAGGTCAAAGACCACAATATCTTGTCACAGGTATCCAGAGATGTGACTCCACTATAATTGAAATTCTTTGTTGGGATTTTTAATATCTTCATATGTTCAGAAGAGTACTATGCAGTTTGATTATTGAATACTAGGTACCTCTGTGTTCACCATGGTCATATAGAATTATTTTTTATCTGTCCTCTTTGGTTTTCCTCAATCTTTTATTCTGATGTTCACAGCTTATGTATTACATGGAAAAGGTCAACTTCACCACACCATTTGGTGATCAAGTGTCATTTGATGAGAATGGTGATGCCCTACCAATCTATGATATCATGAACTGGCTGCGGCTCCCTGATGGAAGAACTAAACTTCAGAATGTGGGTGAGGTTAAGAGGTCGGCCTTCAAAGGTGAAGAACTCACAATTGATGAAGACAAAATCTTCTGGAACTTTGACTCCAAACAGGTAATTTCTGCTTTTTCAGACAGCTATTTTTTGGCCCATGGATAAATCATTATAGCAGTGTAACGTAGTGTAGGATAAGAGATATTTATTTTTCCCCTCTTTAGCCACCCCAGTCAGTGTGCAGTGAGAGCTGTCCTCCAGGTACCCGCATGGCCAGAAAGAAAGGGGAACCTGTGTGCTGTTTTGACTGCATCCCTTGTTCTGAGGGAAAGATCAACAATAAGACTGGTTGGTATTCAGATTTAAACATTGCAGTTTGGATATATAATATAAACATCTATGTCAAGACTTTCCCTATTTTCATAGACTCCATTGAGTGCACCAGTTGTCCAGAGGACTTCTGGTCCAGCCCCCAGCGTGACCACTGTGTTCCTAAGAAAACGGAGTTCCTCTCCTACCATGAACCTCTGGGTATCTGCTTGACAGCCACCTCATTGCTGGGCACATTTATCTGTGCTGTTGTCCTGGGGATCTTTATCTATCATCACAAAACACCTATAGTACGTGCCAACAATTCAGAACTGAGTTTCCTGCTCTTGGTGTCACTTAAACTATGTTTCCTCTGCTCACTGCTGTTTATCGGCCGTCCCAGCCTGTGGACATGCCAGCTGAGACATGCAGCATTTGGGATCAGCTTTGTGCTTTGTGTCTCATGCATCCTGGTGAAAACCATGGTGGTTCTGGCTGTATTCAAGGCCTCCAAGCCAGGAGGCGGAGCCAGTCTGAAGTGGTTTGGTGCTGTGCAGCAGAGAGGGACAGTTATTGTTCTTACTTCTATTCAGGCAGCAATCTGCACTGCCTGGCTTGTCTCTTCCTCACCATCTCCTCATAAAAACACTCAATACCACAATGACAAGATAGTTTATGAGTGTGTAGTCGGGTCCACAGTTGGTTTTGCAGTGTTACTGGGTTACATTGGTTTACTGGCTATCCTCAGTTTTCTGATTGCATTTATAGCAAGGAATCTTCCAGATAGTTTCAATGAGGCCAAACTTATTACATTCAGCATGCTGATCTTCTGTGCTGTGTGGGTGGCCTTTGTTCCTGCTTATATCAGCTCACCAGGCAAATATGCAGATGCAGTGGAGGTATTTGCCATCCTGGCCTCCAGTTTTGGTCTCTTGGTGTCACTGTTTGGACCTAAATGTTACATAATCCTGCTGAGACCAGAGAGGAACACAAAGAAAGCAATCATGGGTCGGGGCATCAAGTCATAAAACTGCACTTAATTTAATGAGACAGAATGTATCCTTGTTGTCTATACGATACAAAAACACAGCCAGAGAAGTAAGTTGGTAGTAATAGCAATGTTAAGATATTGAGAAAGCAGGGCTGATGCCATATTTGAATATGATCTTCTTAGCATTTGGATCAAGTGTTTGTGAATACTTAAACACAACAGTTTATTCTCTTTTTCCAGGATGTAGTTAAAGTACAAAGCACTTACACTTCAAATGCTTTTATTGTCTTTTGACTTTTCATGGTTTAGTTAATCTTACACCTGTTTATACTATAAGTTACTCTCTCCAAATAAATTATGCAGACTATTTGAATACATCTAACATTACTATATGCATTTCTTTTTGATCTACCCGGGGCTTTTGTTGACTTAAAGGGGCAATATGTAAGATTTGGCCAGCTTTTCAGTTTAAAACACAAAAAAATTAACCTTATCAACAGAATGTGAAAAAGTACAGGTCTGACGACATGTAAAAGATGGCTATGTATTGTGTTGCAGAGATATATATTGAAATTAGCATGCTAACTGCTAGTCCCGGCCCGTCCTGTGTTGTTATACCACTTGTGCCTCAAGAGGCGTATAGCTCAGGTAGTTTCAGCTGGTACGTTACATAAGCTCTCTTAGCTTTTTTAGTCTAATAAATAAACTCACAAAATGTCTAGAAATGAAATTTTCTTACACCTGTCTTTCACCGAACTAAGACCAGCTTAACTGCCTTATTAAGTCATCGTAAAACACACTCAGCAGGAACAAAATATAACTAACCAAAACCGTCTTGGTTAGTCTTTAAACTGTTCCAACAATCACCAACTCTGGTTTGGTCGAAATAAATCCTTAATCCACCGTGTTAGATGTAATAAATATTATGGGTTTACAGGCTGTTGCTGCCTCTCTGATGACCAACTTCCCTCTCGCTGCTCTTGGCTTGATGCCTCTCCTGTCCCAGCCTGAACACGGCATGTCTTCGTCATCCCTGGACTCCTTGTCGGAGCCACTGTAAATCACCTCTGTGATTTATTCCCTGTTGTCAAACTGGCCTCCGTCAGTCTCTGAGGCTGTGTTCAGTCCTGGTCTGGCCGTGTTCACTGGGAGGCTGCTGATCCCGGTCCATTGCCTGCTCGCCCGGCTCTGGTTCTGGTGCTCAGTCAGCTAATAGCACCGTAACTTAGTTATCTGCACGACTAACTGAGCTAACTAGCTAATGGCAGCTAGCAGCAGTTATGACCCAATATGTGACATGCTGCCCCCTATTGATTTGGAGTATGAATTCAACAGGTGGAGACTAGTCTCAGTTCTTACCCCTTTAAAAGGGCAATGTGTAAGAATGGTCAACACACAATTTTAGTCATCACACTCACCCGTTTTTATATCGCCCCATAAAAGCTCCTTTCAGCTGCTGAATTTCCAAACATCAAATGTCACAAAGTCAGTCTTTAAGAGAAGCAGAAATCTATGACTTTTCTTGAGTACAAAGGTATTGCAGGCAACATTATACAGATTAACAGCTTATACAGTATACCACATACAAGCATCTTAGTTGAAATGTGACTGAGCCTGAAGTGTTTTGAAATTTCACTGGTTGTTCTGTTCCAAAATAGAAACTTAAATAAGTTCAAATGTCCAAAGTATGGGAATCTATTACAATATCATTGAGTAATTGTTATTGATCATTAACATTAACACTCCAGATATAATATTGTTGTTAGATGGTGAAAACACAGTTACACATACTAGTGATGAGAGTTACGGCTCTTTGAAGGGAGCGGGATCTTATGGGTCCATTCCTTTCCAAAAGCCGGCTCTTTCAGCTCGCAAACGGCTCTTCATTCAGTACCACTTCTGCTGGTCACTGCCTAAGTTACATTCTTATTTGTTGCAAGAAATAAATATGCAAGATTCTTCACCTGCAATAGAAATATTCTGTCATATTGATGGTTAAAAAGTGGGATATGTCAAGAATAGAAGGGGGGAGGGGTCGGCTCAGATGAGACTCATCGCTCACTTAAAGGAGCCGGCTCATAGAGCTGACTCGTTCGCGACTGACACTACAACAAAAGTTACACAAGGTAACAGTAGTTCTATGAGAAGTGATGGAGCGTCCAGGTTTGTCCACAAAGTCTGTGAAGGAAAACAAGGAAATTTGGGTAATTAAGAGGGACCCACCCTACCCAGTATATAAATGGATGTTGTATCCTAGCACAGCTTCAGTGCAGCCTGTAGCCTTGGTCAGATCTAAAAACGAGGTTTGATTTTATGCTTACAGGAGCTCAAAACTTAAGAATCCAAGAAAAGTTTTGGATGCTCCAGATAAAAAAGAAACTCAAGCAAGGATTACAGTCAAAAAAAGAAAGCAATCAACAGTGAGGACAAACACAGATAACCATTGTGTAGCTTTTCCTTGTTGGAGAGCACTGAGAGAAGGGAAGGGACTGAAGGCAAACACAGATGTCATGTTACTGCTCTTGGACAGGTTGGTAAAATATTTGGAGTATGCTATGCGGCTATTACATTTACTCTAGCTAAATAATGGATTATTGTCTTGGAACTGTGGAAATTTCTCTGTATTTTTATAACTATTTCTAAACATGAGCCTGGGGCAAGCTCACTGTAGGCATACATCACTAGCACGCCTCGACAGTGTTTGTGTAATTGCTCTCACTGCTAGACGGGGGAGACAAAAGTTCCGCATTCCAGTTTTATGTAGGACTAATTTGCTATGAATTCTGGGTAATTAAAGCTTTTTTCAAACTAAAAAAAAAACTGCTCAGTGTCATCTCAAATATTTGCCTTCTGGGAGAATTCAACAGTTACGAGGAATTACATTTTAACTTTTTACTGGACAAATTCAGCCGAGAATGTTACAATATAAATTGAGATGTTGCTTCTTAATGTGACAGGGCTCAGTACTTCTACTATCTTGTCAGTCAGGATCGGGATAGTTTCCAAATGGAAATAACTGATGATGTCCTCACTGCTGTTTCCCTTCTCACCGCTTCAGGAAAGGGGAAATAGAGCTGAGTAAGGTCCTGCCTGGAAGAGTATGTGCATGCACTCACTATTATTGCAGTGAGGTAAACACATACACCTTTAAAGGTTTCTGTCTGTAATCATAGACAGTTATCATGTTGTACTTACCGTACTGTACTTAATTTACATCTTAGCATATATATTTATTACCTGTTTATTTACATCTCAGCATATACATATATATTTATTAGTACCTGATTATCCATGTACACATCACAGTATATATATTTATATGCATACCTGTCTACAATCTGTACTCATTATGTATATACATACTTCATTACTGCACAACCTATTTACATTACAGTTTATGCATTTTACTATCACTAACCAGGCTACCTCAGTATTATGTTTTACTTTATTTTATGTTATATTGCATATATTTTATTCTTATATTTTAGCTGCTGCTCTATTTTATGTTTTAGATTCTAATTTGAATTTGTTTCACTTACGTGATTTTTCTTTGTACATATTTTCTATATATATCTGTAAGTGCATAGTTGGATGGAGCCTGAGATCTAAGACTTTCATTGCCAACAACTGATTCACTGTAATTGTTGTGTACATGAAAATGAAATAACTTCAAATTCAAAACTAAAACACTCCAAAGAGAAACTATATAACATTGCAAATTGAATAGACAAAGGTCTAATGGGATAACCTGTCTTGCACATGTTTCTGCAGAACTGATCATATCTATCTACCAAGTTACAATGGGTGCCAGCCAGATACAATAGCCCTCCATCTAAAAGGCACATTGCAATGAAAAATAGATGCAAAGACATATTATTAAACTAAATGTCTTAGTATGCTGCTACCATCTAGTGGACATTTTATCAACCTCTGTTAATGTTTGATAGTGAATACCACGTACTCAGGGCTGATTTGTGCATTTGGTGAGTTTAATTTGGTATGGTTGTCACACACAAATTTGGGAAATACTCAGTGGCTCTTCTGATGCATATATGTATCTGCTCAGGTTTTAAACTGCAGAGTGATACGAAAGAAAACATGTATTTTACAACAAGGCAAGTAGATGTTTTACAGGAGGGTGAAACGTATCTACTTTATTTCCAACTTAACATACATATCAAAGTCAACTTAATATGATATTCAAAAAACTAATAAACACATTATGACTGTCATGTACATTTCAGTAGACCTTAATGATTATATCTACAACTTAAATTTGGAGTGGAAAGGTTGCTAATATGGCCTTGGTGAGATGTTATTAAAAGTGCACAAATTAATTCCGCCCCAATACAAAATAAATCTCAAATGAAATGCATTTTAGGCCCTGCCCCTACTTTTACTTATGCCCTGATGGGTGGTGTGCAAGATTAAACAATACTGTAAGTCAATAAAAGGGAGTGACAACAATACAACTTGATGACTGGGCTCAGAAAAGGGGTAAACAGGAGGAAAGTCATGTGGGCATTTTTAGATATCAACTTGCTCTTGCTCATGTGTTTCATGTTGTTGTATTCCTACGTTTCTTCTACTGTGTCCTCCCCTCTTTATTCCTCCTCCTGCCGGTTACAGGGACAGTTTCATCTAAATGGGATGCACAAGGCTGGAGATGTTGTTCTAGGTGGACTGTTCGGGATCCACTTCTTCTCTGTCTTTCCTGACCTGTCTTTTACTTCAGAGCCACAACAGCCTACCTGCCACGGGTGAGTCTGTCAGGGAAACAGCAAAAATCATTTTAGATATTACTCTGAAAGAATTATATAGTGTATTTTTACTTTTTTTGCACAGTTTTCTTAATTATAGATAATTTGTCCACAAATAACATTTAAAGCTTGTATGGCTGCAGGAACATAGCTCTTGCCAAAACAAGCCTTCGTGCACATGGGTAGTCCATACTTGCGTCCAGAGGGAAGTGGGGTAGAAGTGTGTGTAGAGTGGATGGTTTGGATCATGGTTGTTTGTGAGTGCTTATAATTATAATAATTACTGCTCTTCAACTGTCTTAATTGTTTAATAGTGTTAATCTGTAGTTGTAGATTTTGGCACAGTTACTGTATCATGTTGTATTTTTCAATACCAAACAGTTGTATTTTTTGTGTTAGTTTTGATGTTCTAGGATTCAGGCAGGCACAGACCATGGCCTTTGCTATTGATGAGATAAACAGAAACTCCAACCTGCTACCTAATGTGACTCTGGGATACAGTCTTTATGATAACTGCATCAAACTAGGAATTGGATTCCGTGCAGCGTTGTCCTTAGTCAGTGGTCAAGAGGAGCAGTTTATATTAGACAAGAACTGTGTAGGAACCCCCCCAGTCCTGGGAATTGTGGGTGATTCTATCTCTACAAGTTCTATTGCCATCTCCTCTGTCTTAGGTTTGTACAGAGTACCTATGGTAAGTTGTGTACCTTACCATCTAATAATTTATTTAGATCATTTTAATTTAATTTCAAATTTAGTGTCAATTGTAAACATGGAGTAATCAACTTTAAAAAGTTGAATGACCCAGTAAAGGCTTTGAATGTTTTTAAGATGTACATTCTGTGTCTTTCACAGGTGAGTTATTTTGCCACATGTTCCTGCCTGAGTGACCGGCAAAAGTTTCCATCCTTCTTTAGGACGATCCCAAGTGATGCTTTCCAGGTGACCATCAGCAAAATGAAAATGCATAAAAGAAAGAATGTGCACTTACACATTTATCAGAAAGAACTTCCCTGTACTGCATTGAAAAATATATTCATTATGTGTAACAGCAGTCACATTCTTTGTGTCATTGATGGAGTTGTTTGGACTCAGAACAAAGCTGAGAGGCAATAATTAAACATGGTCTATTGTGAAACCTGTTTCTCAGGTTTTCCACTGTAAGATTATTCCAGCCTGTCCACTAATCCCTCCACTCTGTATTCACTTAGGTGCGTGCTATGATTCAGATTCTAAAACACTTTGGCTGGACTTGGGCAGGTCTGCTGGTCAGTGATGATGATTATGGACTCCACGCTGCCAGATCCTTTCAATCTGACTTTGTTCAGTCTGGTGGAGGTTGTCTGGCCTACTTCGAGGTTTTGTCCTGGGGCAAAGACCCAGCTGAACTAATGAGGATTGTGGATGTGATGAAGAAATCTACAGCTCTTGTGGTCATTGTATTTGCACATGAGAGTTACATGATTAATCTCATGGAAGAGGTTGGGCTTGAAATACAACTTAATTAAAATTTTCGTTTAATAACCTGTAAAATATAATTATTATATTTTATTTAATTGTTAAAGGTGCTGTTAGCTGGCTTTTAGGGTGAGATCACTTACTCAAACAAGTTACACTAAACTCCAGTTGATAATATGCATCATTTTGCAAGACATCAAACTGTGTATAATTCAGAAGACTAGACACGACTTTAGTGGGATGGTTGTATGACTATATATTTGGTATAATGAACAGGTTGTGAGGCAGAATGTGACAGGCCTGCAGTGGATGGCCAGTGAAGCTGCGATAGCAGGTATTGTGTTCCACACCCCCCACCTCATGCCTTACCTGGGTGGCACACTGGGCATCGGCATCCGTCGAGGAGAAATAGCAGGGCTCAGGGAATTCCTCTCACGAATACGTCCTGACCTACACCACAACAATGTCTATGGAAATAGCATGGTGAGAGACAATCTGATGACAACTTGCAACAATAATATATTGTTATTATTTCTGTTAACATGCAGTTTTTAATGCATTTCAGGTGAAACAGTTTTGGGAATACACATTTCAGTGTAGATTTGCACCACTTCCAGCAGGTTGGGTGGAAGCTGGGGGAGCATTATGCACTGGACAGGAAGATCTAGAGAATGTGGAGACTGAGTTCTTGGACATTTCAAATCTCAGGCCGGAGTACAATGTGTACAAGGCTGTCTATGCTCTGGCGTATGCCCTTGATGAAATGCTGCAGTGTGAGCCAGGGAGAGGGCCTTTCAGTGGGCACAGCTGTGCCACTTTGCAAAGACTGGAGCCATGGCAGGTGTGATATCAGTTTACACTCCACCTGTTTACATGACTGTGCTTTAATAGTTCTTGTAGAGCTGCATTTAGGTTATAGGAGTAAATACAAAGCTATGAGTTTACCAATAGTAAAGAGCCAAGCAGATAGCTGCTAGGATTTTCCCACTCACTGGGTGATAGCAGTGGATAATATTATCAAGTCAGAGGCAACAATATCTAGTCACAGGTATACGGAGATGTGACTCCACTTTAAAGGAAATGCTTTGTTGGAATTGTTAATGTCTCGATGTGTTCATGATTGTAGTATGCAGTTTGATTATTGAATACCAGGCACATATAGAATTTTTTTTATCTGTCCTCTTTGGTTTTCCTCTATCCCTTATTCTGATGTTCACAGCTTATGTATTACATGGAAAAGGTCAACTTCACCACACCATTTGGTGATCAAGTGTCATTTGATGAGAATGGTGATGCCCTACCAATCTATGATATCATGAACTGGCTGCGGCTCCCTGATGGAAGAACGAGACTTCAGAATGTGGGTGAGGTTAAGAGGTTGGCCTTCAAAGGTGAAGAACTCACAATTGATGAAGACAAAATCTTCTGGAACTTTGAATCAAAAAAGGTTACTTCTGATTTTTCAGACAGCTATTTGTTGGCCCATGGATAAATCATTATAGCAGTGTAACGTAGTGTAGGATATGAGATATGTATTTTTCTCCCTATAGCCACCCCAGTCAGTGTGCAGTGAGAGCTGTCCTCCAGGTACCCGCATGGCCAGAAAGAAAGGGGAACCTGTGTGCTGTTTTGACTGCATCCCTTGTTCTGAGGGAAAGATCAGCAATAAGACTGGTTGGTATTCAGATTTAAACATTGCAGTTTGGAGATAAACATGTATCTTAAGTCTTCCCCTATTTTCATAGACTCCATGGAGTGCACCAGTTGTCCAGAGGATTTGTGGTCCAGCCCCCAGCGTGACTACTGTGTTCCTAAGAAAACGGAGTTCCTATCCTACCATGAACCTCTGGGTATCTGCTTGACCGCCACCTCTTTGCTGGGCACATTTATCTGTGCTGTTGTCCTGGTGATCTTTATCTATCATCACAGTACACCTATAGTACGCGCCAACAATTCAGAACTGAGTTTCCTGCTCTTGGTGTCACTTAAACTATGTTTCCTCTGCTCACTGCTGTTTATCGGCCGCCCCAGGCTGTGGACATGCCAGCTGAGACATGCAGCATTTGGGATCAGCTTTGTGCTTTGTGTCTCATGCATCCTGGTGAAAACCATGGTGGTTCTGGCTGTTTTCAAGGCCTCCAAGCCAGGAGGTGGAGCCAGTCTGAAGTGGTTTGGTGCTGTGCAGCAGAGAGGGACAGTTATTGTTCTTACTTCTCTTCAGGCGTCAATCTGCACTGCCTGGCTCGTCTCTTCCTCACCATCTCCTCATAAAAACACTCAATACCACAATGACAAGATAGTTTATGAGTGTGTGGTCGGGTCCACAGTTGGTTTTGCAGTGTTACTGGGCTATATTGGTTTACTGGCTATCCTCAGTTTTCTGATTGCATTTATAGCAAGGAATCTTCCAGATAGTTTCAATGAGGCCAAACTCATTACTTTCAGCATGCTGATCTTCTGTGCTGTGTGGGTGGCCTTTGTTCCTACATACATTAGCTCACCAGGCAAATATGCAGATGCAGTGGAGGTATTTGCCATCCTGGCCTCCAGTTTTGGTCTCTTGGTATCACTGTTTGGACCCAAATGTTACATAATCCTTCTGAGACCAGAGAGGAACACAAAGAAAGCAATCATGGGTCGAGGCATCCAGTCATAAAAACTGCCCTTAAATTTCATAAGACAGAATGAATTATTTTTCTCTATACAATAGAAAAACACAAGCAGAAAAGTAGGTTAATAGTAATAGCAATGTTAAGATATTGGGAAAGCAGGGCTGTTGCCAAATAAACGTATTTGAATATGATCTTCTTAGCACCTGGATCATATGTTTGTGAATACTTATACAAGAAGTTATTCTCTTTTTCAGGACGTAGTTAAAGTACAAAAGTTACTTTCTCTGATTAAATTTAGTTTAGTTTAGTCTCAAAACCCAAGCCTGACATCATCAGGGTTATTTTTTCAGACTTTGGAATCCAGAGCTGGAATAGAAGTCACACTATTGCTTTCGCAGGCTGAGTAGTACTTTCTGTGATATGTAAACTAAAGAGAGAGGAAAACAACACGTAACAAAGGTCCCCAGCCGGACATTGCGGTTCATGGTCTGTGCCTTAAATCCCTAGCTACTAAAAACATATAATTCATCAAAATTGAAAATAAATTTTGGAGTAGTCTGAGTGTCCATCCCTGCCATCAAGCCACCAAAACTGCTCTTTGTGAATTTGCCATACTGTAAGAGGTGGTCTAAACACCTCTGAGGCAGAAACGAAAGTATATGTAATCCATTGTCAACATGACGTGGCACTTTTGCCTCCACAACCACACCTGACTGATACTAAGTAGACCTAATTTGCTATGAATTCTGGCTAAATTAAGACTTTTTCAAATTCTAAAATCATTGCTGATGCTCAGCTCTGTTTGCTGAGCTACATTTGAAGTTTTGCATGTTCTTGTCTTTATTTCAGATGTACCCAGGGAACTTATTTTGGGGGGTTTTAAAACTTGTTTTGTTTTGTTCTGTGCAACTTGGAGTACTTATGTATTTGCTTGTGTTTTCTCTATTTGCTGCATCTTTTTATATTTTCTTTTGATGCAGTCCATTGAGCTCTCATGGCGACTGTAATAAATAGTATTTTTTCTTCATGATATTGATCACAGTTACTTCACAACAATGTATGCATGTATCAGGAACAGATACTGATACTTTTCATTTATGTGCATCCATGGTACAAAAAACAATTTAACACAAGACAGGAGCCTTCTTTCACTCTATGCTTTTTAAATGACTGACTGGTCTTTTAACAGAGACTTCAACACAGGCAACAATTTAATATGAACTTTATTTTTTATTCTGTCAAAGGTTTAATATGTTATAAGTAATTACCGACAGGGCCTTTAGGTAATGTTTGTTATTTCCATTTTACAACACTGAATAAATATAGTAAATGCATTAAATTTGAAAAGGAAGGAAATATAAGAGGACCTAAACATTGGCCATACAGTGAATATTGGTCATATTTGATTAACTAAAATATCGACATTGCACAGACAATAATCTGAATAGAAATAGCTTGTCCTATATAGACACCTGTCCCAAATATAGGCAGGTTGAGTTCAGTGATTGAAGCAAATAAAAGCCCGGGCTATTAATTTAAGTCTTAGATGACATACATAACATAATTTAACTTATGTACGTAACTTAACTGATGTAACTAACATACTTATTTTAATCCAAAACGTGATCTTTTCCTATACGTAACCAAGTAGTTTTGTTGCCTAAACCTAACCAAACTGCGACCGTTTCACAACGTTAATGTGTTTATTATTGTTACCATGACAACGAAGGTCACCTGACAAAGGTCACCTGACTTTGTCCTTACCTGCATGTCCAAAACTCATGAAATGTGCCATCTGTAAAGGCGTTAAATGACACGCGAAAAGCTTAAAATGCGTAGACATGACACGCAAATGTTCAGTGTGCTATTTATATGCCATTCCATGAGATCACGTTGTCAAAAAACCTCTACTAAATCCGTGCCAATTACCACAGTCCTCGTTCAAAGTCAATTCAGCTTGGTGTTTATTGTCCTACTTGGAAAATTTGACTTGGCAGACAATTGACATGTATTACCTATTTAGGGATAGAAGAAAATTTGTAAGGCCATTTATTCTGAAACAAGATTAAGCAGGATGTTGCCCTCTGGTCATTTCTCATTTTAAGCCAGACTCTCACTAATAAAGATGAATAGAGTTCTTTGGGTAAATCTTCTTTCTATATGCTTCCCATTCCCCATTCTTTGCATAACTTTAAAGAACTGGATTAATTATACAGAAACTTCATTTGGAGAGGTAAAAGGCCAAGGATCTGGATTTGTGTTCTATAACATCATAGTACATCGTGGTAGTTTACTGCTTTAAAATCTTTGATTCATATTAGTGGGCATTTTAAATGAGACCATTGCAAATTTGGCTAGATTCTCTGATTCAGATCCCCTGGCAACTGACTGAAGACGTTATGGTTCAACCAATAAGGGTTCAAGTCCTCCAAACCTTTCTCTTTCCTCAGGCTCCATACTTTTAAATTCAATACATACATAAAAACGGTTTAATAATTATTTAGGTATTACCCTCAAATGGTCTGACCACCCTTTTATTATGTTACCTACAGTACTTCAAATGGGCGCACTTCTGGGATTCTAACCTGATCTCCCCAAAAATGGCAATTCTTTAAATTATTGTGAAGTGCAATCTAATGTAACTCCCTCTCAAAACTCTCAAAATCAACATTGCATCATTGAACAGTTGCATCACTACAAAAAACAAAAACACAACTTTGCTTACTTACTTACTTTTATTAATGGGTCTTTATGATGTTATTTTTCTTATGCTGTACAAGGTTTGTTACATTAGCAATAGTTGTAAACTCTGAAGGAAAACAGGCCTATGTTTTCAATTTTGAAAAGTTGAAAAAATATGCGAAATGCAGGTTATTTTTTTAATCTAAAACACAAACTATTCATTTGTCTATGTGAATACACCTGACATTATATGGTCACTACTGATAGTAGCAGAAATTCATCACACACATTTTAGGAAAACCCAAAAGAAAAAAATATTGTTTTCTTTCAACACAGTACCATATAAATAAAATGAATGCATGCAGAATGATGAGGAAATGATAACTTAGGTGACTTACAATGGCTTTTAAATTAATATTGCTCTAATTTATTAATTCACAGCATGCATTAGTTTTCTTTGCTACCTAGCCATCAGGTGTTTCTTAGTGTTTATCTCTGGCCTCAAAAGAATGATGAAACACTTTGGAGCAAAGATACAGAAAAGTAAACCATAGCTAGAGGCAAGAATTGCAAAAATCTCTACAGCAACTGCATATTTTCCAGGAGAGCTAACATAAGCAGGAACAAAAGCTACCCAAACAGCACAGAAAATCAGCATGCTGAAGGTGATCAGTTTGGCCTCATTGAAGTTGTCAGGCAGTTTCCGAGCAAGAAAGGCCAAGAGGAGGCTGGTGCAGGCCAGCAGGCCAATGTAACCCAGAACCAGAGAGAAGCCCACCACAGAGACCATGGCACACTTCAGGGTGACTTTTAACCCTGGGATATCCAAGTCAGCTTGAGGCACCGGGGGGCTGAGCAATAGCCAAAGAATACAGATGATAACCTTGATGAAAAAAAGCATTGCACAATGTCAGGTTAATGCATATAAAATGCTTAATTTTGTTATTAAAAAGTGCATCTGCAACTCTGACCTGTATACAGGTAAAGAGGCAAACACTTCCTCTCTGTTGGCCAGGACCAAACCACTTCATCAAATCTTCAGCTCCAGGCCGAGCTGAGCGGAAAGCTGCCAGAACAACTAAGGTCTTGACTTGGAGGCAGGAAACACAAAGTACAAAGCTGATCCCAAAGGCTGCCTGCTGGAACCGACAAGACCAGACTGATGGACGACCAATGAACACCAGTGAGCACAGGAAGCAGAGCTTCAGCGACAGAAGAAGCAGGAAGCTCAGTTCTGAATTGTTGGCTCGCACCTTAAAATGAGAATTGGGATTAAATTTATATTAAAAAGACAAGCACATTAACAACATAGGATGGATTCATTGAGATTATTTCAAACACATTTTTATATACAGTAATGCAGAATTCCTTTTTGTCAAATATACTGACCTAAATAACTACAAACCAAAAAGGAGTTGTAGAAAATGTACAGTGTAGTCTCCATTACATTACTATCGGTTCTTACAATAGGTGTATGACTGTGGTAAAGAAAAACCGCAAACACAGCTGTTGTCAGCACGACACCAGACGCAGCAACTGTGGTCAGAGTAATTCCCAACGTTTCATTAAAGGAAAGGAAGTCCAACTGGCGAGGGATGCAGGCAGTTTGTTTAGCATTGGACCAGAACTCTAATGGACAATGCTCACAGTGAAGAGAACCTGAGAGAGGAAGGAAGACACACAAAAGAGGGAAGTAGGAAAAACGAAAAGGGGGAAAATATAGATGAGCTGAAAGTATTATACAAAATCAGGGTTACTGCATATTGGAAGGTTGTGCTGCTATTGCAGTGCTGACTGGATAAAGTGTTTATGGGAACATCTTATGTAATAATTTCCTCACCAATTTTATTGCTTATCTCCCCATCAGCACATTGGATACAGTCAAAGCAGCAGAGAGGTTCTCCTTTCCTGTTGGCCTTCCGGGTGCCTGGGGGGCAGCTCTCACTGCACACTGAAATAGGCACCTAAACAACAAGTAAAACCATATTCTCTAGTCTTGTGAATCACATTAAATATTTAATTCAATAGACATTTTGGTATTGGGCTGAATCAAGATTCTTCCTTTTTAACCACCTGATTGGATCCTGTGCTCCACTGAATTGCTGACTCATTAAGGTGGAGGTCAAATCCGTCCACACGACCAATCATAACAAGTTTGAGTGGCCCCATAGGGGTGTTCTGCCAGTTGACAAGGTCGTACTTTGCTGGAATGTCGCCCATTTGGAAATAAAACTTTTCACCCTGTGGTGTGGTGAAATTCACCTTGTTCAAGTGCTGCAACAGCTGAAAGCATCACAGTGTTGAAATGGTAAATATTTTACTTAAAAGTAGATGAACAGTATTGCAGCAATTTTTATGCAACTACTTAATGTCCCCATATCAATCCCCTAGAACTTTGCAAACATAGATTGTGAAAGTCGAAAATGCATCTCATAGAAGTGTTGAAATAGGCATAATCATTTATACCTCTATGGGTTTGATATGTTTTGGAAAGGAGCAGGTGGAGCTGTTGTTACCAGTAGGGCTGTCTCTATCAGGGCAGGAGAGAATGCTGTGAAGGGCATGGGCTGCAGCATAAACAGCAAGGTAGACATTATATGTCACCCTTAGCTGAGAGATGTCAGTAAAGAGATTATGAACTCCCTCCAGGGACTCTGTCCCACTGCAGGGTGGTAGAGAAACCTTTTGAAGCAAACTGATTGGTGGTGAAGAAGCATTTGAAGAAAGAAGTGTGGCCCCAGGACTACAACCAAACTCCTTTTCCCAGAATTCTCTTAAGAACTCATCGTAAGGACGATGAGATGGGTTCAAACTTTTGAGGTAATTTTCAAATCCAGGTATAGTTGAACTTCGAATGGCCACACCAAGAACACCACTTGCCACTTTAAAAGTGGCAAGATTTTGGAGAAGATCTCCACTGGTGCTCCAAGCCTCACTGGCCAGAAACTGTCTGTCAGTCACCTAGTGATAGCAAGCAGACAAGATCAAAAGATCATTTTAAAAAGCTATTATGTTTCTCGAATAGGATCAGTTCTGTTATTATGTACAGATTCAATATACAATTTTATTTCAGTTGCTCACATTTATCTTGTCTAGTTGCAGGAACAGTTCCCTCACATCTGTATACCAGGTAAAAATCACAATCACCCTCGCAGTCGAGGCCTGAATTGTGAGTGCTGCTCGTCTGGCATCACTCACAATGTTTTGCCTTTGGAGAGTCTCTACAAATGCCAGACACACTCCTGCCCCTTGAGTCTCCTCCTGAAATACCTGACATATACAGGTAAAAGGAGCAAAACAATGACATGAATTAAAAGCATTAAAATATTGTATTTATGTAGATTTCTTGTATAGATGCCAAAACATTTCTCCTACAGCAAATATAACATCAAATGGAAACACCTTTATTGCAACATGGCCATAATCGTTGTTTGCTACCACTGCTCCAATCCAGGTCCAATTGAAGCGTATGGCAAGCTGGGCAATAGCCCGAGCTTGGTAAATATCACTGGGGATGGTTCTGAAGAAGTTAGGAAATTGACGCCTGTCACTTAGACAGGGACAACTAGATGTGTAGCTCATCTAAAAAACAACATACATACATAGATATTGTGATATCAAGTTACAAGTTATTCTGAACTGTCACACACATTACAATTGTTATAAATTTCACCCTTGGATTATGTTTTCCCCTCTAAGAAGACTGTGTGCTGCAGTTTACAGTAAATAGTTTCCTTTTGCTGTGAGGACAGCAAAAAGGAACCTATGCTTCCAATCAAAAACTATAAATGTTATGTTAAATGTGGTTAATGTTAAACCACAGAGTGAAAAACAAATTTTAATATTATGATTTTTAAAATCCCTTTAAATAAACACCAATACATTTGGGGATTTGAATGGAACTCACTAAAGGTACAGAGATTGGCCCCAGGATTCTGGAGAGTATCTGGGCTTCTGTAGATGAGGCACCACCAATGATCAAAGGAACAGGCTGATCACCTGATGACATTATAAGATATAATGAAATAAAGTCATTTGTTAAATAGAAATACTGCTTGGTTCTGTTTCAAATACAAGACTGCAGTGTTTTAAGGATATACATCAATTCCATGCAGAGTTTGATTTACTACCTCTCCTTTCTCCGATTTCCTCTCCATACTCAGTAGAATAGTCTGGCGGGACTGCTAAATTACAGCTGGTGCTTTCTCCTCCAACCAGTGACAGTGCTGCCTGCATAGCCCAAGGGTGTAGGGCACAGCTATCACGAATATGGTACCCGAGCTTCACACCTGGTAGCAAGGTTGTACTATGATTGATTTCCTCCAGCGCAAACACCATAGCATATATGTACTGTAATGGAAGATTTTCCAAACTGAAACCACAGGAGAGAATGAGAGAAATATCAGTCAAAATGCTGAAGTGATTGTGAAGCTACTAATCTGTAGTTAGAACACTATACTATAATGTCAAAACATATTTTAAGATGTGAACATGAAGTAACCACTAATAGTTATTGCCTATGGATTAGAAAAGATACAGCTAATAATGCATCTTGTGTTTGTCAAACATATGCATTGCATTAAACAGTATTCACAGTAAACAATGCAGTTCAGATTTTTACCCAGTACAAGATTTGTAGTGTGGCAGTTGAGTGAAGTCGTTGTCTATAGCTGGAGGATTGTAATGAAGATTAAAGAGCCCACCAATAACTATGTCTCCATCCTGGAACAGACCCTGGTCGAATGGTGTGCCCCACCGAGAACAAGTCACTGTCTGAACCACCTGCAACCCCACCCTGAGCCCCAGCAGTCTGACCATAATCCCCATAAGGAAAATGGATGGGACAGAGGAGGGCCACACGGTGAAGAGCCAGGATAACCAAGACATGGATGCAGCTGTTCTGGACATTTTAATTTAACAATATACTCAGTTAGATAACTTCTCATTGGCAGAACATACATAAACAAGAGTTGCAATAAACAGTTAACAGTTCATGAAATTAAAATGTCAAATTCAATTAAATCCCTCTTAATGCAACAGGAAAAAGTTCATATTTTAACCTTAAGAAATCCACCTGTAAAGAAAATTATTTTAATGACAAGATGTACATTACAACAGAAATAACTTGCACTGACAAATGACAAGGTATCTAAAGTATGACATACCCCCCTTCCTGCTCTGCACAACATAGATGTTGTTCTGGGTATTTATAACAGCTGTAAAGCCCATGGTGGAATAGTAAACAGGATGACCAAATCAGTTCTTTCAAATGTAAGGGGAGGGGCATCGTAGTGAGGGGGAAAGTGGGACTGACGATGCTGGGCACCAATGGGGGGAGTGCCCTCGAAAAGCCTGAAATGAAAAGTTTGTTTTTGTTTGCATTTTTTTTATTTCTATGCAATTAGTGTCATAACTAAATTAAATGTGGCTGAATAAATCAGTTGAGAGACTGAACTTTGTATCCAAAATAAAAATAGTGGAGGCTGTCTGAGGCCCCTCTCACCGCTCACAAGAGGGCCATATGGTTTAATCCGCCCCTGTTCTCGGATTCCTCCCTAAATGCAGCTACTCGAGCTGAGTGGCTGCTGATGCTGGAGCACCAAAATGCACTAAGGCTACAACCACACTACTATGATCTCCATCCAGACGAGCGTTTCAGCCCCATTTCTGAAATAATCTACATCCATACTAATACGCCTCAAAACTCGTATCACGTAACTAATCACATACACTGGGCATACGGTGTAAACAGGAAGCAGGACAAAAATAATGAGGAAGAAAACGTGACTGCTCTTCACAAAATCCTCCCGGATAATGTTGTTTTTATTAAAACATTGTCAATAGCATTTTGTTGTTTGTTGTTTCTTTTCCATCATTGTATTTTCAAAGTTCTTTTATGTGTTTCTAAATATAAACAATATAACATCTATTCCATCAATGTACAAACTCAAATACTCCACAATATAGCACATACTCCCAGTTCACATTTGCCAATGATGCTTATAGCCTACATAACGATAAATATTGATGCATCAAAACGAATCCCTGACTGACAACAACGTCCATGAAACGTACTTGTAGTTACACATGTTTCCCGTTTCTGTTTATGTAGTCTGTGGATAAGCATTGTGGCATAACTTTACTGTGTTTTTGGTAGAAGCTGACGTCAAGATCCTTCACTTCGGGCTCTGTACTCAGTGTTTTAATGTTTTGATGCTCCTTCCACATTCAAAAGTTTTCTCGACATTCCCCAGGAACCACAACATCATTAATAAAATGAAATCATGTAGGGCTGATATTGCCACTGGATTTGGGAATTGTCACAAATTGCTCAAATAATAACTTGTATCCTGAGCATGTAGGCAGTAGTAGCATTATAAAATGCTGAATTTAACTGCACAACAGCTGCTAGCATTGACAACAAGGTCAGCAATGCCAGTTCGTTATCCATGTTGAATTAGTCATGCTTTGTGTTTGTTTTCTTCCAGAAAAGGGTTATGTGATAGGGGCTTGGTGAGTCAGGGAAGGACATGTCGTGACTGATAAGACCCAAACAAGAAGCAAACATGGGTGGCCACTTCATTGTTTCCAAAACCCTGCGTTTTGCCCGTCCAGACTAGAACACAACCCCAGAGTTTTCAAACGAAAATGGGGCCAGCAGCGTTTCCAAACTTCTCTGTTTTCGGGGCTCAAACACACTGCAATAGTGTAGACGCTAGGTGCAAGCGTAGCAAAACTTAAGCTGCATTCACACTACTACGTTTTCATTTTAAAAAAACATAAGTCTGCCAGTATGGGGCAAATGTTGGAGAGGGTTGTTCTGGAGCAGTTTGCATAGGGGCTCCCGACCGGGGCTGCGGAGTAGGTCAAGTGCCACCGGCCCACAGACCTGGCAGTCGCTGTCACCTTGGCAGAGGACTACCTTGCCATCCACCCCCAGGACTAAATGCCCGAGGGCCAACCCCTGGCGGCCGCTCATCCATCGCTGGCTCCGCAGAAGAAAGACATCGACCCACAGCAACCAACACCATCTCGCCCTCTCCCTGTGCCACACTCTAACACTCCCTCTGCTCTCTCTCCACCCAAGGTTCCAGCCACTACAAGCTCTGCTCAAAACCTGCAGGGGGCTACTCGGACCACGGGGCAGGAATGCTGGAGGTGCAGGCAGCCCGGACACTGCCGCCATGAGTGACCACTCATGGAGGTTGGAGAGGTGATTCGCGTTGCCGGTGCTCCGACATCCTACCCCGGTCCAGGAGGGGCATACAGTGTTTCAGTAAGAAACCAAGGGGGTATACATCAGGCAATGGTGGATTCGGGATGTACGCAGTCTATTAATCACCAGAACCTGGTTCAATCTGGAGCTTCCGTGGAGGCTTTGTGGGAAGATATTAAATGTTTACATGGGGATGTTCACAGATACCCTGTGGTGCCGGTGGAAATTAGACATCGGGGGAAAACATATACATTATTAAGGCTGCAGTTAGCTCCCACCTGATGTACCCCCTGATTTTGGGTAGAAATTGGATCGGGTTTAATAGACTAGTGGGGCAATGTGTGGGGGTGCGTTCACATCCGACAGGGACATGGGATATGTGTGCTGTGCTCAGTGGTGATGCAAGGTCATCCAACGCTGCAGATAGGGAGGGGGAACCAGCAGTGCCTTCGCAAGAGACGCCGCAGGCTCCTGTGTTACCCTCCATTGAAGATTTTGCACTGGAGCAGTCTCGTGACGATACTCTACGCTTTGTCTTTGACCAAATGATAAAGATTGATGATTATTTGGTTTCTTTGATTAGGGACAGGCTGTACAGCCCAATTCTATTGGCCTGGAATTCAAGGAGATGTCCCACGGGAGCGCTTTTAGTGCCCATTACTGCTTACGGAGGTATCGTTTGAGCATAGAGAGTTTGCTCCAGGCCCAGGAACATCAACAATGCCTGTAAAACAGAGGCGCTAGGTTAAGACAATTCACGACGGGAGATAAAGTGCTTGTTTTGCTCCCTTCTTCCAGCTCCAAACTACTCGGCAGGTAGCAAGGACCCTTTGTTGTCACACAACGAGTGGGCAACGTAGACTAGGAGTCTGACAGGAGACGGGTAATGCAGATTTACCACCTCAACCTCCTCAAAGCATGGAGAGAGGCGGAGTCTGTTTTTCTGGTGACAACAGTGAAAGAAAATGATGAGTTGGAGGTAATACAAGAACCCAACAATGGATGATGTTGTCCCATTGTTCTGGTGGTCAAGAAGGATAGGACTATATGGTTCTGTGTGGACTACCACAAGATGAATGATGTGTCATGTTTTGATGCTTACCCAATGCCCTGGGTCGACGAACTTCTGAATCGGTTGGGCACCGCTCATTTTTTCACAACACTGGATTTGACCAAGAGCTACTGGCAGATTCCCTTGTCTCCAGAGTCTAAGGGAAAAACGGCCTTCTCCACTTCATACGGTTTGTAGTAATTCATCACACTTCCATTCAGGTTTTTCGGATCCCCAGCCACCTTTCAACGCCTCATGGACTGGGTGCTGCATCCTCATACTGCATATGCTGCCGCCTACTTGCATGATGTCATCATCCGCAGTAACACTTGGGCGGAATAGGTGCAGCAGGTGGCCGCGGTACTCGAGTCACTGAGACAGGCAGGCTCACAGCCAACTTGAAGACGTGTGCGGTTGGACGGAGGGAGGTGCAGTATCTTGGGCACCATTTGGGCGGAGGGCAGGTGCGTGCCCAGTAGATAAGACAGTAGCGATCAACACATGTGCAAGGCCCAAGTCCAAAGAAAGAGGTGAGACGGTTCCCCAATTTTGCTGAGCTGAATCAGTTCAATCTCAACTCAAAAGGTGCCTCAGATCTGGTCCAATGGATGGAGCAGTGCCAACTGGCGTTCAAGAGGGTGAAACAAGCCCCCAGAACCTCTCCTCCACACACCTAACTTCTCTCTCCCTTTTGTCCTGCAGACTGACACATCGAACAGGGGGGTGGGGGCCGTTTTGTCCCAGCAGGTGCTGGGTGTCAACCGCCCTATACTGTACATCAGCCAGAAACTGTCTGAGAAGGAGGCTCAGTACAATACAATCGAAAAGGAGTCTTTCCCCAAGAAAGGGAATTCAGGGTTCCAAAAAAGAAAGGAAAGAAGAAAAAGAGAAGGGAAGCAAACTGATAGAAAACAGCTTTCGACTAATTTCTTTCAAAAGAAAGGTGAGCACAACTAATGCAGTTTAAGAATGGTTTAAGCTAACATCAGCAGTTGTTTAGATTGAAGGCAGTCAGCCAGGAATTAGCTTGGAGCATATTTGCATCGTATAACATAAATTAATCAGTATCATAAATGAATCAGCATCATAGCTACAATGTCATATGACATTATATCTATCAACATTACCTAGCAAAGCTTAACATCATAAAACACATGGCCCTCAGTTTCAGAAACAGCCACCGAGAGTGGAGCAGCAGTAAGTCTCTCATTTGTTACCAAGGACATGAGACAAGGTGAGCTCATGAAATGACTACAACAAGCAATCATTTGACATGAGGTGTTGCAGACCTCTCGGTAAAGACAGTTTTAACTTTTCTTTGTTAATTTAGCTCCTTTCCCTGTAAGCTAGCATGACATGTTTGGTATCAATGGATTCATTGCAATCTCAAGATTCATATGATACCACTGGCCACCACCACTACCTTATAAACTGCCTTCAAAAGAAGGATTATGGTGATCAATGAGACAAAGTTAAAATATAACCTATGGTTCTATGTTTCACTTTTAGGTGGTTAAATTATGTTATAAATATGCCTGCAGTTTATTTTTTGGCCTATTCAAACAAGACAATTTATTTTAAAAGATATACTGTATGTTACATCAGCTTAACTTGTTTTGTTCAATGTGTTACTGTTACTGCTGCGTTATAAAAACAAGATTTGATCTTCAAAAAGTAAAAGTATCACACAGTAATTGTAGGCCACAGTATGTTGGGAAATGAGGGTTGAAATGTGGTGAGATTTCAAACTGTTATGTAAAGAGACTGCTTATATATGTATAGGGCCCAGAATGTTGTGCTACATTCTTGTCTAAGGGCAAAACAATAATAAAATGACTGAGTGATTGGTGTGTGATACAGAAACCAGTGTTTACCTGGAGGGCAGTGACCACAGATATCCCAATAGAGTTAGATTCTCATCTTAAATTAATCCACAGTGATTTACAAAAACAAGGCCACACCTCTCACACCAGGGCCCCTCTTGGCTGCCTAACCACACTGTTGTTTCAGTAAATGTTCATTATGAAGACCTTTTGGAAAATATTTTTAAAAAGAAATTAATTTGTTGCACGGTATTATTCATGTTATGAAGGAATTGACAGATTTCAAATAAAATTTCAAATAACAGAAGGGAATGAGCAAGATGTTGCACAGCTGCACAAGCTAATGGCACATTAAAAGTCGAACAAGAAAACTTGTTGAGAGATGAAGAAAGATGAGTCAGAGCATTATTAAATGGTATAATACTTCCATCTAGTGGTTGTTATTTGGTGCATGCAGTTTAATGTTTGGAATGAACAATTGACAGATATAGAACATTTTCTACAGTTAAATCTGAAACTTGCGTGGAAAACAATCAAAATAAAAAAGCAGCCTGTGAATAAATTATCTATCAATGTAATCTCATTTTTAATAAAATGTTCTGTTGAGAAACTGATGGATAATTTTAGTCAGTTGAGGTACAGTATTCAATCAAAACACAGAAAAAGAGACCAACCAACCATTATAATACAAAATAAATTAACATTTTCTGTAAGCAACATTCAATTTAAATGTGAGTTTTTCTTTAATGGAGGATCAATAATGTTATTTTAGCATTTAATGATTTCTAAGAACAGCAGAAGTATTGACGACGTAATGACGACGACTGAAACCTTTTCTACGATAGCAGAAGTATTCTTAGATATTCAGTTACCAATGAAAGCTATGTGTGGCTGCAAGACATATGGTAACTTCATACAGCTAAGCACATTAACAATTAGCATTATTTGGATGAAAGTAATTGACATAACACATACACATGAACACATGCATGATACCGGGCCAGGGCAAGTTAGGGGGACCACCAGACAAGTATGATAAAGAGTCATACGCTCACATTTAAGCCAGAAAAACTATCTAGCCATCAGGCGTTTCTTAGTGTTTTTCTCAGGCCTCAAGAGAATGATGAAACATTTGGGGGCAAAAATGCAGAATAGTAAACCATAGCTAGAGGCCAAGATTGCAAAAATCTCCACAGCAACGACATATTTCCCAGGAGAGCTAATGTAAGCAGGGACAAAGGCCACCCACACAGCACAGAATATTAGCATGCTGAAGGTGATCAGTTTGGCCTCATTGAAATTGTCAGGGAGTTTCCGAGCAAGAAAGGCCAAGAAGAGGCAGGTGCAGGCCAGCAGGCCAATGTAACCCAGAACCAGAGAGAAGCCCACCACAGAGTCCATGGCACACTCCAGGGTGACCTTTGACCCTTGGAAACCTAGAACATGTTGAGGAACTGGGGGGCTGAGGGACAGCCATATGGCACAGATGATAACCTGTATGAAAAGTGAACATATATTTTAGTGTTATGATTTAACATCAAGTATAGTTGCTAATATATATAATAAAATGTTCTCATAATCAGTCATTAATCAATAAAACCGTATTTACACCTGTATACAGGTAAAGAGGCAGACACTTCCTCTCTGTTGGCCAGGGCCAAACCACTTCAGCAAGGCTTCAGCTCCAGGCCGAGCTGTGCGGAAAACAGCAAGAACTACTAGGGTTTTGACCAGGAGGCAGGAGACACAAAGTACAAAGCTGATCCCAAAGGCTGCCTGCTGGAACCGACAAGACCAGTCTGATGGACGACCAATAAATACCAGTGAGCACAGGAAGCAGAGCTTCAGTGACAGAAGAAGAAGAAAGCTCAGTTCTGAATTGTTGGCTCGCACCTTGAAACAGACGAAGATGTGGCCATTTGAACAATACAGTACTTTTTCATGGACAATGTGAAAGAATATTAAATGCAACAAACTGTTATATTACTCTAGGTTCTTACCATAGGTGTTTGACGGTAGCAAAGAAACACCACAAACACAGCGGTTGTCACCGTGGCACCAGACACAGCTGCTGTACTCAAAGTAATGCCCAAGGTTTCATTAAAGGAAAGGAAGTCCAGCTGGCGAGGGATGCAAGCAGTTCGTTCAACATTGGACCAGAACTCCAATGGACAAAGCTCACAGTGAAGAGAACCTGAGAAAAAGAGGAGACAGGGAATGAAAATAAAATACAAAGGGAGAAATTAAGGTTGCAAACATGAGTTTCTGGTATCTTATGGAATTTCCTCACCAGTTTTATTGCTAATCTCCCCTTCAGCACATGGGATACAGTCAAAACAGCAGACAGGTTCCCCTTTCCTGTTGGCCATCCAGGTACCTGGGGGGCAGCTCTTACTGCATACTGAAACAGGCACCTAAACAAAAAGCCAATTCATATTCTCACTGACATAATTGTGTGAATTGATAAAGACATTAATTTCAACAGCAAATTTGTTAGTAGCCTTGAGACAACTTGTTGATCTGACTACCTGATTGGATCCTGTGCTCCACTGAATAGCTGACTCGTTAAGGTGGAGGTCAAACCCATCTACACGACCAATCAAAACTAGTTTGAGCGGCCCCTTGGGGGTGTTCTGCCAGTTGACAAGGTCGTACTTTGCTGGAATATCAGCTCCTTGGAAATAAAACATTTCCCCTTGTGGTGTGGTGATTTTCACTTTGTTCAAGTGCTGCAACAGCTGAAAGAACCAAATGTTGGAGAAACTGTTGACATTTAAAAAAAAGTATACATATAAAAACATACATCGACAATATTCAGTTTTATATTTCATATTCAAACTTTTAAAACTATCAATCTTGTGGATGAAATGAGTTATAATCATTTATACCTCTATGGGTTTGACATGATTTAAAGAGGAGCAGGTGGAGCTGTTGTTTCTGGGAGAGCTGTATCTGTCGGGGCAGGAGAGAAGGCTGTGAAGGGCATGGGCTGCAGCATAAACAGCAAGGTAGACATTATATGCCACCCTTAGCTGGGAGGTGTCCGTAAAGGGATGCTGCACTCCCTCCAGGGACTCTGTCCCACTGCAAGCTGGTAGAGAAGCTTCCCGAAGAGACCCCTTGGCAGGAGATAAAGAAGAAACATTTGACGGATGGTCAGACCTTGTTTTGAGTGGTGAAGAGAAATATGACAAGAGAATTGTTACATGTGATTGTGTAGCTCCAGGACTGCATCCAAACTCCTTTTGCCAGAACTCTCGTAAGAATTCATCATCAGGATGATGAATTGGGTGCAAACTTCTGAGATAATTTTCAAATCCAGGCATTGTTGAACTTCGAATGGCCACACCAACAACACCACTTGCCACTTTAGAGATGGCAAGATCTTGGAGAAGATCATCACTGGTACTCCAAGCCTCACTGGCCAGAAACTGTCTGTCAGTCACCTACAGTAAAAGTGCACTGAAATAAATTACCACAAGAAAAACAGCTGACATTTTGTTTTGACAAAATATACGTCTTACTGCGTAATGATGAACCCCTTAGTCTAAGCAAATTTCCAAGCCAGTTGCTCACATTTCTCTTGGCCAGTTCCAGAAATAGCTCCTTTACATCTGTATACCAGCAAAAGATCAGAATCACCCTTGCAGTTGAAGCTTGAATTGTGAGTGCTGCACGTCTGGCATCACTCACAATAGTTTCTCTGTGGACAGTCTCTATGAATTCCAAACACAACCCTTTCCCCTGAATGTCTTCCTGAAATACCTGAAATATGGAGGTCAGAACAACAAATATGTTCATATGTTCATGAGATACATAAGCGACTTTTTCAGGTGATTCACAGTATAATAACAAAAACACACACCTGTATCGCCAATTGACCATAATCATTGTTTACTACCACTGCTCCCATCCAAGTCCAGTGGAAGCGTATGGCCAGTTGTGCCATGGCCCGGGCTTGGTAAATATCACTGGGGATGGTTCTGAAGAAGTTAGGAAACGTTGGCCTGTCACTAAGACAGGGGCAGCTAGCCAAGTAGCTGATCTGAGGGAAAGACACAGATATATTATTTTGACACTGCTTTTACAGAAATAATACGATTTTATTTTTAATTAAAATATTTAGATTTATATCAGCCTCTTGATGCAGACTGTATAAAAAAAAGGTTCATTAGAGGTTTATTTCCTAAGGTGGTGAAACTCACAATGGGCACAGAGAGAGGCCCCAGGATCCTGGACAACATTATGGCTGTTGTAGAAGCATCAGCACCAATGAGCAAAGGAACAGGCTGACCACCTGCTGATAGCATTAGACATACAATTACCTTATAATTACATAAGGATAGGGGTGGAATGTAACTATGTATATTCACTCATGTACTGTAGCCTACTTAAGTACAAATTCAAGGTACTTGTACTTTACTGAGTATTTCTATTGTGTGTTACTTTCTACTTCTACTCCATTACATGTCAGAGGGAAATATAGTAGTTTTTACTCCACCATATTTATTTGACAGATTTATGTACTAATATATAAAAAAAAACATATGATATGCTTATATGATATGATACAGTTATATACTAATAATCTACCAAGTAGAATACAAAGTATCTCAGATTGGCTCCACATTGATGAACTACAACAATTAAATGCTCTTACATGTATTCATTAGTGATAAAAACAGAATAAATAAATATTCTATAATAATATATAGATATAATAATATAACACTGAAAAGAGCCATTCTGGATAATGAGTACTTTTGCTTTTGATACGTTAAGTACATTTTGCTTATAATACTTCTATACTTTTACTTAGGTAACATTTTGAATTCAGGACTTTTATTGGTAATGGAGCATTTTTATATCGTATTCATATTTCTCCTTTTACTAAAGGATCTGAGTACGTCTTTCACCACTGCACGAGGACAATCTTTATATGATATGATTATGGCATATCAGTTGTTGTTTTCATGAACATAGCAAATGTTAACTGCATAAAATTATATCAAGTCATACCTGCTGTCTCTCCAAGTTGTTCATAAGCTGCAGAAGAAGACGTAGAGGCTGTGAAGTTGCAGCTGTGTGCGTCTCCTCCGACCAGTGACAGTGCAACTTGCAGAGCCCAGGGGTATCGGAAACAGCTATCAAGTATACGGTAGCCCAGCTTCACTCCTGGTAGCAGGGTGCTGTTACGATTGATTTCCTCCACCGCAAATGCCATAGCATATGTGTATTTTAATGACTCTAGATCTAAACTGAGACCACAGGAGAAGAAAAGAATAGTGAATAAAACAAAAAAAACTGCAATATCAATCAGTGAAAGCTAAAAAAAAATAATGAATATAAAAACAACAAATGTCTAAAATGTCATACATACCAACATAAATATTTTAAAGCAAAATCTACTGAAATCATTCTACTCTAATAAAAAATATGCTTATCTCAGATATGTAATTTTTTATGAATAATGGACCTATTATAAAACATTATGAGTACTATAAACATTGCATAACTTTCTAGCTCAACATTTTCTAGAGTTAAATGATATTTTTATCTGTATTTTAACAAAAATAAATGAACATGACAAAAAAAATATAAAAAATACAGACAATGTGCTGTCATAATATGAACAGCATAATAACCACCAGACATTCACTAACACATTTTGTGATTAAGTTTTACCCAGTGCAAGGTTCATAATGTGGCAGCTTGGTGAAGCCCTGCTCTACAGCTGAAGGTATGTAATGCAGACTAAAAAGTCCACCGATAATCACATCTCCATCCTGGGAGAGGCTCTTGTCGCTCTGTGCACCCCAATGGGAGCACACTATCGCCTGAACCACCTGCAGCCCCATCTGTCTGACCACTGCACTGAAAAGCAGCAGAGAGAGTGCTGTGGAGGGCCACAGAGTGAGGAGCCAGGGGAACCAAGACATGGATGCAGCTGTTCTGGACATTTAACACATATAGGTATTTGTTATCAGAATGTCAGTATATGCATCAACCAGAAGTGCAATTAATTTACTCTGTGTAAAACACATTTCACACAAAACCTGACTATAGAGTGCATTAAGTTCAGAAAAAAATGATAAGGTACCTCATAGACAACGTTCAACAGTTCCTGTTACCAAAGACCAATTACATTAAATTCCACATGTCCTAATGTAACATCATAGCTTCATGTCAGTTACCTGCAAAAATAAAGGACATTATAAACAGAAACATGTTTCACTTGCTTAAAAAGCTCCTATCACAATATAAATGGTCAACTCTGAAAATAAAACATTCCCTCCCTCCGACTCTGCACAAGTGAAGTGTGGATGTGAGTATTTATAATTGGTGTCAAGTGTTTTGCAAGGAAGTAAAACTGATTACATGAGCAGCACACAACCCAAAACTATTCCTCTCTAGAGTGATGGTGGAAAAAACAATTGAATGCTAGCAAGTGATTAGAGTGTATGAACTTAGCAGTAGTGGGTGTGTGTATGTGTGTACAGTATGTTTCCTGTAGATACAATACTGTATGATGTCATTTGAATGACCCAAATTAACTGAGATACTGTACCTCAGGATAAGCAAGTGAAAAGTTTTTGGCGGCTCTTTAACTCTTAATGAGCTGAAAAGTTGAGATCAAACATGCAAGCAATCATCCACCTGTCCTTTTCCCTTAGATTTCCAAGGAATATTGTACTGTGATTGATCCATAAAACTTAACAAAGTGTGGCAGTCTAGGTTGAAACCAGTATGGGGAATTGTATGCCCAGAGCAACAGGTGTGCGATTTGTCATCTCTATTGCAGCCATTTCATGCGCAATTACATCCAATTATGTTCAAGGTGGCATATGGGGAAAGATTAGGCTGTTTGTGACTTACAATAAATTGATTTTGAGCTTGAGCTGCGTTCTTGATTAATTATCTGTTATTATAAAGCATTTGAGTAAAACAGGAAATAAACATGGAATTGTTTAAATCAAATATTTCAATATTTTATTGCATTGGTAGGAAAATGCTCAGTCCAATGATGAGCAACAATACAAAGAAAAAAGGATGGTATAACACTGAAACAATAAAAAAAAACTGCTGCTTTGCCGCCTTCTCCTCCTCAGCCTGGCCCTGTGTAGCTGTCACTCTGTTTTTTTTTCATTCCATTAAGTTATACAAAATAAAATAACCATAACCAACAAGAGATTATGTTTGCAGTCTGTATCAAAGCAATTGTAAAAAAAAACCTTTAAACTTCAAATCTTTAAAATTAGCAATTATGTTTTCAAATCCTACAAATCATAGAGAGCAAGTCCAAGCACGGCAGTTTATGTACTGTATTGCCCTAATACAAACAAGCCTATGTCCTCTGTTGTATCCAATGCAACTATTTGTTCTGTGCAAATGTTGTTGGGCGATGCAACATCAATTGTATAAATTGGTGCATAGTCATGCTTGACATGTTCACAGATAACATGCACAAACATAAATGTACGGTTAGAATTGTTTCTGAGCTAAAACACATCTCAGATTTAAAACAACAGGAATATTTACACACAACACATATAAAGAAACACCACTGAAAAGAGAAGGAAGACTTACATTTGATCTTTGAAAAGATTAATCCCATCTATTAAAAGTAGCTGTTTGATTATACTACACATTCAAATGATACAAAGAAAGATATTCCCTCTCTGCTTAAAACCCAGTTCTTTTTTTTTTTTGCTTAATAGTCAATGTATGCAGTCTGGACAGTTCATCACGGGGACAAAGATAACATGTATCTGTACAATCAGTCTAGAAAGACTTTTGGAGGGAATCAAAGTTCCCAAGTACATTTACACATTAAGCAGAATATAGACATTACACTGCCAGACTAGAAAGACCATTCAATATTGAATAGTGGACATTTCATACAGGAAATTCATGCTGTCAGATCCAACCATGGATTATATGTGATGTTTCACTTACATTATACAGAATATATCCTTCTTTAGAAATAGCCCAGAATAAGATTTCTTTAACTGTTATAGGAGAAACCTACTGGTCTGTGAACATGGGAACAAACAATGGCAAGTATTTATTTCTTTGATCTTCTGGCTTTTTGAGTAATTGAACACATCAAGAATCACTGCTTGATCATTTTTTGCTCATTTTAGGTTATGGTCAGAGCTACAGTCTGAGCAAAAAGTAGACCTCAGGCTCTGATGCAGAGTGGTTGGAGTCAGCAGGTGGAAGAGAGTCATCTGTATAGTACCGATCTCCATAATGATCCCCATTTCCATAACGTAATGATGTACAGGCTCCTTCAGGAAGTCCCCTGTCCTCAAGTTGACCAAGGTAGCCTGCTATGTAAGAACCAGTAGAGTGTCTGTTAGTTGGTGGATTCTGTGAGGCTGGTTTATTCCTCAATACCACCCCACCAATGCTGGCTGTACTATTGATCACCACACCTCCCCGAGGCTTTAGAGCCTCTTGCTGTCTTTCGCGGGCACGGCTGTTGATGTGACGCACTCGGCTTTGGCTCCGAGAGGATAGGCGACGGGTAAGGAGTGGAGGGGAATCATCTACATCCCTGGGAACAATCGGAGCTATACTTGTTGCCTGTGGCTGTGACAGTGGGGATTTTGCTTCCTGACACAACTGAGGAGATTGGGGCCTATCTCTGTCATTGTCATCCCCCTCCAGACTGACCAGCTTACGTAGCTGTTCTGTAAGTGGATCACAAGACTGTGATTGGAAAGTTACTTCCCCCCTGGTGCCCATCCTCTTTTGCTTCCTCATATGGGGAGTGATGAAACTGCGACTAATAATGTGGTATTTGCTCTGGAAGTTGCAT